>NC_042619.1:7929385-8229385 GCF_901001135.1 Rhinatrema bivittatum | reverse complement strand
GCCCGCGCAACCCGTTTTACTGTATAGAGCGCTATACAGTATCCTGGGTGCGCTGGGCTAACGCTTCACGGACACGCTGGTACCTGTCATTTCAAATGACATTTGAAATGACAGTGTAAAGCAATGAAGCGACTTACTTTTTGCAGCCCCCCTCCGGAGACGGACATCGGCGACGACGACCGCATCTCCCCTGCCTCCAGCTGCCCACAAAGATGGACGCCTGCACGGGCGAAAGCGGCCCCTGTGCGTGCAATTGAGCCACTCAAGACGTGACGTCACGACGTTTGGCGTCACGGCATGTGACGTCACCTCTTGAGCAGCCCAATTGCACGCACGGGGGCCGCTTTCGCCCGTGCGATGCGTCCATCTTCGCGGGCAGCTGGAGGCAGGGGAGCCGAGGTCGTCGTCGCCGATGTCCGTCTCCGGAGGGGGGCTGCAAAAAAAGTAAGTCGTAGGAAACGATCTATCAGAAAGTAGGATTGCCCGATCTATCAGAAAGTAGGATTGCCCGTCCTCTCTCCCCTCTCTCTCTTGCAACTTTTTTTTCCGCTTTTTTGATTTTTTTCCGCTTTCATTGCTTCGGGAGGAGGGAAGAAGGACTGGGGCTGCCCCGGAGACCAGCTGTTATGTTGTGAAGAGAGTCAATAGTGGACCCTTGGGCCGGCTGAGATGGACAACGTCCACAGGTGTTAATAAGCCGGGAGGCGGAGCTCAGCTGGAGCGGACTGATGACGTCTTCACCCTGGAAACCCGAGACCCCCCCAGGAGGAGCCCGTAGGGGTCCGAGTCGCGGGACTTAGGAGAATCGAGAAGAAGTCTGAGGTGTGTGGCTGGCTGAAGACAAGGAGAATCGTGAAGAAGTCCGAGGATCGTGGCTGGCTGAAGACAAGGAGAATCGTGAAGAAGTCCGAGGATCGTGGCTGGCTGAAGACAAGGAGAATCGTGAAGAAGACCGAGGATCGTGGCTGGCTGAAGACAAGGAGAATCGTGAAGAAGTCCAAGGATCGTGGCTGGCTGAAGGCAAGGAGAATCGTGAGGCCGGAGCTGGAGTCAGGGTACGTACAGTACAAGCAGGAACCAGAGCTGGAACCAAGGCACGGCAGGATCAAGCGGGTACCGGAGCTGGAAGCAAGGCACGGCTGGAACAAGCAGGAACCGGAGCTGGAAGCAAGGCACGGCTGGAACAAGCTGGAATCAAAGCTGGAAGCACGGCACGGCTGGAACAAGCAGGAACCGGAGCTGGAAGCAAGGCACGGCTGGAACAAGCGGGTACCGGAGCTGGAAGCAAGGCACGGCTGGAACGAGCAGGAACCGGAGCTGGAAGCAAGGCACGGCTGGAACAAGCAGGAACCGGAGCTGGAAGCACGGCACGGCTGGAACAGGCAGGAACCAGAGCTGGAAGCAAGGCAACTAACCACTCAAAGGAGCGACCACGTTGCAAAGGCAAAGCAAGGAAGTCAGATGCTTGTTTAAATAGCCAGCCGGCGTCTGACGTCAGGAACGGGGCGGTTCAGCACTTCCGGGTGCTGGACCTTTAAGAGCCCCCTGCTCACGCGCGCGCGTTCCCTGGCAGTGGGAGGAGTCAGAGTCGGCCTTCGGCGGTGTCTCCACGTGGAGGGAGACGCTGCCATGCGGCCCTACAGGCCCCAGGAGCGGCGGATCATGGCGAACCCGGGGGAGGCGGCGGAGAGGTAAGGACCCGGTTGCTAGCCTAGCGACCGGGACCGCAACACCAGCACCCATGAACGCGGCCAGGGCAGGTGAGCGGGGGCTGGGGGAAAGTTTGCCGCCTACCCTTATCCCTGCCTCTAACGCAGGGGTAAGGGTAGGCGGTAAGTTAGCAGGTTAAACGCGCGGCAAAACGGCAGGGTACAATAGCGATAGTCGGGGCGCGCATTACTGTATGGGAGGGAATAGCTAATTCGATCGTTTACATGCAATATACATGCCGCGTGCGGAAGGGGTTACCCGTTGATTTAAGGACGCGGTATGAGTAGGTTAAAGGGGATCATGTATCGCGGGTTGGACTAACACGGCCGAAAAGTGGGTAGAAAGCGGGTTAGGAGCAGGGTGACCGCGGCCGCACTTTACTGTATTGACCTGCTTATAACCATTCTGGCAGTCATTTGCCATTCCTTCCACGTTTTTTTAATGCATGGAGTACGTCTGTTCTGGGCTTTCAAGATGGTATCTTCAATGTCCAAACCTGATGTAAACTCAATCTTTGTAGCTGCACTTTTTATTTTTTTCTATTTTCCTCATTTTATGAAAGTCTCCCTTATGAAAGTGTAATGCTAGAGCTGTAGATTATTTTTTCCATTTTATACGTTTTGATGTAAACCGATATGATGTCCCCACTAATATTGGTATAGAAAAGTTAATAAATAAATAAATAATGACCTTCCAGGCATTAAGTAAGAACATAAGAAAATGCCATACTGGGTCAGACCAAGGGTCCATCAAGCCCAGCATCCTGTTTCCAACAGTGGCCAATCCAGGTCATAAGAACCTGGCAAGTACCCAAAAACTAAGTCTATTCCATGTAACCATTGCTAATGGCAGTGGCTATTCTCTAAGTGAACTTAATAGCAGGTAATGGACTTCTCCTCCAAGAACTTATCCAATCCTTTTTTAAACACAGCTATACTAACTGCACTAACCACATCCTCTGGCAACAAATTCCAGAGTTTAATTATGCGTTGAGTAAAAAAGAACTTTCTCTGATTAGTTTTAAATGTGCCCCATGCTAACTTCATGGAGTGTCCCCTAGTCTTTCTACTATCCGAAAGAGTAAATAACCGATTCACATCTACCCGTTCTAGACCTCTCATGATTTTAAACACCTCTATCATATCCCCCCTCAGCCGTCTCTTCTCCAAGCTGAAAAGTCCTAAGCTCTTTAGTCTTTCCTCATAGGGGAGTTGTTCCATTCCCCTTATCATTTTGGTAGCCCTTCTCTGTACCTTCTCCATCGCAATTATATCTTTTTTGAGATGCGGCGACCAGAATTGTACACAGTATTCAAGGTGCGGTCTCACCATGGAGCGATACAGAGGCATTATGACATTTTCCGTTTTATTCATCATTCCTTTTCTAATAATTCCCAACATTCTGTTTGCTTTTTTGACTGCCGCAGCACACTGAGCCGACGATTTCAATGTGTTATCCACTATGATGCCTAGATCTCTTTCTTGGGTTGTAGCACCTAATATGGAACCCAACATTGTGTAATTATAGCAAGGGTTATTTTTCCCTATATGCATCACCTTGCACTTATCCACATTAAATTTCATCTGCCATTTGGATGCCCAATTTTCCAGTCTCACAAGGTCTTCCTGCAATTTATCACAATCTGCTTGTGATTTAACTACTCTGAACAATTTTGTGTCATCTGCAAATTTGATTATCTCACTCGTCGTATTTCTTTCCAGATCATTTATAAATATATTGAACAGTAAGGGTACCAATACAGATCCCTGAGGCACTCCACTGTCCACTCCCTTCCACTGAGAAAATTGTCCATTTAATCCTACTCTCTGTTTCCTGTCTTTTAGCCAGTTTGCAATCCACGAAAGGACATCGCCACCTATCCCATGACTTTTTACTTTTCCTAGAAGCCTCTCATGAGGAACTTTGTCAAACGCCTTCTGAAAATCCAAGTACACTACATCTACCGGTTCACCTTTATCCACATGTTTATTAACTCCTTCAAAAAAGTGAAGCAGATTTGTGAGGCAAGACTTGCCCTGGGTAAAGCCATGCTGACTTTGTTCCATTAAACCATGTCTTTCTATATGTTCTGTGATTTTGATGTTTAGAACACTTTCCACTATTTTTCCTGGCACTGAAGTCAGGCTAACCGGTCTGTAGTTTCCCGGATCGCCCCTGGAGCCCTTTTTAAATATTGGGGTTACATTTGCTATCCTCCAGTCTTCAGGTACAATGGATGATTTTAATGATAGGTTACAAATTTTTACTAATAGGTCTGAAATTTCATTTTTTAGTTCCTTCAGAACTCTGGGGTGTATACCATCCGGTCCAGGTGATTTACTACTCTTCAGTTTGTCAATCAGGCCTACCACATCTTCTAGGTTCACCGTGATTTGATTCAGTCCATCTGAATCATTACCCATGAAAACCTTCTCCAGTACGGGTACCTCCCCAACATCCTCTTCAGTAAACACCGAAGCAAAGAAATCATTTAATCTTTCCGCGATGGCCTTATCTTCTCTAAGTGCCCCTTTAACCCCTCGATCATCTAACGGTCCAACTGACTCCCTCACAGGCTTTCTGCTTCGGATATATTTAAAAAAGTTTTTACTGTGAGTTTTTGCCTCTACAGCCAACTTCTTTTCAAATTCTCTCTTAGCCTGTCTTATCAATGTCTTACATTTAACTTGCCAATGTTTATGCTTTGTCCTATTTTCTTCTGTTGGATCCTTCTTCCAATTTTTGAATGAAGATCTTTTGGCTAAAATAGCTTCTTTCACCTCCCCTTTTAACCATGCCGGTAATCGTTTTGCCTTCTTTCCACCTTTCTTAATGTGTGGAATACATCTGGACTGTGCTTCTAGAATGGTATTTTTTTTAACAATGACCACGCCTCTTGGACATTTTTTACTTTTGTAGCTGCTCCTTTCAGTTTTTTTCTAACAATTTTTCTCATTTTATCAAAGTTTCCCTTTTGAAAGTTTAGCATGAGAGCCTTGGATTTGCACACTGTAGACTTTGATCGCACTATGGTCACTGTTGCCGAGTGGCCCCACCACTGCTACCTCTCCCACTAAATCCTGTGCTCCACTAACAATTAGGTCTAAAATAACTCCCCCTCTTGTTGGATTTTGGACCAACTGCTTCATGTAACAGTCGTTTATTTCATCTAGAAACTTTACCTCCCTCGCATGTCCTGATCTTACACTTACCCAGTCAGTACTGGGGTAATTGAAGTTAGCTTCCCTGATCTCTGGTAGCATTTCCTCATCCGTCTGTTCATTTTGGCCAGGTGGACGATGGTCTCCCCCCACCGCTACGCCCTTCTCACTCAGACATGGATTTTCCACCCATAAGGACTCTGCTGTGCATTTCGGCTCCTGTTGGACTCTATGCCATCCCTACCATAAAGTGCCACTCTATCATTGAGACATGGTTTATACCCTGGTATAGCAGCAGCAGCATCTCTGAGATGCTGGGAGACAAGATTTCTTTTGAACATCAATACTGAGCAGACAAGAGGAAGCAGAAGGAAACTAAACCCAAATTTATGATCTCCCTTCAACCCCTTCTACTATCTTTTATGAAGGAGCCCTGGATAGGAAGGAGGAATGAGAGATGCCCATCTATGCTGGCTCTCCCAGTAAAGCACTGGATTGGACAGTGAAACGAGAGGCTATGCAGTGCACACTGAAGAGAGCTCTATGTCGCTTCCTTACTGAACACACCCACATCATCCCATTTAGACTACTGCAACTCACTCGTCATGGGCCTCCCGCTGAACCATCTTTCTCCACTGCAATCTCTTCAAAATTCAGCTACATGATCGCTACGACCATGTCGCCCTTCATTGGACCCTTGTCCTCTTCCCTCATCCAGTTCAAGCTTCTCTTACTAGGTCTACGAATGCCTTCACTCTGCAGCTCCTCATTACCTATCCTCCGTGTGAACTCCACTTACTGGGCAAGTCGCTGTTATCTGTGCCCTTCTCCTCCGCTGCCATAATTAAGGACTAAACTTTGATTCTGTGCATGGGGTGCTGCTCTGGCCACATTCAAATCCAATCGCAAAGCTCACATTTTTTAAGCTGCTTTCAAACCCTACCCACTTCTCTACAATAACTCCACTTCCGGTTGACTCTCGTTTGTTTTGTATATTTGGCCCGACTAGAGTGTAAGCTCTAAGGACGGTGTCTTCTGTGAATGTGCAAGTCTGGTAGAGCTTTATAAATGCTATGCAATAGCACAGATGTTTCTAGGAGGTACTGAAGTAAGAGCAATGTGTTTCGGTGATTAGTCACAAGAAAATATAAATGCACAGAGAGCATGATCTAGCACAAAATATTTATTAATAAAGCAAACCGGCAGAAATATTAAGACAGTTCTCAGACAGTTCTCAGCTGGTCTTTGTTTGTTTTAAGTAACCATTTTTTGATTTAAATTATTTTAAACAATCATTTACAACATGAACATCCGGTTACAAAAAAAATAAAATAAAAGAAACCACTGCTCGAATCCTTTGATGCACGCCAACAGCACCGTGCAAGCCGGGTTACCCAAATGCAACAACGGTCGCCTCTCAGAGACGGCTGCCTGCCAGCTTTATTTCGAGGGGACCTTGCCATACATCTTTGGCCTTCCCTGGGTGGGACGATGGTGGTGGAGGCAGACAGAGGGGAAGGCAGAAGGCAGCACAACGATCACTTTTCTAATTTCTCATGAGACTTTCGTTGCACTCGACATGGAGAGCACTTTAAACCACTTAGTGCAGGAATCCATGGCGCTCACGTCAGGAAAAACAGCAAGGTTTTGCCTTCTGTAGTGACGCCATCTGCAGCGTATTTAGAGCTCAAAGCAACCCAGGCCACAAAGAATGAAGGTGGCACTGCTGGCCCGGGGGGGGCTTACACCCCAATATAAACACGAGTGCCACAGGAAGGCAGATACCTAGAATCGCTAGGCCACAGGAGCTGGAATTTAAGCCTCATCGTCACCCTCCAGCGTCTCAGACCTGCCACCACTGGTGTACACCGAAGGCAGACCTAGTGATGCTGATGGTTCCCACCCTAGCAAGCAGCTTGGATAATAAAACCTCTCGCCAGGTGCAGTTATTGCATCTCAGTACAATCGTGAAGAGAACCTGAGCAGAAGTAGCTGGGAAACCTCGGGCTCTGTACAGACATGAGACTGCATGAGGGGGAGCCTTGGGAAGCAGCTGGCATGACATTGGCCAGCAGGGGAGCAGGCTGGCATCGCAGGAAGACCTTAGAGCAGGTCACTGTATCAGAGGAGTAGGTCACGTTGCACACCAGCAGAAACGGTTTTGCATGGGTTTAGGGTGGGGATGGCAGCAATAACACCCTTGATTAACAGCTCTGCTGTGAGATAACAGCAGTTGACTCCCATCCCCAGTCAGCCAGGCTACAAAGGAAAGAGGCATTGGGCAACCCAAGGCATGCAGTCCCAGAAAATGCTAAAAGCCTTTCCTATAACGAGCCAAGGAATGAGATGCCACACACTACCCAAGGCAACCACTGCGGAAAAAGCTTAACCTCAGGCCCTAGCTGTCAGGCCAAGAGCTGTGCCCTGACCCTCACACACTTTCTGGTGCCTAAGGATTGCACAGCGCACAAGCACATTAACCGCACAAGACTGCATTTGACTCGTCTGGAATGTGCAATCATAGTCCCACTCGTAATGTAATTATACAAAGCCTTTCCTTAGCACTTTTATAGTATAAACACTTTTCTGTAATATACAAGAATAAATGCAACACAAAACCCATTATAAATTCACCTTGCACCTCATTTGTGATAGAGAGGCAATGAACTTAAAACCAAATCTTCAAGGTAATATCCAAGGGGCACTGGTCCTTCTGACTTTTAAATGTCCCAATGATTCACGGGTGCCCGGGGCACTTACTCAACCCAACTAGGATGAGACATATCAGACGGTGAAAGATTTCCTCATGTTTTATAGAAACCCCTTTCAGGAGGGAACTTACTGGTTCCGACTCAAATAGAGCGTGATAGCGCTTGCCGATCTCCGCTCAGAACAAGCATAGCAGTCGGGAAAAAAACCCTAGCAACTCCTTCTTTCTATCTCCCATTCTTCACAAAACTCCCAACACTGCAGTGTTTCGGCACCGTCGTGCCTGCATCAGGCGCTCTCACAAAACCATACATCCAACCAACATCAACTTGGCGAGTAACGTCCCCCAAGAGGGTTTCTATAAAACACGAGGAAATCTTTCACCGTCTGATATGTCTCACCCTAGTTGGGTTGAGTAAGTGCCCCGGGCACCTGTGAATCATTGGGACATTTAAAAGCCAGAAGGACCAGTGCCCCTTGGATATTACCTTGAAGATTTGGTTTTAAGTTCATTGCCTCTCTATCACAAATAAGGTATAAAAGAGAGGTTTGGAGTGTCATCATTGGATTATCTCTAGGACAGCGGCCTATTTGGAATTTGAACAATAATTTTTCTGACATTTTTAGCTGACGTCATCTCCACCCGGGACTTAAAGATGAGGTAAGTGCTCTGAATGAAACTCCTCCTTTGGATTCATTTTTGTATTTCTTCTAGTTTGGGGGGGTTTGATGTGGTGGGCATTGGCGAGTATGTCGTATGTGAATTGATAATGGGTTTTGTGTTTACATTATTAATGAGCATTTATACTTGTATTATAAAAGTGCTAATTAAAGGATTCGTATAGTTACATTACTGGTGGGATACTGTTTGGGATTTGTTATTAGTATTTCCTGTATAAAACAGGCGGGGTAGTCAGGGGGTCTTTTTGATAGCAATTATAGTCCCAGACTATTCCATGGAGAAGTAGCATTGAAAGGTAGTACAAGCTTATCTGGAAAACTAAAATATCCTATCCATTTGCATCTCTAGGGTTATTACTGGGTTGCACGCTACAATGTGCTGGAGGAGGAACGCCTCTTCTTTTACACTGATAATATATTCAGTTGCATTCCCTCTGGAACAGGTGGGGAGGGAAGATGTCTCTTATTGTATAAGAAAGAATACGAGTGCAGTCTGCAGGGCAGGGAGGACGCCTGCCATTGTATATGTTTAAAACATGATGCAGAATAAGGACGGACACTGCCAACCACTCGGAACGGGCAACACCGCGGAGGAGATGCAAGAGCGGGAAAAGCTTACAGCTGTGGGGCAGGACGCCCATGCGTCCCCACAATCCGTCAGTCTTAACATCTTCTAGTGAATTCAGCGCTTCTGAAAGGTGCAAAGCCCTTAATTTATCTATAAAACAAGTCCAGCACTGACGGTGACAGAGGGGCAGAGATACAGACACAGGACCTGACTGCCCCTGCCTGGGCAACAGCAGTGCAAGCTTCCCCTCAAACACAGATACGCTGCCCCACCCCCGACCAGGTCCAGCAGGGGCAGCGGCAGCGCAGGCTTCCCCACACCAGAGCAGGTCCAGCAGGGGCAGCGCAAGCTTCCCCACCCCAGAACAGGTCCAGCAGGGGCAGCGGCAGCGCAAGCTTCTCCACCCCAGAACAGGTCCAGCACAGGCAGCGCAGGTTTCCCCACCCCAGAACAGGTCCAGCACAGGCAGCAGCAGCGCAAGCTTCCCCACCCCAGAACAGGTCCAGCACGGGCAGCGCAAGCTTCCCCATGCCCGAACAGGTCCAGCACGGGCAGCGCAAGCTTCCCCACCCCAGAACAGGTCCAGCACAGGCAGCGCAAGCTTCCCCACCTCAGAACAGGTCCAGCACAGGCAGCGCAAGCTTCCCCACCCCAGAAAAGGTCCAGCAGGGGCAGCGGCAGCACAAGCTTCCCCACCCCAGAACAGGTCCAGCACAGGCAGCACAAGCTTCCCCACCCCAGAACAGGTCCAGCACAGGCAGCGGCAGCGCAAGCTTCCCCCACCCCAGAACAGGTCCAGCACAGGCAGCGCAAGCTTCCCCACCTCAGAACAGGTCCAGCACAGGCAGCGCAAGCTTCCCCACCCCAGAACAGGTCCCGCACAGGCAGCGCAAGCTTCCCCACCCCAGAACAGGTCCAGCACAGGCAGCGCAAGCTTCCCCACCCCAGAACAGGTCCAGCAGGGGCAGCGGCAGCACAAGCTTCCCCACCCCAGAACAGGTCCAGCACAGGCAGCGCAAGCTTCCCCACCTCAGAACAGGTCCAGCACAGGCAGCGCAAGCTTCCCCACCCCAGAACAGGTCCAGCACAGGCAGCGCAAGCTTCCCCACCCCAGAACAGGTCCCGCACAGGCAGCGGAAGCTTCCTCACCCCAGAACAGGTCCCGCACAGGCAGCGCAAGCTTCCCCCACCCCAGAACAGGTCCAGCACGGGCAGCGCAAGCTTCCCCACACCCGAACAGGTCCAGCAGGGGCAGCGCAAGCTTCCCCACGCCCGAACAGGACCAGCACAGGCAGCGCAAGCTTCCCCCACCCCAGAACAGGTCCAGCACAGGCAGCGCAAGCTTCCCCACCCCAGAACAGGTCCAGCACGGGCAGCGCAAGCTTCCCCCACCCCAGAACAGGTCCAGCACAGGCAGCAGTGCACATTTCACACTCTACCCTCACAGTTCCACCACAGGTGAGAGCAATCCAAGCTTCAGCCACGCCCCCTGAGGCAGCACAGGACAGGCATCGCGCAGGCAGTAGCAGCACAAGTTTCTCCATCATTCTGCCTTCCCAATGTGACCCTGCTCTGGAAGAGTCACTTCTCAGGAGAGGGTTAATCCCGCTCACACAGTCATTGACCTTCTGTTCTCAAGGATGCCAGCTGGTGCCAATTGTACTGGTGCCTTTCAAGGCATGGACTAAATGCAGGTCAAAAGCCACCAACCAGCTTTCAGAGGGTAACTAATGAGCCAGATATGGACCAGTGACCTGGGGTGACAGGCTGCGATGTCCTGAGCCATCCAGCCCCTCCCGTACCTCTCTCCAGAACCTCTGGAATATTATACAACAGACGCTAGCACTGAAAGACTAAAATGAGACCCAATAAACATGTCTGCATCGGCAGAGGGGGAAGGGCCAGGCACAGGCCGCGTCCTCCGTGCCCTGCATTTCTTCAGCAGATCTTCTGCATCCAACTCAACGCTTCCTGGAAGGATACAAAGGGGGTCCAAGAGTGGCGGCACTGGACCCGGCCTGAAAGCAATGAGCCCGAGATCCTGAGCACACGGCTATGAGCTGAAACCGGAGCTCAATATTTAAAGTCATTCTAACTCAACTCCATGTCCTCCCCGTTAGCCATTTCAATGTTTGGCTTTGAATATTGACCGCCTGGCGTTTAGTTTCACTGCTGCCCATTATCTCCGCTGCACTCAGTTTACTGCTCCTCACCTCACACACTGTGCGCGCAAGACTTCGCCTTGTCCCCCTTCCCTAAAGTGGACAGTAAAACATATTCCCACCCTTCGAGGTCGGCCCCATTTCCACCTTCAGTTCCAGTCTCCCGACTTCCATTCAACGTGCAGAAGTATTGAGGATCCCGGCTGCATCTATTGCCCCTCGCTTTCCCCTCTCAGCAGTGCGGTAAGTGAGGAAATTCCCTCCTGCTACCCCCCCCCCCCCCCCCCGAAACAAAGCCACAGCACTCACTGAAGGGTATTTAAAAGCCCCATCAGCTGCCCTCACCGCCATTAGAAGGCCTAATGTCAATCTTTGTCATTAACTCTCTCCAGCCAGGCTCGGAGTGGCCATGGTCAGGGTCATTGCCTTGAGGATCCATCTGAGAAAGGGACTATGAGACTCGGGGGCAGCAAAGGGACATGGGTAACATTCATTATCCAGACTGTGCCCCCTCAGGGAGGCCTCCATCCCAGGAGCAGGCCTGCTGGAACCTCCCCAACCCATCCCAGCACCGAGCCCCTCATGTGCAGCTTCTGCACTCCCCCCCCCTCCATCAATGTTCATTGGCAGCCAGGAAGAAAGATATTGAAAAGCAGTCTTCCAGGGCCAGCTGGGCCTCCACTCCCGAGGGTCGGTCCCCGATCTAATCCCCATGCCCTGCAAAGGTCCCAGCCTCTGCCATCACTCAGAGCCGAGGGCGCGCTCCATTCTCCTCAGGTAAGCTTGGGACCCTCTCATTTCCTCAGCGACTGCCGCCTGCATCCTCCGTTCTGCTCTGCTCGGCCCTGGTGGGCGACGCTCTCAGAGAGAGTTACAGAGAGGAGCTGCAGCCCTGGGCCCTCACTGACTATTCTCCCTCGTTGGGGCTGTAAAATATTCTAAGTGCAAAAGTAAGAAACCCGTAGCCCCCTCTTCCCTCCCCTCACGCAGGATGCACCTCAGGGTGGCCCTCGGAAATGCCACTCTTCAGAAAGACCGAGCACGCTCACAGCAACACAGGAGGACTTCTAGTCCCATCGGCATGCGCTCTGAAGGGGGCAGGACCACGGGGAGAGCAGGGTTGAGGCCTGGACACTTGGCGTGTTTCTGCAGAGACGCAGGTGCCCAGGGGCGAGCTCCCTGTGGTACTGCCCGCCACGGAGCTGGGTGCAGTGACCTTTCAAGCAGGAGCATTAGTCCTGCCTTCCTGAAGAGCGGGTCTGACTCCCAAGGCCCATGCCGGCTTGGCAGTCCCTGACCCTCACAGGGGCAGCAGCGTTTTACCCTCTCTCTCCCTGGGTAGCTTCCATCTTTTCTGTTCAGAAACAGTTCCTCTTCACTATCTAACTGCTTTTCAGCTCTGTTAGTTTGGGATGTGATAGGTTCATAGAGCAATTATGCAAATGTCTCTGACTCATCATGAACTGCAAGGGTCACATGATCGTTTTTGGGGTTTTTTTTGCATAGTTTTCTTTCTTTTTAAATAAGACACATGCATTTTCACCAGCTGTGCAGAAATTTAATAGACGCAATAATGCATAGATGGATGAGACATGACAGAAAAGGATCCTGGCTACAGCATCGGGTTCAGAGCACGTGGTGGTTCAAAGTCAACTAGAGTTGCTGCTCCCAGAGTTCACGACTGGTTGGGTCCCAGAAGTCACCAACACATCGGGCAAGAATGCCAACGGAAGCAGGCATCGTCTCAACATGGACATCAGGTCAGCTTTCCTGCTCACGCCTGGCAAGGCCCAGTGAAAAGACCTGCCCACACCCTTCCCCCGTTTTCTTGGTCATTAGGGCAAAGTGGTGCTTTCCATACGGCTGGTCCACAAGTGCTCATCTCATTTGCAACCGTAACGCCAGAAATCAGAAAGCTACAGCAGAAAGTGGTGACAACTGTAAACAAGAGGGCCAGAATTACTAGAAAAGGTGGTCCCCCAGCCCTCGGTCTTCAGAAAACTCTTTGGTCTGATGACGTCCATAAAGAAGGCGTTTGATAACGGGCCTCTATGGAAATGGTCCCGAGTAAGAGGGGCTATTGTAAACCAATGCTTTCCAGCTGAATGGGAGGGTTGGAGTGGAGCTCAAATGATCCCCAGGCAGTGATCACGAGTGGAAGGCATCTTGGCCCCTTAACATTGTAGCTTCATCTCAGTAAAAACGACATGGACAAAAAGCCAGTGGTAAAGAGTTATTGAACGAGACGGCGTCTTCTGAGAAGGAGGAGGTGGGGTAGACACACAGAAGATTCCCTGTGCAAAGCTGTGAGGCATGGGACAGCGATTTTTTTCTGCTAAATCCACAATCGCTTAGGAAACCTCCCACAGCAAAACTTCTTCACATCAAAGCGAACCTGCTCTATGCTTCCCTGAGAGTCGTAAGAGTCTTCAACAAGGCAAAGGCAGCTCAGTGCCTGCTTTTTCTTTGGCAATGGACTGGTTTAACCGTTCTTTCACTAATGATTATCCAACGCAACTCTCCTGTCCCCAAGCCCCAGGCCACATCTGCTGCCCCCTTTTCAAAGTCAATTTCAGCAGGCCCAAGCAGCATTTCTAGCAGATTAAGCCATTGGGGGTCTAGGGTGGTGACTCAACGACCCCAGATGTGGTTTTGAGGGTGGACATTGAGAAATAAATAGCCCCAATACTTTGGTAGTGCAATGGGGTGAGGGGTAGGGGGCTAATCTTGAATTTATGCCAAGGAGAAGAAAACAGCTTCAACTTAAGAAGGCAGTTACCAAGCTGTGTATGCTATAGATTACAGTATAAACCTTAGGATTTCTTTTTAAGATTAGCATGATGTAGGCTGTATAGCAAACAGGAACATAACATTTTAAGAATATGTAACTTTTCCTGGTAGGAGGCAGCTGGACTGGGAAGGCCTTCATTGACACAGGGCTTAAGCAGATCTGTCTTGTGCCCTGGAAGATGCCTTGGCATAGAGGATTGTACATTCTAGCATCAATGGGGCAATGGGACTGGTCGACAGACAGAGGACTTAAGTGAGGGGTCTTCACAACAGCACACAGGTGGTTTTACGCTTCACGGGAGGGGGATTCAGCACGGCCCGTACAGACTCCACAAAAACTTCTTTAATGCCCTCCTGGTTTAGGGCGGAGCACTCCATGTACTTGACGGCATGGATTTGCTTGGAGAGGCTGTTACCCTGCTGTGTGGTGATGGGCACTTGATTCTGCTCCTTCAGCTTTTTCAGGGCCTCGGGATTGGTTCTTAGATCTTTTTTAGTGCCCACCAAAAGGATCGGAACATTAGGACAGTGGTGGCAGACCTCCGGGTACCACTTGTGTTTCACATTCTCATAGGATGGGGGACTGGCAATGGAGAAACAGATGATGAAGACGTTGGTCTGCGGGTAGGAAAGTGTCCTTAGCCGGTCATACTCCTCCTGGCCCGCTGTGTCCCAGAGATTTAGGCTAACAGTCCTGCCGTCCACTGTGTTCTGGGCACTGTAGTTGTCAAAGACAGTAGGGATGTACTCTTTCGGGAAGGCGTTGGTTGTATAACAAATCAGAAGGCAGGTTTTACCCACTGCGCCATCTCCCACTACCACACACTTTATACTCTGCATCACGTCGGGTGTTCTTTCTGCTCCACGTCAGCAAGCTAGGAGGGCCTGGGGAGAGAGAGAAAGAGATAAAAAAGAATAAGTATCATAGAGCACAGTCAAGCTGCTACTACTCTGAAGAACTACTTTTCTAATCTTTAACAGAGAGCGTTCCATGTGCTGAGTGCTTACAGTACTCCACAGTGGTTAGGATCACGTCCAGTTTCATTCCCATATGCCAGGCCTCCAGCTGTTCTCTACATGCTCCCTTTCAGTCACACGACAGTGCTCTTATGCCAAACGTGGCCAACTCCAGTCCTTAAGGACCACAAACAGGCCCAGTTTTCAGGACAACCGAGTTCTCGTATGCAAGTATTATCTCAAGAGTAGTTATGCTGGGTATCCTGAGAACCAGATCCATGTGTGGCCCTCAAGGACTTGTGTTATCTACCCTGCCTCTCAAGGACTTGTGTTATCTACCCTGCCTCAAAACTACATTTCTTTTCATACGTTAATTTTGATACTACCGTTCTCTCATTCTGTACAGCAGACATTACAAATTCCAATAGGGTGAGTTCTCAACACTGCATATTTCTTTCTTTCTGCTTATGTACCCCAAAATATATCTGGAAAAACATAACCCTGTCCCAGTGCTTCGAAAGACTTGGCTGCACATTGATGACATCATGACTGGCTTTACTTTAAGAAGCCAATGATGTCATCAGTTCAGCGACTGTTTCAGTATATCATTGCACCTCAAACCCTTCAGGACAGCTCCTATTCACCACGAGGTTTTGGATCCTTCATTCTAGAGTCTCAGCAGATTACAAGACCTTTCAAAAGGACCAACGCAAAGATGATGAAGTACATGAGCTGCTAAGACCTCACAAGCCCCCTTCGGTGGGTTCTGTCATTCATAGGGTCAAGAAATAAGAATACATCCAGTTGGAAGGGTGAAAAGGTAGGAGTCTACATCTGAAGAAGGGATCCAATTGGTCTTGAAGGCCCATGTACATCATCATGGATGATTTTATGCTTTGTCAATAAAAGGTGTCACAACCTGAAAAGAATCAACATGGAAATTCTCAGCTCAGCATGCAGCAGCAGTAAATAAAAGTAAAAAGAATGTTAGTAATTATTTGGAAAGAAATTGAGAATACAATGGAGAATATCCTAATGCCTGTGTACAGCTCTAAGGTACAACTGCAGATTGAATACTGTGTTCAGTTCCAGTTGCCCCATCTTAAAAAAAGATAACAGAACTAGAGAAGGGCAAATGTCTGCCGGAATGGTTCAAGGTGAGGTTATTGAGCCAAAAGAACTTATTTAATAAATTGGAAAATGGATCCATCTGAGCAAAACAGGAAAAAGCATAAGCATTGGCAAATTAGATGTAAAAACTTGATAAGGCAGACCAAGACAGAATTTGAAAAGAAGCTGGCTGTAGAAGCAAAAACTCATAATAAAAACTTTAAAAATATATGCAAAGAAGTCTGTGAGGGAGTCAGTTGGACCATTTGATGATCGAGGGGTTAAAGGGGCACTTAGAGAAGATAAGGCCATTGCGGAAAGACTGAATGAATTCTTTGCTTCGGTATTTACTGACACGATTTAATGGAACACAGTCAACATGGATTTACCCAAGGCAAGTCTTGCCTAACAAATCTGCTTCATTTGTTTGAAGGGGTTAATAAACGTGGATAAAGGTGAACCGGTAGATGTAGTGTATTTGGATTTTCAGAAGGTGTTTGACAAAGTCCCTCATGAGAGGCTTCTACGAAAACTAAAAAGTCATGGGATAGGAGGCGATGTCCTTTTGTGGAATACAAACTGGTTTTCATACTGTTGACGTCCAGAACCTATGCTCATGTTTTTACTCATCAATAAGAAATTTCTCCCTCCTCCCTCCCTCCACGAACAACCTTCCTTCCCCCTCCCCCCCCATTAGCAAACCTCCCTCCCCATGCGCTAGTTTTGCTCTAATAGTGCATACTCCTACTGTTCCTAGTTATGTTATATTATCCAAGTTGTTCACTCCCTTGTTCATTGTAAGACATATGTTGTCGTTGTTTTCTACTTGTTATAATGTAAACCAGAGTGATAAGTAATTCTGTTACCTGAACTTCGGTATAAAAAAAGTTATAAAGAAATAAATAAAGAAATAAATAAATAAATAAAAGACAGGAAACAGAGAGTAGGATTAAATGGTCAATTTTCTCAGTGGAAAAGGGTAAACAGTGGAGTGCCTCAGGGATCTGTACTTGGACCGGTGCTTTTCAATATATATATATAATTGATCTGGAAAGGAATACAAGTGAGGTTATCAAATTTGCAGATGACACAAAATTATTCAGAGTAGTTAAATCACAAGCGGATTGTGATAAATTGCAGGAAGACCTTGTGAGACTGGAAAATTGGGCATCCAAATGGCAGATGAAATTTAATGTGGAAAAGTGCAAGGTGATGCATATAGGGAAAAATAACCCTTGCTGTAGTTACAGGATGTTAGGTTCCATATTAGGAGCTACCACCCAGGAAAAATATCTAGGCATCATAGTGGATAATACTTTAAAATCATCGGCTCAGTGTGCTGCGGCAGTCAAAAAAGCAAACAGAATGGTAGGAATTATTAGGAAGGGAATGATGAATAAAACAGAAAATGTCATAATGCCTCTGTATCGCTCCATGGTGAGACCCCACCTTGAATACGGTGTACAATTCTGGTCGCCGCATCTCAAAAAAGTATAGTTGCGATGGAGAAGGTACAGAGAAGGGCAACCAAAATGATAAAGGGGATGGAACAGCTCCCCTATGAGGAAAGGCTGAAGAGGTTAGGTCTGTTCAGCTTGGAGAAGAGATGGCTGAGGGGGGATGTGATAGAGGTGTTTAAAATCATGAGAGGTCTAGAACGGGTAGATGTGACTCGGTTATTTACACTTTTGAATAATAGAAGGACTAGGGGGCTATTCCATGAAGTTAGCAAGTAGCACATTTAAGACTAAGTGGAGAAAATTATTTTTCACTCAACGCACAATAAAGCTCTGGAATTTGTTGCCAGAGGATGTGGTTAGTGCAGTTAGTGTAGCTGGGTTCAAAAAAGGTTTGGATAAGTTCTTGGAGGAGAAGTCCATTAACAACTATTAATCAAGTTTACTTAGGGAATAGCCACTGCTATTAATTGCATCAGTAGCATGGGATCTTCTTAGTGTTTGGGTACTTGCCAGGTTCTTGTGGCCTGGTTTGGCCTCTGTTGGAAACAGGATGCTGGGCTTGATGGATCCTGAGCCTGACCCAGCATGGCAATTTCTTATGTTCTTATGATATTGGGGAGATGCCTGACCTAGAAACAATTTTCAATACTGATGAAAATCAGATACAAACACTATGAAGCTGGAAGATGTAATAAGGCAGATAGACAAAATGAAGAATAGCAAATCGCCTGGACCAGATGGTATACTCCCCAGAATTCTGAAAACTAAAAAATGAAACTGCGGATCTGTTACTGATAATTTGTCACCTGTCGCTGGGATCATCTGATGTGCCTGAGGACGGCATGACAGACCATCCCAACAATCTTTAAAAAGGGTTTCAGGGCAATCTGGCAAACTGTCTGGAGGCTGATCATTAAACAGGGAATGGGTCTCATATACTGCATTCAATTCCATTCAAGTTTTGGTTTTCTCTCTCTGGCTCTTGTTGGAAGCACCGGTATCACCAAGAGCAGATGAGCTGTCTGTGCTCCTATCAGCAATCCACAATCATCATCTATAATACCAAAATTAATATACATATATAGAATATACAATGGAAACCAAATAAAAACTTTCAATCTAAAACCATCTGCTTCACATCAGGCACAAGGCAGAGAGAAGTCTTTCCTATCATGTTCGGTCTGTGCAGTGGTGATGGATTTTCCGCCTGCTCACAGACCTGGAATCTTTTTTAACTTCCTTCCTTTGCCCCACTGGGAAAAAGTGGAATGCAGAGCCACTGCTGATGCCGTACTCGGGAAGGATTTTGTGTTTCAGTGCTACAGGTGCCCAGGCTCTTATCCATGGATCTCTGATCATCATTCAGCCCAACTATGCCAGAATAACAGGGGCGATGCTCTCTGAAATAACCAGGGTCACCTACAGAGAGAGAGAGAGAGAGAGGGTGCCCCTCCGTCCCGTTCAAGCTTTGTGCTTAGGAAACAAAACATCCCCGCCAGCCATTCGTGCAAACTTTGTCACTATCTCCACCCATAAAAACATATAGGAAGAGGAAAACATTCAGCTTAACCTTTTTGTTTTAAACACATACAAAAAAAGATTTTTTTTAACCAATACATGCAAAATATTCCACAATACACACCACATTAGATTTAAAAGCTACCCAACTACATTCACACCGAACCTCAAAACACACACAACTATTCTATCACATTCATAATCCAAACAAAAAATATAAGGAGTTAGCAGGCTGTTTCCATGTAAGATTCACAAAATTAGTCTTGAGTTGTCAACCAGGTCACCTATCCCCTCTCTCCCAGTGGAGGAAACGGCCCTTCTTCTCGCTTCCTCCAAGCTCACTACTTGTTCCTCTGACCCCATTCCCACCCAGTTCCTCAGCTCCATCTCCACTGCAGTCCATCCCTTCCATCTGTCCCATCCTCCATCTATCACTCTCCCCTGCTACTGTTCCTGCTGCCTTCAAACAAGCCGTGATCATACCGCGAATCAAAATCCCTCACTGAACCCTACCTGTCCCACCAACTATCACTATCACTCTCCACTGCTACTGCTCCTGCTGCCTTCAAACAAGCCGTGATCATACCGCGAATCAAAATCCCTCACTGAACCCTACCTGTCCCACCAACTATCACTATCACTCTCCACTGCTACTGCTCCTGCTGCCTTCAAACAAGCCGTGATCATACCGCGAATCAAAATCCCTCACTGAACCCTACCTGTCCCAACTATCACTATCACTCTCCACTGCTACTGCTCCTGCTGCCTTCAAACAAGCCGTGATCATACCACGAATCAAAACCCCTCACTGAACCCTACCTGTCCCACCAACTATCACTATCACTGCTACTGTTCCTGCTGCCTTCAAACAAGCCGTGATCATACCGCGAATCAAAATCCCTCACTGAACCCTACCTGTCCCACCAACTATCACTATCACTGCTACTGTTCCTGCTGCCTTCAAACAAGCCGTGATCATACCGCGAATCAAAATCCCTCACTGAACCCTACCTGTCCCACCAACTATCACTCTCCACTGCTACTGTTCCTGCTGCCTTCAAACAAGCCGTGATCATACCACGAATCAAAATCCCTCACTGAACCCTACCTGTCCCGCCAACTATCACTATCACTCTCCACTGCTACTGTTCCTGCTGCCTTCAAACAAGCCGTGATCATACCGCGAATCAAAACCCCTCACTGAACCCTACCTGTCCCACCAACTATCACTATCACTCTCCACTGCTACTGTTCCTGCTGCCTTCAAACAAGCCGTGATCATACTGCGAATCAAAACCCCTCACTGAACCCTACCTGTCCCACCAACTATCACTATCACTCTCCCCTGCTACTGCTCCTGCTGCCCTCAAACAAGCCGTGATCATACCACGAATCAAAATCCCTCACTGAACCCTACCTGTCCCGCTAACTATCACTCTCCCCTGCTACTATTCCTGCTGCCTTCAAACAAGCCGTGATCATACCACGAATCAAAACCCCTCACTGAACCCTACCTGTCCCACCAACTATCACTATCACTCTCCCCTGCTACTATTCCTGCTGCCTTCAAACAAGCCGTGATCATACCACGAATCAAAATCCCTCACTGAACCCTACCTGTCCCACCAACTATCACTATCACTCTCCACTGCTACTGTTCCTGCTGCCTTCAAACAAGCCGTGATCATACCACGAATCAAAACCCCTCACTGAACCCTACCTGTCCCACCAACTATCACTATCACTCTGCACTGCTACTATTCCTGCTGCCTTCAAACAAGCCGTGATCATACCACGAATCAAAACCCCTCACTGAACCCTACCTGTCCCGCTAACTATCACTATCACTCTCCCCTGCTACTATTCCTGCTGCCTTCAAACAAGCCGTGATCATACCGCGAATCAAAACCCCTCACTGAACCCTACCTGTCCCACCAACTATCACTATCACTCTCCCCTGCTACTGCTCCTGCTGCCCTCAAACAAGTCGTGATCATCCCATGAATCAAAACCCCTCACTGAACCCTACCTGTCCCACCAACTATCACTATCACTCTCCCCTGCTACTGTTCCTGCTGCCTTCAAACAAGCCGTGATCATACCACGAATCAAAATCCCTCACTGAACCCTACCTGTCCCACCAACTATCACTATCACTCTCCACTGCTACTGTTCCTGCTGCCCTCAAACAAGCCGTGATCATACCACGAATCAAAATCCCTCACTGAACCCTCCTGGTCCCCTCAGCCCATAACTTAGGCGTCATCTTTGACTCCATTTTCTCCTTCTCCTCACATCCAAAACTCTGCTAAAACATGCAGTTTCTTTCTCTGTAACATTGCCAAAATCCATCCTTTCCTTTCCAGACTACCAAAACCCTTATCCACTTTCCATCTCCTCCCGCTTAGAAATTGCAACCTGCTCCTCGCAGGATTCCCAGCACGCCATCTCTCTCCACTACAATCAGGGGCGGATTGTGGGAAAATAGTGGCCCGGGGGATTTTTCTCCATACTGGCCCATGGGTACCCAATTACACATACAATTTGGTGAGTCACCAAATACAGAATAAAGGGACCATAAAATATGCACAGACAAACTGAACTGGAAATCACAACAAGTTAGACTGTATGTAATCAGCAATGGAAAAACAGAAAATACCATCATTCCTCATAAAACATCAAACAATAAAATCAAGAACTATAAAACATCACAATAGGAAAATCATACTAAAAATATATAATTCAAAACTGCTGATGAATAGAACCTCCAGTAATTTAACTCAGGGAAATTTTCAAAAATTTGTATATAACACCAATAAAATATTTCAAAAAGAGCAGACATCAAATAATATTCAATAATTAAAACTAATAAGGATTTTAAAAAGCCCCTGCTGTCCCCTTCTGTGGGAGCTCTTGATTTCCAGTAACCCTGATATTGTCGAGGATTAGGAGGTTATCCTCTCTCACACATACTCACATGTCCATTCTCTCTCACACATAGTCACATACATACACATTCATGCTCTTATACCCACCATAACCTCTCGCTCTGACACTGACACACTCTCAGGCTCTAAGACACTCTCTCCCCCTCCACACACAAACTCTTACTCCCTTGGATTTTCTCATACACACTCATGCTCTCACACATACACACAAACACACACACCCAGGCAAGCTCCCAGTCATTTTCACACACACACGCTGACCCCCAGGAAGGCACCTATGCATTCACACACACACATTCCCAGGCAGAGTCCCATTCTCACACACACACACACACACACACACACTGACCCCCAGGCAGGCTCCCATTCATTCTCACACAAACAGACCCCCAGGCAGGCACCAATTCATTCTCACACACACACACACACACATACACCACACACAGGCCGGCACCTATTCTCACACATACAAACCCCAGGAAGACACCCATACATTCTCATACACAGACACACCCTCAGGCAGGCACACACTAAAGGCAAACCCCCTCTCTTTCTTTTGCCAGCAACCTCGGAGCCTCTCTCATTCCTCTGCTGCCACTGTCACTGATGCCCCATGGCTATTGGGGAGGCGCTGATTGCTGCTATTGGCACTGAAGCCCATTCTGCTGCCTCCTCTGTGCAGGCCCCGTGGGTTTCCACTTCCTCCATGTTGATCTCGTACATTGTGAGATCCGCATAGAGAAAGTGCTACTCTTGCACATTCCCAAAGATTACATGTGCCAATCACTAAAAAGTAATTTTATTTATTTATTTTTTACCTTTGCTGTCTGATCTTCGTTTTCTAATTGGTTGGTCCCAGGCTTTTTTTTCCCCCTTCCCTTTCTTATTTTTTTGCCAGTTCCTTTCATATTGTCTTTTTTTCTATTTCTTTTCTCTCCATCTGTCTTCTTCCCTCAAACATAGAGTCAGGTTCTCATTCTTACATGCTTTCTCTCTCTCTCTCTCACACACACACACACACACACACAGGCTCTCACATGCTGTCTCTCATACAATCATTCATACACACAGTCTCTCACTGTCACATGCTGTCTCTCATACAATCATTCATACACACAGTCTCTCACTGGCACATGCTGTCTGACTCTCACACACCCAGGCTTTCTCTCACTGGCACATGCTGTCTTGCTCAAGCACAGGCTCTCACTGTCACTTGCTGTCTCTCACACACACACACAGAGGCTCTCACATGCTGTCTCTGCAAACATTCAGGTCCTCACTCTCACACACACTCTCTCAGCTCATCTCAAACACACACACACACACACACCCTCTACAGACCCTCAGCCTCTCTCTCACCTCTGGGCCTCCTCTTCGCGGGTCACCGCAGGATGGGCTCTGCGGCAGCCCTGCTACCGGGCTTCTTCCTCTTCTCGGGCCGCTGTGACTTGGGATTCAGCCCATAAGCGCTGCTCCTCTTCTGCACGCGCTGATGCTCCTCCTCCTTCCTGCCCACGCGGCTCCGGCAACGCGATCTTTTTCTTCAGGCCATGGTGACGTGAGCCTCACCACGGCATTGCCGATCTGCCTGTCGGAGCGCCGCATGAGCCTCCCTGCATCCGGGGGCATTGGCTCTGCTCGCGGCGCCGCAGGCCTAGTGCTTCCACCGGCCCTGTCCACAGGTTTCTCTTCAGGCCGCAGCGCCCTCTTCTTGTCTTTGGCCGGGAAGTTTAAAAAAAAAAAAAATCACGTGATGGGAGCGACCGGGGGATGCCTGATCCCCGATAGGTCAATTCACCCCGGACTGCAATCTATCCAAAATTCAGCTTCGTGACTTATCACCAAAGTCACTACGCTCACATAACCCCTCTTCTCAAGTCACTACAATGGCTCCCTATCTTCTCCTGCAAACGGTTCAAGCTCCTCTTACTCACCTACAAGAGCATTCACTCTGCAGCTCCTCACTACCTCTCCTGTCTTCTGTCTCTCTACATCCCTCTGCTCATCAGGCAAGTCACTCCTACCTATGCCCTTCTCCTCTACCACTAATTCCTGACTCTGGCTTTCCACCTGTCTGCACCGTGTGCTGGAACAGACTTCCTGAGCTGGGGGCGTCCTGCTCCCTCTCTCACCTTATTTAAATCCCATCTAAAAACCCACCTTTTTGAGGCTTCTAAATCTTAACCCCTAACTGACCTACTTATAGCCTCAATTTTTAAGCAGTTTTATTAAATGAAATTCCCAGTGTCCCTATATCTTTGTCTTGATCAGATTGTGAGCTCTACTGAGCAGGGACCGTCTCTTATATGTTTCTGTATAGCATGGAGTAGGCCATGCAGTGCTGGTGAAGTGGTAAGAAGTAGTGGTACAATCGCTATGGGGTTTGGTGCAACTGCATCGGCCTAAAGGTTGTCATGGAGGACGGTCAGTGAGGGAGTCACTGGTAGGGCCACGATTTGAACTGGAAGCCCTACTCCCATTCACGCCTCTGCCTTCACATGGGGCTCTTATCTGACAGCATAAGATCCCCACTGCAAGGAAAAAGAAAGCACTCCCGTTCCCCCACAATCCTCAATCCTGTGACCATTTCTGTCTCCATCAGCAAAGTTCGCAGGCCGTGCCATGCATTCACCACCCTTTACTCTCAGGTCTACCCCCGCCAGCCTCTGAGCTTCCTTTCGGTTCAGCACGCGAGAAAGGCCTGGAGTTCAGCTCCGGGGAATCTCCGGGGACTCAGAAGCACATTCTGAAGTCCATGTGAGCAGACAGAGCCTTAGGAGAAGGGGCAGACTACGCCCAGGTTGGTTTTACTCCTCTCCATCTCGGGACTGGCAGCCCAGACTTTCTTACAAAGATTAGAACTGAAAAGCCACATAAGCATTGGGAATATAGACCAGGCCTGGCTCACCATGGGGACCTTCATTTTCGGTTTTTATTGTTCTTCATTTTTCCCGGGAATTTATCAGGGTTTATGACGACAACCGGAGAAAAATTCAGTGAAAAAAAAAGGACTCTCGGAGTTTCTTTTGGTAGAGAGAAGCCAGGATAACCAAACATGAAAGATTCTGCCACCCGCTCAGCAGCCTCCCCATCTCTACCCCCACCCCCCCCTCTCTCCCATTATCCTTAGCAGTGGTGGCTCCAGGCTTTTCCTCACTAACCGACGCTCCCAGGGCCAGGGCAGCTGTCCTAACCTGCTTCTAATGCACTTGTGGCACCAGACTGTGACTGCACGGGGGGTGGGGAGCAGGACCGGAGACACGGCCCACAATGGCTTCCAGCTGTGGCCTCGAAATGCTGCATCTGCAGCACTGGAGCAGCTTTTTAATCAGCCTAAAAACTTGGGTGAATATTGTTTTAAAGCAATTGTCATCTTTGGAAAAATCTGGGAATTTACGGGTGAAAATCGTTTTAAACTGAAAACGAAGGGCCCTACCCTACCACATAGTGCCATATAACAGGGCACTGTTTTCTCACCTTATTATAAGGGAATTCATTCAGGGATGAAATTGGCATATAAAATGGCTTTCTGTGCAAAGGACCAAGAGTCATTATACCTAAATCACTGCCATCAGAGATGCTAACCTGCATCCATTCCAGCCACATCGACAGGGAAGCGTGTTACGGGCAGGCAGGCGCGCACACGTGACACCCTATACTGGCCTAACACGCAGGATGAAGTCAAAGACTGTGTCAGCAATTCTTCTACCTGCAACAAAATATGTGCACGAGCAGTAACGGGAAACTAGGATGTCCATGCGGCCCTGGCAGACTGTCAGCATGGACTTATGCAACTAAGCTTGCAAAGAGTCCCTGTAGATATCTGATCATTACTCAGACTTCGGGGAAATTGGACTGCTCCAAGATACGTCTGCGGAAGCCACAATCAAGCGTTGCGAGATAGAGTTTGCACGCCACCATCAACCAGATCAAGTGATTTTGGATAACGGGCCTCAATGCTACTGACTGGGGGTTTGAGCATTTCACCACAGTACCCACCGCCTAATAGCACAGCTGAATCAGCTGTGAAGAGAGCAGGAAACCTATGGTAAAAACCCATGAAAACCCATGCTCTATTGGAGAAACACTAACTGAAGGCATGGATAGCAGTCCAGAACAGCGCCTGATGTCAAGGAGACTGACGTCATCATCGCTAATAGCTGGTAAACTGCTTGAGTCTTGTGTGATGTAAGGTGTAGCGGGAAAGGCAGCAACACAGCAGAGAGAGAAATACTGGCAGAGCCAATCCACGTAGAGCCATCGCTGGGAGACTGAACAAACCATCGGAGGCTGGGTGCCTGCATGCAAAAGGTCACCCCCTGATCATATCTAGTGGACACTGAAGGAACTCTCTATTGCTATAACCGTGTGGATCTGCAGGTGACTGAGCAGCCAGCTTCACCAGGCTGCCGAGGACAGCGCACACACACACGGCTCGACCGAAGGCCCAAGTGCATACCTAAGCATAGAGAGTCTGCGAGGAAGAATACTGAGCAAACAGGCACAACTGCTAGAGATTTGGGGTGAAACATGACAGCTGGGAAAGAACAACCCACTGACAGCAGACAGGATCAGATGTTGCTTGCATAGAAAAGTCCCCTCGACACTCAAACTCTCGGACATTTCACAATAGAACATTTTGCAAATACTGAATGAAGAAGAGAGAGATGTTAGTAGTTGAGAGGATGGGCCATATAGGCTTTTGCTGCCATCACATTTGTATGCTACAGATGTTTATTTAAAGGTTGATTCCCCCTTGTGGTTAATGGTTATATTTCACCTTTTTCTACTTCCTGTGTGTTGCTTGCTGGGTAATAAAACATGGCACCTGCTCATTAGCAGCTTTCAGTAGCATTTATTCCTACATGCGAAACAGCAGAGACCCTCGGGGAGCCTTAGAAATCCATTAATGATGGGGGTTTAGCAAGATGAGGAAGGTCTCCAACACTGGTCTGAAAATCCTCAAGCACATCCTGACACCAAGAATGTTCATTGGAAGAGATGGGAGATGTCTGCTGAAGTAAACTCATGCCGAAAGCTATGACTTCCAGAAAGATCCCTGTGCTTACAAGAAACACTCCCTTCACAGCTCAAACAGCTGTTGGCAGAATAGCACCCATTAAGGAAATGCTTAATGGGTGCCATTCAAAGGGGCATGGGATAAACACTGTGGATGCCTAAAGGCCAGAGGACGGAAACAAGAAAAGTGTGCAGGGGGTAACTCGCTGGTGTGGCGGTTACTGCCCTTAACCAATAAGCCTTGATGCTTTTAATACAACTGCAACATTGCTCCCCACTTCGATGGCAGGGGGAAAAGGGGACCTGGATTCAAAGACAACAGAGGGCCCCAACTTCTACGGGAATACGTCTGCGGCTGATACACAGACACAAGGGAAAAAGCACAGGACTGCTTCTACGGCCAAGTCCATAAGCAACGCGCGTCAAGCAGCACTGTGGGAATTTTCAGGAAAGCTCCTCACCCTGTAAAAAAGGTTACTAGGTGCAAGTTTTATGGGTTATAACAACGCTTGGAGCAGCCGTTACCACCCTTAAGAGAAACATGGGGGTAACCTGCATAGAGTGGCAGCTACTACATTAATAAGCTTGCTGGGCAGCCTGGATGGACCACGTGGTCCTTTTCTGCCATCATTACTAGGTTTCTAAGACCTGTGAACACTTCCACTACAAAAACAGGGAGGACTTCTTGATTTGACTGTACCCCTGAGGACAGGTTACGCTATTATAACATCATACTGTGAGGAAGGAAGCACAGCTTCAGCCTTGAGGGTCACAAAGCAACTTTCCTTACCAAGCTGAGCAAATTAACCTGCCTTATATACACCAAACCCATGCAAATCTCTCTAATGCATGCTCATTACAGATATTCCAAAAGCCAATCCTGCCTGAGGCCAATGCACTACACGTTCATACATCTCTGAATGAAGAGCGAGGGAAAAGAGCTCTCATGGAGTCAACGAGTGCCTCAAAAGGAGGGGGCAAAACTCAATATTAGAGCAGTTGTGAAGCAGCCCAGGCAATAGGAATGGCCAACTATCAGACAGAAACAGAAAATATGAAGCGATCCTGTGGGCCATCCTGGTTCAGTGCCAAAGACTTCAGTTAATCTCTGGTGTTCCCATCACTTCTTTCCAACTAGCAATCCCTTCTGTGCTTCTTGAATCCTGTATCTGTTCTGGCTTCCACCATCTCCAGCAAAGACATCATATATTTCTCAAGGCACTAAAAACAACCTCCCTCCCCAACAATACAGCAACTTCCCAAAAGAACCTGGATACCATGAATTGCCAACCACCATAACCATACAGGAGCAACGTCTGGAGGTATGACAGGCCTACCCTGCCTAGACTTCAAGGGGTAAAGTCTACACGAAAGAATACTTTGTAATTGTTTCACAGGACTGTTGCTCCAATGATGTTTCTGTAGTTTCTACTCTACTTCTGCTATATCCCACATGATCTTTTATTGTTGATTCGACTTTATATGTTGCTTTGTCAATTCAGTGTGTCAAGACTTCAACTGTTCAGCTTGGAGAAGAGATGGCTGAGGGGGGATATGATAGAGGTCTTTAAGATCATGAGAGGTCTTGAACAAGTAGATGTGACTCAGTTATTTACACTTTTGAATAATAGAAAGACTAGGGGGCAATCCATGAAGTTATCAAGTAGCACATTTAAGACTAATCGGAGTATATTCTTTTTCACTCAATGCACAATAAAGCTCTGGAATTTGTTACCAGGGGATGTGGTTAGTATAGATGGGTTAAAAAAAAAAAAAAGGTTTGGATAAGTTCTTGGAGAAGTCCATTACCTGCTATTAATCAAGTTTACTTAGGGAATAGCCACTGCTATTAATTGCATCAGTAGCATGGGATCTTCTTAGTGTTTGGGTAATTTCCAGGTTCTTGTGGCCTGGTTTTGGTCTCTGTTGGAAACAGGATGCTGGGCTTGATGGACCCTTGGTCTGACCCAGCATGGCAAGTTCTTATGTTCTTATGTTCTAAAATGCAGCATAATCATCTGTGAATTTCCACTGCCTTCTTAGCATGTTGGAAACCTCTTCAAGCCTTTTTGCTGGAACCTGAGGCCCTATCTGACACTATCACCACAGCAAAGAGGCATCGAAGTCTGCTCCAAAAACAGTTCCAGCAAAGAAACCTGAAAAGGTTTCCAACAATAAGAGATCGAGTCCTCTTCACTAAATACAGTCCATGGTATCAACGCAAGAATAGTTATGAAGAATATTTTCCCCTGAAGAAGCCTGCACGGCGAAACAGAGGCCTTTGCAGGGACAGAGAAAATGCAGGACATAGCAGAAGTAGAACAGGGACTACAGAAACATCATTGGAACAACAGTCCTGTGAAACAATTACACAGTATTCTTTCGTGTGGACTGTGGTTCAGCTGTATTCCCTTTATAATGAAGGTGCCTTCCAGGTGACTCATTTGCAAGTCACAAAGTATCTTTCTTGTTGTAAGTGTGTCATTGTTTCATTACAAGCACTCTGTATATATTTTGACAATGTTTTTTGTCTATATCTATACATGTTATAAATGCATAACTCTACAGAGAGTTTGGAAGCGGTGTGAATGAGGAATGATTGACTGGGGCAATTGATAAATGTGCATCTGTTATTGTGCCAATTTTATTTTTTGAAACATTTTTTGAATAGTTTTGAAATTCTTTGCCATTGATAATAAAACTTGCTGAAAAGATCCTTTGAAATTGCCACTTTGTCCCTGCAGGGGGGTACATGACTCGATGGTTGATTCAGTGGCCTCAGCAGCTGCAACCGGATGCAGAGCAGCCCCAGGACAGAGAGGAATCCGGGGCAGCCCTCTTTGCAAACACCGTATATGATGTAATCAGGACATCGCCCAAAAAGGGAGCGATGGTGAAGTCACTTAGGGCCTCCAAAGTCCATTTGTATAGGCTTCAAAGGGAGTTTTGTTCAGGGAAGAGCCAGAAAAGCTGGTTAAGGACTGGAGTAGTCCAGAGGACTGAGGAGCAGTGAGAGGCTCTCGTACTTATTACCAGGAGACGAAGCAGTATAGATCTGGGAGATGTGTCATCCCTCAGAAAGCTGGGTTACAACATGAGCCCATTTCCTTTGAGGGAGGCGAGGAGGAGCAGCTTGGGGTGTCATGGGAACCTGAAGCTCGAAGTGAGGCAACGGAGGTTCTCTCCTCACCTCCATCAGTCGGTGACCGTTTAGCACAATGTTTCATGGAGTGGACCTGCATTACCATACACAAACAGGTCCTGGAGATTAATCAGCAGGGTTAGGTCCTCAGATTGGCTGCCCCTTTTCCAGAGGCCTATATCTAGTCCCCTTTCAGATGAAGCTCAAGAAAGCCATCCCAAGGGCATTAAACAGGCTGCTCTAGTTGGAGGCTTTAGTGCCAGATCCCAAGAGGGAGATCAAGAAAGGAAGATACTCCATTTACTTTGTGCATCCCAAGAAGGATAGCATAATTTCAGCCAGTCTTGGACTTGAAGCAGGTCAACAGGACAATGAGTGCCCCACCTTCAAGTGGAAACGCTAATGGTAAGGAGAGTTTCTCATTTCCAGAGAGCTCATCCTATCTCCATCAGGAAAGAACATCAGAGATGTTTGAGATTCACAATATTGGGGAAAACACTACCAGTTAAGAGCCCCACAAATTTTTACCAAGGTGATGATAGTAGCTGGGTGCAGCAGGAAAGGCCCGGATTGAAGCCAGTTGGGCTTTGAAAGGGGATAAACCCCAAATATTCCTGCACAGAGAGGGAATATTAGTCCACACCCATCTGGACGACTGGCTAATCAAATCGGAAGGCCACAAAAAGTTTTTCAACTCCTGCAAGCTCTAGGATGGTTAATAAACAGGAAAAAACCCCAACTCCATCCATAGTTTACCTGGGAGCCCAGTTTGACACGAAATTAGGAAAAGGGTTGCCTGAGAGAATCATCAAGCTGCAAGCACAGGTGAAGAAACTGTTGACCTCCAGGGCTCCTCAAGTAACATTACGTCTACAGATATTAGAGTCAACGGCCACAGTCATAGATGTGGTACTATGGGCAGATGCCCACATGTGCCCAATGCTCTCTATGGTCTCCTCAAAGACAGGACTATGAATTGGCTCTCCCCATACCAGTTGTGGCTGCTTGAGGCCGTACTAACAAAAGGAGTAGATCTGGACCCCCGAGATTGGATATAGTAGTGACAGATGCCAGGGCCCATTGCAGGAGTCAAGTAGCACAGGGCCACTGTTCGACCTTGGAAGCTTCATAGATGATAAACCAGTTACAGATCAGGGAAATAAGATGGGCACTGATCGATTTCCGCCCATTAGAAAGGCAGGAGGTAAGAATCCTGTTAGAGACCGTGCCATGGCAGTAGCCTACGTGAACAGGAAAAGGGGTATCAAGAGCCCTCAGTTGGCAGGGGTGACAAGTCTGCCAATGAGCTGGGCAGATGTGCATCTCGAGGGAGTGTGGGCTTGGCATATAGCGGGAGTGGACAATTTAAAAGCAGATTTCCTGAGCAGGTACACCTTAGACCCAGGGGAATAGAAATTAGCAGAACAGATTTGAGTCCAGATGGGGGACCTCCACTGAGGCATGATGGCAACTTAAAATGCCAAGGCAGCAAATGTCTTCAGCCAGTGAAGGGAGAGGGGCTGGAAAGGATAAGCACCCTGACCCAACGTTGGCCATCAAATGAGCTTCTATTACTTATTCCCTCCCTTTTCCATGATAGGGCAGGTTCTCCAGGCAGGTCATTCTGCTATACTGATCTATTCAGGTTAAAAGAGGAGGAACCAGTCAGGCTCACTTTGGACAAGGGGCTTTGATGATGGGGTCCAGCGACAATGGAGCATCCAGTACCATTTTATCTTACGGCTTGGCTATTGAAAGGAAGAGAGTGAGAAGGAATATGACTGTTCAGAAGCAGTCATCAGGATGAAGCTAAAGACCAGGAAGATACCCACTTCACTGGCATACATCAGAGTATGGAAGATATTTGGGGCCTGGTATCATAGCAAGGATTTATCCTCCTTCAAAGCCCAACTCTCTTCAGTCCTGGCCATTCCTGCTGCACTCAGGACATCAGAAGAGGTTTGGGTTCTCTGCCTCCACCTGCTGGAGAGTGAGGATACCCAATTTGTGTGGACTGGTCTGTCAGGACTAAAGGAAAGGAACAGGTATGCTCACATTTCACCTTACGCCACTTGTCTGACTTTGTTAAGAGAATGGACCAGGGCAGGCTTCCAACACAGCCTCCTTCCTGTGAGCCCCAACTTCCTGCCTCTTGAATGGTGAATTTCCAAGAAGAGAAAAAGGCTATTTAAGTCAAATCTTTTTATTGACCGAGACCTAATGAAAACATACCACCAGGTCTCATGCTTTCTTGTACTCTTGCTCCATATGAATCTTCACACATTTTCTATTTTCTCCCCAATTAATACAAATTCCCTTCCTTTCTTTCCTCTTTCCGTGTCGCTCGTAGGAATATTCATCTTTACTGCTCTGCCCCAAGCGATGCGTTTCACACTATAAATCCACCATCCCGTTCCAGCCTTGCATTAGACGGCGTGCTCTGTGGGCAGGGACTAAGCGTACGCACCCCGCGTGTCTAGAAATGGCTTTTTCTGCTCTGGAAGACGTTATTTTTCCATCATCCTGAGATTTTGCAAAGAGTTCCTCCACGGCACGGAGGAAGGGACTTCAGGGAACTTCCTCCACTGAAGTCATCAAGAAACGGAGCTTTATTTGTTTGTCTTTCCAGGCCGGGCTGCCGACAGGTCATGGAAGAGAGTCATCCGGGCAGTCACGTGCAGCCGCATCCCTGCGACCGTCCTCACACATTTCAGCAGCGGCGTCCAGAAGCATCCGATTACAGGAACGGGCCCGGGTGTCCCTCTTCGTGCCACGTTTCATGCATACGTCAGACTGCGGTATCTCGGCCACAAAAGCCCATCTCGGAGATAAATGACGTTTCTCTCAGCGTTATGTTATCTGTTATTGCTCTCCCAGGTTTAAAGCACTCAGCAGCGAATGCCCAGCAGTAATAAAGCTCCAAAGTTTTGTAATTCTTCTGTTTGCAGGGCATTTGGGGAGCAGAAGGTCCCAATTCCTGATATCAAACTGTGAAGGCGAGTCAGCCCGTTTTGTCTGTAAAAGCTGGGCTGCTATTAGTTCTACATTAAACCAACAGCAGAGACATTTTTATAAATATATATATATATTTGGGTGAGCTGCTAATTAATGTTTAGCATGGCAGATTCAGAGCCATATGCAGCACAAGCAAGCCATGCAAAACTTATCACGTGCAAGCTTGGAGGTCCATACCTGATGCAAGAAGGGATTTCTCAGAAAAGAAACTGCGGATAACTCTGTGTGCCGCAGGATTATAATCCCTCGCGGTCTAGAACCGTGGAAGCATAGGAGACGCCTTTGAGAGGGGCATAGATGACACGGCAAAGCCCCAATAAATGGGCCAGAAGGAAACCTCCGGAACGCGACAAAATCAGCAGTGACCCCTTCAAATGTTACTATCGCGGGCACACTGCGTCTCCACAGGAGGAAGGCGGCCTGACAAATGACCTTGCTTCCTTACTAAGTTTAACGAAATGTTACAGTCCAAGACAGAGGAGAGAGCAAGAAACATGAAGATACCCCGGGAGAGCAGCTTGAGTTTGCAGGAATAAAACCGATGGCCAAACCAGGCTGTAAAACTCGCAGCTGGCTCCACCACTGCTTTAGGGACCAGCAGCCCAGCGGCTCCCGCGCCTCAGGACGCTTCCTCCTGCGGGGGCAGGAACAGCGCGCATCGGTAGAAGTCCCCCGTCCCCCACAGAAAGCTTCTCCCATTCCCAGGGAGGGACCCCCACTGCCATCGTAAGCAAGGGTGCAGCTCCCCAGAGACCCTGCGGTCAGCAGCACCCACGCCAGACAGGCCCAGGAGGGCGGCCATCGGCAAGAAAGCTAACGGGGGAGGCGAGATGAGGCCAAATGATGCGGTGGGCGGTTTTTGAGTGCCGAAGGTCTGGCATCAAGGTCACCTTCAGGGAGAATTTGTGACGTGAAGAAAAGTGTGGGAATTCCTCTCCGCTCTGCTGGCCTGGAGCCGCAACATCTGCACCTCTTTAATACCCTGAATTCCTCCCCTCCCCTCGCTTTAAGGCTGATTTTTATTTTTTCGTTCTCAGCCCGACCTGGGGCACAGAAATGAAGCATCTGACGGCAAACACCATCCAGAAGGCTCACTGAGACATCTCTGGCTCGCTCGTGTCCTCTGCGCTTATCCCGGACTTCCTCAAACCCTGTTACTGTTTTCCGTCTCCCCTGCGAGGCCGTTCCAGGCGTCTCAGAGATCCCCCGTCCATGCTGGGCCTTGGAGCCTCATCCCATCACCTCTTGCACAGGAAAGCAAGTCAGTTCTGGCACAAGTTTTATAAGTTTTGAGGTAACCGAATGTCTCCCCTAGGGTGGCGCATATTTAGGGAGCCTTCCAGACTGGCGCCATCGCTCACAAGCTTCGCACTTATGCTAACTCAATCCTTTTTGCGTATATTCAAGGTCCTCAAGTCTGAAGTTGTAGGGCTTTTGGCACAGGCTGTTTTCCGTCCTTTCAGAGGTGTGGCCACATTTCTCCAGGGGACTGGGTTACAGTAACTGCACCTCTGGAGAATCCCTCCAATATTATAACTGTCCATGAGGAATGCACATGTCCTTATATTATCTAATAAAGCTTGCTCTCCGTCTCTATATAAACAGTGATGCTGAACCCATGGTTCTTGTTCAAAAAGTGGCAACCATGGGCAGCTGGAGCACTACGAGAGCACAGCTCCCAGCCAACATGGAATAAAAGCCCTGCGGCCCCTGACCATCATAAGAACATAAGAAACTGCCATGCTGGGTCAGACCAAGGGTCCATCAAGCCCAGCATCCTGTTTCCAACATAGGCCAAACCAGGCCACAAGAACCTGGCAAGTACCCAAACACTAAGAAGATCCCATGTTACTGATGCAATTAATAGCAGTGACTATTCCCTAAGTAAACTTGATTAATAGCAGGTAATGGACTTCTCCTTCAAGAACTTATCCAAACCTTTTTTGAACCCAGCTACACTAACTGCACTAACCACATCCTCTGGCAACAAATTCCAGAGCTTTATTGTGCGTTGAGTGAAAAATAGTTTTCTCCGATTAGTCTTAAATGTGCTACTTGCTAACTTCATGGAGTGCCCCCTAGTCCTTCTATTATTCAAAAGTGTAAATAACCAAGTCACATCTACTCGTTCTAGACCTCTCATGATCTTAAAGACCTCTATCATATCCCCCCTCAGCCGTCTCTTCTCCAAGCTGAACAGCCCTAACCTCTTTAGTCTTTCCTCATAGGGGAGCTGTTCCATTCCCTTTATCATTTGGTAGCCCTTCTCTGTACCTTCTCCATCACAATTATATCTTTTTTGAGATGCGGTGACCAGAATTGTACACAGTATTCAAGGTGTGGTCTCACCATGGAGCGATACAGAGGCATTATGACATTTTCCCTTCTATTAACCATTCCCTTCCTAATAGTTCCTAACATTCTGTTTGCTTTTTTGACTGCCGCAGCACACTGAGCCGACGATTTTAAAATATTATCCACTATGACCCTAGATCTTTTTCCTGGGTGGTAGCTCCTAATATGGAACCCAACATTGTGTAACTACAGCAATGTAGTTGCGCACTTTACAAAACATCAATTCTTGAAGGAAAAAAATGGCATTATCGGTGAGCAGGATGGCAGCGCGAAGACCATCAGAAGAGGGGAAACTCTTATTACTTATTTCTCCTATTGGCATTGTTGGTTGCATGAATGTGTATTCTTAGAGAGTGGATGACAGACATACCTCCCTGGAATGAGAAAATGACCTCCCTGAAGCAAACAGAAAGATAGGATGTCAAGGTTAGGGCTAGAAGAGTCCCCAGTGATTATATTAGGGCGTGGGACTGTTTCTTTAATCCCTTAAGTAAAAGTGATTGGGATGTGCTAAAAGGTTTGGAATATTCCTCAGATTGGAGAATGAAATTGGGTGAAAAGAAGCAAAATGGATGATCTGTGATAACAAGAGTGTGTGTGTGAGGGTATGTGGTTAGTCTGAGTGATACGAGTGTAGGAGTGTGTGTGTGTGAGGGTATGAGTGGTAAGTGAGTGATACGAGTGTAGGAGTGAGTGTGAGAGTGTGTGTGTGGGTATGAGTGGTAAGTCTGAGTGATACAAGTGTAGGAGTGTGAGAGTGTGTGTGAGGGTATGAGTGGTTAGTCTGAGTGATATGAGTGTAGGAGTGTGAGAGTGTGTGTGAGGGTATGAGTGGTTAGTCTGAGTGATACGAGTGTAGGAGTGAGAGTGTGTGTGTGTGAGGGTATGAGTGGTAAGTGAGTGATACGAGTGTAGGAGTGTGTATGAGAGTGTGTGTATGAGGGTATGAGTGGTAAGTCTGAGTGATACAAGTGTAGGAGTGTGAGTGTGTGTGTGAGTGTGTGTGAGGGTATGAGTGGTAAGTCTGAGTGATACGAGTGTAGGAGGGCAGGTGTTCTACAGGGGATGGGAGTGGGGATCTCTCATGACAAAGAGTGTTGATCACCTTTGGTCAAAGAATAGGACATATTTGTTGGCTTTGAAATGTTATTATTTGTCTAATGTTCTTTGTCAAAGAAGAGGGGAGCTCATTATAGAAAAGCAGCCAGAGCAGCAGATCAGGGGAGAAAGCCACAGCTTGCTGGGTGGCAACACGAGCGGGAAGACGGATGACCCATGCCCCATTGCGTAATGCAGAACCCAGACAGCGGTTTCTGGACAACCAAGCGTTCCTCAGCCACTCACGCCTGCTGCCATTGAGTAATTCACTGGACAAGAAAGTTTCTGCCCTTCTGGGCACCTTTAGGTTACTTATTGTGGAGACTAAAAGGCCCAAACGGATCTCCTACCTGCAGCCCTGCCAGGTAACCAAGCTCAACCTGCTGACCCATGAAGGAGAAACAAGAGAGCATCCCACACTCTGGGGCCCAGGGCACAGACTTACACCCGGCTGGACGCGCGTCTTGGGCGCACCAGACCAGCACCCGATGCAGTAAGGGAATTGGCGCGTCCGATACGCGCGCCCAAAGAAATGCAGAGCCGGTAGCACCCAACGGGGGTAACTTCCACGCAGATGAGGCTTTTAGTTATTACCCAACGCGCACTTTTTAACGCGGCAAATTTCACGCCAGCCCCGGAGGTGGCTGGCGTGAACCACTAGCCTAGTGGTTAGAGCAGTGAACTATGAACCAGGAGACCAGGGTTCGAGTCCTGCTGTCGCTCCTTGTGACCTTGGGCAGGTCACTTTACCCTCCATTGCCTCTGGGGATAGGGAAATACCTCCAGTACCTGAATGTAAACCCATGTGATATCTCAGATCGAATGTCGGTATATAAAAATAATAAATAAAGTCAACCCGCAGGTCAAGGGCTCATGAGAAATTTTAAAAGTGTGGTCCTCTGTGGTCCTCCTACTTCGTATCATTGTGACACTTAAATTTATTGCTTGCGCTGTTGAAAAATAAATGTATATTGCCTTGATTTAAAAAAAATAAATAAATACATTCTTCTGGGCACACAATTTAGATGCCCACAGCAAGGGGCGTTAGCTATGAGTGTCTTTCAGCAACATCAGCCAGAAGCAAGATAAAAAAACCCACAACGGACGCTCATATTGAGTGCCTGCTGCAATTGTGGGCACCTGATGCACAAATCTCCCCTAGCGCATCCTTTTTTATTCAGCCCCTCATGTAAATACTGCCCTGGGCACCCAGGCTGCACGCGCATTAGGAAGACGGGCACTCGGTGCGCATCTTATTGCATCAGCCCTCCCTCTGTAAACGCAATACACAGGGAGAAGGGCAGTGGACGGTGGGGAGGGGTCAGTCCCAGGGAGCGCTGGCGGCAATGCGTGGAGGAAGTAAGATCTCAGTGTGTGGGGGGTCAGTTCCAGGGAGTGCAGGAGGTCAGCTTGGGTGCATTTGGAATGTCACAGGGTGTGGTGGTCACTGCCAGGGAGCACAAGGGCTGCAGGGCAGTATGTAGGGTCAATTGGAGGGCGTGCTGGTGCGGAGGAGTGAGAGCTCAGTCCCAGGGAGCGCTGGTAGCTGTGTGTGTGTGTGGGAAGTAAGATCTGGGTGTGTGGGATCTGTCCCAGGAAGTGCAGGAGGTCAGTCCATGTGGATCTGGATTGTCACAAGGTGTGGGGGTCAGTACCGGGGAGCAGGGAGGTCTGCAGGGTGGTTATGTCGGGTCAATTCCAGGGAGCTCTGGTAAGTAGTGTGCGAGGTCAGCCACAGAGGCAGCTGGAGAAGAGGATGTGAGGGAGAAAGATCTTTTGGGTGAATCCCAAAGAATGTCAGGGCAGTATTTCTGGTCTCAGGTGTGGGGTCAGTCCCAGGGAGCGCTGGAGGGCAGTGTGGGAGGGAAGGAGCACAGTCTCAGTGTGCAGGATCAATCCAAGGGACTGCTGGTGGCAGTGTAAGTGGTGGCAACGTGAGGGAGGAGCGAGATCTCGGTGTGCAGGGAATGCTAGTGGCAGTGTGAGGATGGGAGAGTGCTGGAGGCAGTGTGTGTGTGGGGGGGGGGGGGGGGAGGGGGGGAGGGGGGGAGTGAGATCTCAGTGTGCAGGGAATGCTAGTGGCAGTGTGAGGATGGGAGAGTGCTGGAGGCAGTGTGTGTGTGGGGGGGGGGAGGGGGGGGAGTGAGATCTCAGTGTGCAGGGAATGCTAGTGGCAGTGTGAGGATGGGAGAGTGCTGGAGGCAGTGTGTGTGGGGGGGGGGGAGGGGGGGGGGGAGGGGGGGGGGAGTGAGATCTCGGTGTGCAGGGAATGCTAGTGGCAGTGTGAGGATGGGAGAGTGCTGGAGGCAGTGTGTGTGTGGGGGGGGGGGGGGGGGGGGGGAGTGAGATCTCAGTGTGCAGGGAATGCTAGTGGCAGTGTGAGGATGGGAGAGTGCTGGAGGCAGTGTGTGTGGGGGGGGGGGAGGGGGGGGGGGGGGGGGGGGGGGGGGGGAGTGAGATCTCGGTGTGCAGGGAATGCTAGTGGCAGTGTGAGGATGGGAGAGTGCTGGAGGCAGTGTGTGTGTGGGGGGGGGGGGGGGGCTAGGAGGGGGGAGTGAGATCTCGGTGTGCAGGGAATGGCTAGTGGCAGTGTGAGGATGGGAGAGTGCTGGAGGCAGTGTGTGTGTGGGGGGGGGGGAGGGGGGGAGTGAGATCTCGGTGTGCAGGGAATGCTAGTGGCAGTGTGAGGATGGGAGAGTGCTGGAGGCAGTGTGTGTGTGGGGGGGGGGGGGGAGGGGGGGAGTGAGATCTCGGTGTGCAGGGAATGCTAGTGGCAGTGTGAGGATGGGAGAGTGCTGGAGGCAGTGTGTGTGTGGGGGGGGGGGGGGGGGGGGGGGGAGGGGGGGGAGTGAGATCTCAGTGTGCAGGGAATGCTAGTGGCAGTGTGAGGATGGGAGAGTGCTGGAGGCAGTGTGTGTGTGTGGGGGGGGGGGGGAGTGAGATCTCGGTGTGCAGGGAATGCTAGTGGCAGGGTGAGGATGGGGAGAGTGCTGGAGGCAGTGTGTGTGTGGGGGGGGGGGGGGGGGGAGTGAGATCTCGGTGTGCAGGGAATGCTAGTGGCAGTGTGAGGATGGGAGAGTGCTGGAGGCAGTGTGTGTGTGGGGGGGGGGAGGGGGGGGGAGGTGAGATCTCAGTGTGCAGGGAATGCTAGTGGCAGTGTGAGGATGGGAGAGTGCTGGAGGCAGTGTGGTGTGTGGGGGGGGGAGGGGGGGGAGGGGGGGGGGAGTGAGATCTCGGTGTGCAGGGAATGCTAGTGGCAGTGGGAGGATGGGAGAGTGCTGGAGGCAGTGTGTGTGGTGGGGGGGGGGGGGGAGGAGGGGGGGGAGTGAGATCTCGGTGTGCAGGGAATGCTAGTGGCAGTGTGAGGATGGGAGAGTGCTGGAGGCAGTGTGTGTGTGGGGGGGGGGGGGGAGGGGGGGAGTGAGATCTCAGTGTGCAGGGAATGCTAGTGGCAGTGTGAGGATGGGAGAGTGCTGGAGGCAGTGTGTGTGTGGGGGGGGGGAGGGGGGGGAAGTGAGATCTCGGTGTGCAGGGAATGCTAGTGGCAGTGTGAGGATGGGAGAGTGCTGGAGGCAGTGTGTGTGTGGGGGGGGGAGGGGGGGGAGGGGGGGGAGTGAGATCTCGGTGTGCAGGGAATGCTAGTGGCAGTGTGAGGATGGGAGAGTGCTGGAGGCAGTGTGTGTGTGGGGGGGGGGGGGGGGGAGTGAGATCTCCATGTATGGGGTCAGTCCTAGGAAGTGCTGGTGGCAGTCTGTGTGTAGGGGAACAGGGGAGTGAGATCTTCGTGTGCGATGTCAGTCCCAGGGAGTGCTGGCGGCAGTGTGAGGATGGGAGAATGCTGGTGGCTGAGTATGTGTGTGTGTGTGTGAGTGTACTGCTGGCACTGTGAGGATGATAAAACTCTGGTGGCAGTGTGTGTGGGGATGAGATCTCCATATGCGGGGGTCACTCCGAGGGAGTGCTGCTGGCAGTGTATGTTTGTGGAGGGAGGGGAGTGAGAACTCAGTGTGTGGGGTCAGTCCCAGGGAGTGCTAGAGGCAATGAGAGGATGGGAGAGTGCTGGTGGCAGTGCTAGTGGCAATGTGAGGATGGGAAATTGTTGTTGATAGTATGGGGATCAGTCAGTTGCTGGGTGCTGGGAGGGAGTGCTGGTGGCAGTGAGAGGATGGGAGAGTGCTGGTGGTAGTATGGGGATCAGTTAGTTGCTGTGTACTGGGGAGATAGGGCTGGTAGCAGCGTGTTGGGGGGAGTGTTGGTACCAGTAGGGGGATCTGTCAGTTGTTGGGGCGAATGCTGGTGGCTTGTGTTGGTGGTACAGTAGGGATCAGTTGGTTGCTGTGCATTCCAGGGAGGGTTGGTGGCTGTATGGGAATCAGTTGGCTGGTGTGTGTTGCAGGGAGTGCTGGTGGTTGTGTGTTGGGGGGAGTATTGGTGTCAGTATGGGGATCAGTCAGCTGTTGGGTGCTGGGGTGAGTGCTGGTGGTATAATAGGGATCAGTCTGTTGGTAAGGAGGGTTGGTGGTTGTGTTGCGGGGAGTGTTGGTGTCAGTATGGGGATCAGTCGGTTGCTGTGTGCTGGGGAGTGCTGGTGGTATAATAGGGATCAGTCTGTTGCTGTGTGTTGGTGGTTGTGTTGGGGGGAGTGTTGGTGTCAGTATGGGGATCAGTCGGTTGCTGTGTGCTGGGGAGTGCTGGTGGTATAATAGGGATCAGTCGGTTGCTGTGTGTTGCTGGAGTGTTGGTGTCAGTATGGGGATCAGTCGGTTGCTGTGTGCTGGGAAGTGCTGGTGGTATAATAGGAATCAGTCTGTTGCTGTGTGTTGGTGGTTGTGTTGGGGGGAGTGTTGGTGTCAGTATGGGGATCAGTCGGTTGCTGTGTGCTGGGGAGTGCTGGTGGTATAATAGGGATCAGTCAGTTGCTGTGTGTTGCTGGAGTGTTGGTGTCAGTATGGGGATCAGTCGGTTGCTGTGTGCTGGGAAGTGCTGGTGGTATAATAGGAATCAGTCTGTTGCTGTGTGTTGGTGGTTGTGTTGGGGGAGTGTTGTGTCAGTATGGGGATCAGTCGGTTGCTGTGTGCTGGGGAGTGCTGGTGGTATAATAGGGATCAGTCTGTTGCTGTGTGTTGGGGGAGTGTTGGTGTCAGTATGGGGATCAGTCGGTTGCTGTGTGCTGGGGAGTGCTGGTGGTATAAATAGGAATCAGTCTGTTGCTGTGTGTTGGTGGTTGTGTTGGGGGAGTGTTGGTGTCGGTATGGGGATCAGTCGGTTGCTGTGTGCTGGGGAGTGCTGGTGGTATAATAGGGATCAGTCGGTTGCTGTGTGTTGGGGGAGTGTTGGTGTCAGTATGGGGATCAGTCGGTTGCTGTGTGCTGGGGAGTGCTGGTGTCAGTATGGGGATCAGTCGGTTGCTGTGTGTTGGGGGAGTGTTGGTGTCAGTATGGGGATCAGTCGGTTGCTGTGTGCTGGGGAGTGTTGGTGTCAGTATGGGGATCAGTCGGTTGCTGTGTGCTGGGGAGTGTTGGTGTCAGTATGGGGATCAGTCGGTTGCTGTGTGTTGGGGGAGTGTTGGTGTCAGTATGGGGATCAGTCGGTTGCTGTGTGCTGGGGAGTGTTGGTGTCAGTATGGGGATCAGTCGGTTGCTGTGTGTTGGGGGGAGTGTTGGTGTCAGTATGGGGATCAGTCGGTTGCTGTGTGCTGGGGAGTGCTGGTGTCAGTATGGGGATCAGTCGGTTGCTGTGTGTTGGGGGAGTGTTGGTGTCAGTATGGGGATCAGTCGGTTGCTGTGTGCTGGGGAGTGTTGGTGTCAGTATGGGGATCAGTCGGTTGCTGTGTGTTGGGGGGAGTGTTGGTGTCAGTATGGGGATCAGTCGGTTGCTGTGTGCTGGGGAGTGCTGGTGGTATAATAGGGATCAGTCGGTTGCTGTGTGCTGGGGGAGTGTTGGTGTCAGTATGGGGATCAGTCGGTTGCTGTGTGCTGGGGAGTGCTGGTGTCAGTATGGGGATCAGTCGGTTGCTGTGTGTTGGGGGGAGTGTTGGTGTCAGTATGGGGATCAGTCGGTTGCTGTGTGTTGGGGGAGTGTTGGTGTCAGTATGGGGATCAGTCGGTTGCTGTGTGCTGGGGAGTGTTGGTGTCAGTATGGGGATCAGTCGGTTGCTGTGTGTTGGGGGAGTGTTGGTGTCAGTATGGGGATCAGTCGGTTGCTGTGTGCTGGGGAGTGCTGGTGTCAGTATGGGGATCAGTCGGTTGCTGTGTGTTGGGGGGAGTGTTGGTGTCAGTATGGGGATCAGTCGGTTGCTGTGTGCTGGGGAGTGCTGGTGGTATAATAGGGATCAGTCGGTTGCTGTGTGTTGGGGGAGTGTTGGTGTCAGTATGGGGATCAGTCGGTTGCTGTGTGTTGGGGGAGTGCTGGTGGTATAATAGGGATCAGTCGGTTGCTGTGTGTTGGGGGAGTGTTGGTGTCAGTATGGGGATCAGTCGGTTGCTGTGTGCTGGGGAGTGCTGGTGGTATAATAGGGATCAGTCGGTTGCTGTGTGCTGGGGGAGTGTTGGTGTCAGTATGGGGATCAGTCAGTTGCTGTGAGCTGGGGAGTGCTGGTGGCAGTGAGTGGGAGGCTGAGGTCCTGGCTCTTCTTTAGATGTATTAAGTTTCCTTCTCACTGATGAATTCCCTCTTTCTTCTAATGCTCTGATCACTGCTCTAACATTCCTTGGACAATTTTTTTCTGCACAATTAATTCTTTAATGGTTGGCGTGTGTGCCTGCAGGCGCTCTCGCACACTGTGCTGTGTTTTAGGCTTGTCTGCCGGGGGTCTCTCCTGCCACCAGCACAGGGAGTTGCCGCGGGGCAGCAGCTGCTCCAGTGCTTTGCTGCACTTGTCACATTTTCGTGCACAAGGGGGGAAACTTCGCAGGACCCACGAGGCCTGTGCATGCCTCACATGGGTGGTTCAGTAAGAGAGGACCCGGGGGAGGATCTCTCTCTCTCTCTCCTGCTGGGATCAATACAACAATCAACATCTGAAGCAGAAATTAAAAGGCCATAAGAAACAATTAACGCCGGGTAAGAAGAGTCTCAGATTTCCCGAGCTCTGTACAAACCACCAGCCACGTCTCTCTACAAACCCAGACGTCCTGCGCGGGCCACCCCGGGTCACCTCTGGGGAGAGCCGAGGACCCCCGCCTATGCTGCAGTGGTCGCACACCAGGGGTCTTCCACGGGCAAGGGGGCACATCCCAGAAATCGGTGGGACTTCAGCTCCTGCCGCAGAGAATTTTGGGTGCATGCAAAAAAAGGGTCACTGAAAGCAACAGGAGCGGGCAGGCCTCATCCGTGGCACTGGAGAGAGACTTTAACAGCACCGGACCAGTACCCGCAGCAGGAAGGAGAAAGCGAGTGCACATGTGACACCTGCGCTAACCAAACGAGCCCCTGCAGGAATGAAGGAAAGCTACGGGGCAGATCAGCAGCCCTGGCCACCCTGGGGGTGGCTCTGTGGGGCTTTCACCAGGAAGCTGGCGGCTCGGCGTTGACTACCGGCCCGAGGAAAGATTACCCTGCACAGGTGTCTGTGGCCTGCTTTCTTGGCACGTGGCTACCAAGCCGAGGCAACACCGTGCACTCAGGCTGGCGCGCAGGTCAAGCCCTGGCTGGACGGGCGTTTTGGACTCGCATCCATAGCCCCTTGCGCAGTAAGGGGGATCAGCGCGTGGCGAATAGGGCTCGTCACAGGTAAACGCCACGTCGCTGAAGCTATCAGCTATTCCCGCCTTATGTAAAAATTAAATGCGCACCCAACCCGCACGTTTTTACTCTCAAGAAGTTACCAGCAGCCCTGGAGCTGGCGTTAACTTTTGGGGCTTCTGAAGACTTAGCAGAAAAAGAAGCAAAATTAAAAAAACCCCAAAATTAAAAAAAAAAAAAAAAAAAAAAAAAAGTCTTGCTGGCAGTCGTATTAGGGAAACGGACACTCGTCACATTGAGCCACCTCTCCTAGGAGGTGCCAGGGACACTCAATTTCCCCTCCCGCCTCCTCTGTAACACAGCGGCTCGTTATCAGACTGCATCGCGTGCCCGGGACAGGAGGAGGGGCGCTCAGTCACGCGCCAGTATTGCGTGGGCCTGCACGTGCACAGCTGCCCCTAGGAACGCCTACAAACAATATGGGAGGAGGCAGAGGAGGGAGAAAGAATGGGGTAAGAGACTGGCAAGGAAGGGGGAGCAACGCCCAGCAAGCTCCTCTGGGAGAAAAGAGATTGTGCTTCCTCAGTAGCCAGTCCAGCAGAACCACCGCAGATAGGACAGGGTTAATAGCCACGCACAAAACACTACTTAGCCAGATAAATGTTAGCCAGCTAAGTCTAGATGTGCTCAACAGCAGGTCTAGACTTATTATCGCTACATAAGCCTTAGGTTATCCGGCTAAGTATCATGATCGCCACTTAAGCCTTAGCCGCATAACCTAAGTATCTTTACCACTACTTAAGCCTTAGGTAATTTATTTATTTATTTATTTATTTATTTTATTTATTTTTAATTTTTATAGACCGAAGTTCTTGTAGGAACTACAAATCAATCCGGTTTACATACAACTTTTAAATGCCCAAAAAGAGTAGTGGGCTTTACATAGAACAGTTGAACAATAAAACAGGTAACAATAGAACTAACAATAAATTATGGAACAAATAGAATAGATAACCAATTAAACATAGTAATGTAGTAATAAATATTATATAGAAAAAAAAAAATATAAAAGAGATAGAGTAAATGGAGTGTGAGTAAAGTATAAATACAAAATGTGGCTAAGTATCATGATCGCTACTTAAGCTTTGAGTTATGTGGCTAAGTATCATGATCGCCACTTAAGCCTTAGCCGCATAACCTAAGTATCATGATCGCCACTTAAGCCTTAGCCGCATAACCTAAGTATCATGATCGCCACTTAAGTCTTAGCCGCATAACCTAAGTATCATGATCGCCACTTAAGCCTTAGCCGCATAACCTAAGTATCATGATCGCTACTTAAGCTTTGAGTTATGCGGCTAAGTATCATGATTGCTACTTAAGCTTTGAGTTATGCAGCTAAGTATCATGATCGCAACTTAAGCCTTGAGTTATGCGGCTAAGTATCTTTATCGCTACTTAAGCCTTGAGTTATGCGGCTAAGTATCTTTATCACTACTTAAGCCTTAAGTTCGACACCAATCACAAAACTTCTAACCAGACTCAAAGAAACTGGACTGCGAGACACTACAATCAAATGGTTCGAGTCATCTCTCAGAAACAGAACCTTCAACATAAAGATAAAATACTTCTGAATGCTCCCAGACACCTCTTCCACATGGCGTCCCACAGGGATCATCCCTATCCTCCACCCTATTTAACAGATACCTCCTCCCACTTTGCAAGTTCCTCTCGGAATCAGACCTCACATACTATGTATACGCCCATGACATACAAATTCTGCTCCCCATAAACAAAGCCATTGAAAATACCTTAAATATCTGGAACCAGCTCAGCATGAAAATAACTCAACTTCTTTCACAACTATCACTCTGCCTCAACCAAAACAAGACTGAAATCCTACGTATATCTAACAACCACTCCTCACCCCTCCCCAGCAACTACACACCCAACCACGTGGGGTCACAACTTGCACATACTACAAAAAACCTTGGTGTGACTATTGACAACGAGCTAAACCTCAAACATCACACCTCCACCATGATCAAGGATGGATTCTTTAAACTACAAACCCTGAAAAAACTCAAACCCCTTCTTCATGCCCAAGACTATCGAACTGTCCTCCAAACAATAATCTTTTCCAAGCTCGACTGCTGCACCACACTTCTCCTTGGCCTCCCCGACGCCACCATCAGACCAGTACAGGTACTACAAAACGCCACCGCCGCCAGATCCATCACCAACATCAAAAAATGCGACCACATCACCCCCACTCTCAAGGGACTACACTGGCTACCCATCAGCCACAGAATCCAAAAGAAAACCCTCACCCATTAAAAAAATGATCAACAATAAGATGGACTGGTTAAACTCTGCCATACTCTCATACACCCCACACAGGAATCTCAGATCCATTTATTTATTTATTTATTTAATTTCTTTTCCTATACCGATGCTCAAGACTAGGTCTTATCGTACCGGTTTACAATGTAACTGAGGGGAAACCAATTAACATCAAGGTAGAAAGTAAATCCACAGACTCCGGGCTCCTCACCGTAGATAGATAAAGGTATCCACAGACTACAGACGTAGATAGATAAAGGTATCCACAGACCGTAGATAGATAAAGGTATCCACAGACGTATACACAGACGTATACACAGACGTATACACAAACGTATACACAAACGTATACACAAACGTATACACAGACGTATACACAGACGTAGATAGATAAAGGTATCCACAGACCGTAGATAGATAAAGGTATCCACAGACGTAGATAAAGGTAGATCCACAGACTCCGGGCTCCTCACCGTCCCCACCGATTCTCTACACGAAAAAGCGCCACATCAGTAGCCATAGGACCCACGCTATGGAACTCCCTCCCACCCCACCTCGACTCAAATCTTCAAAAAACACCTTAAAACCTGGCTCTTCCTGAAAGCCTTCCCCCGCGTGATACTTAGCCCCCGCCCGGGCCCTAACCCTGTATAGAAATGAATCATCCTTTCCCCCCATTGCACCCCTCAACAAACCTGAATACAACCCGTAATCTTCCTCCTCCTCTTTTGGCACAAACATATCGACCCCTCCCACCTCCTCCCCTATTCTCCCCGTGATCCCATACCCCACCCTCACTTCATTCTCCGACCACCCTGCAAGACGCCCCTGTCACCCCTCTACCCAACCCCCCCACAATCCCATACCCCACCCTCACGTCATTCTCCGACCACCCTGCAAGACGCCCCTGCTTTCCCTGTCACCTCCCCCCCCTTTCCACCCATAGGCTCCCCCTGTAAAAGTCTCGGTAAATAGTTACATCTGCTTCTTTTATTTCTATGTCTATTTATTCTCGAGCCACCTGCTAATTGTTCCAACTGGAAGTTATTATGTAAGTTAACCTGCCTAACTTCTTATATACGAGTTACAATGAAAAATAAGCAACCAACGTCTTATTTCTGTGCAGTTACCTGTGAACCGATGTGGTATCTCGATCGAGTGTCGGTAATCAAAAACAAAGAAAGAAAGAAAAATAAAGTTATCGCCGCCCCAATCTGCCCATGGCCCTTCCACTCTTTCTCCGGATAAGTGACTTACCCGGCTACCTAGCGGCCGCTGACTTTACCCAGACATTCAGAGGCCACCAGATAGCCGGATAAGCCCTAACTATCCGGCCCAGAGTATTGAAGAAAAGGCAAGGTTATTCCAACAGTCGTTTGAGAAGAAAGAAACTCTCTTTGGGATGTGGTGGGATCACGGACGAGGTTGCAAACTTACTTGCTGCGAGTTTAGCACTGCCTATATATATATTTTTGTAAAATTAATTCTGCTCGCGCATGCTAAGTTCTGTAAACCACCACAATCATCAGAGCGTGCGGTCTGGAAATGCTTTTAAATAGAGGCTGGGCAACCACTGAGCAGAGCTTTGCCCCGGAAACGTTCATCGTTGCCCTCCTGCTGATGTTCAAGCTCCGCTGGTTAGCCAGCAATGACTGAGCAGACAGTAGGAAAGGAGAACTGGGAATACAGCCAGCTGAGGTGGGGGACATCAGTCAAGTGTAATTTACTTGTTGGGATTCCACATTTTCATGGCTAGAATACCATATTTTGTTTTGGAAATATGAAATCTGGCATCACTGTGGACACCCTGACAGAAAATGAGATACTGGAAGGAAGTAGACGATTCCCACTCTTGATCTGAAAGCACATTTTTTTTTTTTTTACTTCTAAAAGCCTCCATTTGCAGTTCAGTGAAGTTCTGCCGTGAGATGTAAACCAGGGCCTGCTGATCAGCAGGGTGGGGCAGGCACTGTAACCCTCAGAGTCTGCCTGCTGAAGTATGAACCCACAGGGGAGGGGCCCACGTCGCAGATACAGGGCACAAACCCACAGAGCAGGGCGCCCACGTCACAGAGGCAGGGCACGAACCCACAGGGGAGGGCGCCCGCGTCGCAGAGGCAGGGCACAAACCCACAGGGGAGGGCGCCCGCGTCGCAGATACAGGGCACAAACCCACAGGGGAGGGCGCCCGCGTCGCAGATACAGGGCACAAACCCACAGGGGAGGGCGCCCACGTCGCAGAGGCAGGGCACAAACCCACAGGGGAGGGCGCCCACGTCGCAGAGGCAGGGCACGAACCCACAGGGGAGGGCGCCCGCGTCGCAGATGCAGGGCACGAACCCACAGGGGAGGGCGCCCACGTCACAGATACAGGGCACGAACCCACAGGGGAGGGCGCCCACGTCACAGATACAGGGCACGAACCCACAGGGGAGGGCGCCCATGTCGCAGAGGCAGGGCACAAACCCACAGGGAAGGGCGCCCGCGTCGCAGATACAGGGCACGAACCCACAGGGGAGGGCGCCCATGTCGCAGATACAGGGCACGAACTCACAGGGGAGGGCGCCCACGTCACAGATACAGGGCACGAACCAACAGGGGAGGGCGCCCACGTCGCAGAGGCAGGGCACAAACCCACAGGGGAGGGCGCCCACGTCGCAGACAGGGCACAAACCCACAGGGGAGGGCGCCCACGTCGCAGAGGCAGGGCACAAACCCACAGGGGAGGGCGCCCACGTCGCAGAGGCAGGGCACAAACCCACAGAGCAGGGCACTGGGATCCGTATCCAACCAGAGCATGCTGAGAACATATCAGTGTCAGAACCCAGGTTACCGGAGGCTCCCAGTCCAGTTCTGACAGCCGTGCAGCCCGCATGCAAGGAAAGAGTTTATTTAGGACAACACTGGATGAAGTCCATAAAGGAAAAGGCCGTGCGCTATGGAAGTTGCTGCCAGCAAGAAGCTTGGAAATGCGACATCTCTGAGGAATTCCACCAGAGGAAGCCAGGAAAGGCGGCCGTCTGCCCTCACTTACCCCCTTCCCGTCTGTCCTGACCAGTCTGAGGGAGATCCCTGCCACCCCATCCTCTCTCGCAACACTAGAGCTCTCCGTGCCTCATTCTAATCTCCGGCTTTGCCACCAGCTGTGTGTGACGCCTCAATCATTTTAGCTCCTTGTGTCTGAGTTCCAATCCCAGCAGGGTTAATGACTTGTGAGCCTGAGTGAATCATGCTAGCTGCCTGTGCCCGAGTTCCAGTCCCAGCTCTGTTAATGACCGTGTAATCCTAGGTGAGTCACGCTACCTTCCCTGTGCCTGAGTTCCAATCCCAGCAGGGTTAATGACTTGTGAGCCTGGGCGAATCATGCTAGCTGCCTGTGCCAGAGTTCCAGTCCCAGCTCTGTTAATGACCGTGTAATCCTAGGTGAGTCACGCTACCTTCCCTGTGCCTGAGTTCTAATCCCAGCTCGGAGCAGCTGCTCAATCTTGGACCTTTCTGGATGATGTGGCACTGTTTGAGAGCGCAGCACACACTCCGGGACCCAGAGCACTTCAGCCTTGGACCCCCCGGGAGTAAAGCCTAAGCCAGGGATGGACAGAAGGATGCGAGAGGCCCCCCCAGAGAGGTAGAGCAGGAGCCACTCTGGTCCACCTCTGACCTTCACGGCAGCGTGCCACGGAACATTATTTATCCTTAATTTTGTAATGTTAGTAAGATCCACCCTGCCTCGCCCGACTCCTCCACTGCACTCTGCCTCCTCCACAGGGCCGGCGCCAAAATCCTGCCAGCACAAAGCCCCCAGCCCCCAGCGTCAGTAAAGGAAGCGGGGTGCTGGTGCCACCGGTAGGAGGGAGCGCTGTGCCCGATCTGCCCTCAGTAGGTTAAGCCGAGGTCCTGCAGGGTGGATGACCGAAGGTTCGCCTAGGGCACCGAATACTTGCACCGGTCCTGCCTCTCCGGATGCTGGAACAGAGCCCCCCCGACAGATTTCTTCCTAAGCAGAAAGCTGTAGCACCGAGCTCCCAAAGGGGGTCAGGAGGCAGGTTCTCAGCCCCCCACCTCCCCGGGTTCTTGTCCTCAGCGGAAAGGCCAAGAAGGAGCCGTCGGCAGCTTCAGCTCCGTCCCTGTGCTTCCTGGTTTAACAGAAATCACCTTCCCCATGCCACAAAGCTACCGGCGGGCTCGCTCACAGCTTACAAAGGGGACAGTGACCGCTAACCCTCGTGAGCTACAACACCTCTGCCTTTCAGAGGCAAAGTCCTGCATACATTAGCAGCAAGTGGCATCACCAGAGGCTAACAAGGTTGATGAAGATTCATTGTGGGTACCCTGAGCTCAGACCTGAGGCTGGAAGGGATTCAAAGGGGATAGTGACATGCGTCCCAAACAACGGCTCTGTCTGTGATCTGCACCTCTGATAACAGAGGGAGAGAGTCCTGTGAGCATCATAAGATGTCACATGAGGCGCCCAGGGCAGATACAGGCAACCAGAGGTTTGATAGCAAAACTCGCCTCCTTATCTCCAGAGATTCCTGACTTCTGTTTTATCAGTGCCGTGCTCAGCAGTTAACCCTATGCCCAGGTCCCTCTCTCTCTAGGCACAGTCCCTGCAGGTGCATGGAGCCTGCAGGTTTTCCCAGCAGGTTAGCTGCACGCATACAGAGCCTCTGATCTCTTCCGGGCTGCGGTCCCTGCAGACGTCCCTGAGCGCGGTCACTGCGTGCACGCATACAGAGCCCCTGATCTCTTCCGGGCTGCGGTCCCTGCAGACGTCCCTGAGCGCGGTCACTGCGTGCACGCATACAAAGCCCCTGATCTCTTCCGGGCTGCGGTCCCTGCAGACGTCCCTGAGCGCGGTCACTGCGTGCACGCATACAGAGCCCCTGATCTCTTCCGGGCTGCGGTCCCTGCAGACCTCCCTGAGCGCTGTCACTGCGTGCACACATACAGAGCCCCTGATCTCTTCCGGGCTGCGGTCCCTGCAGACGTCCCTGAGCGCGGTCACTGCGTGCACGCATACAGAGCCCCTGATCTCTTCCGGGCTGGGTCCCTGCAGACTTCCCTGAGCACATCACTGCGTGCACGCATACAGAGCCCCTGATCTCTTCCGGGCTGCGGTCCCTGCAGACGTCCCTGAGCGCGGTCACTGCGTGCACGCATACAGAGCCCCTGATCTCTTCCGGGCTGCGGTCCCTGCAGACGTCCCTGAGCGCGGTCACTGCGTGCACGCATACAGAGCCCCTGATCTCTTCCGGGCTGGGGTCCCTGCAGACGTCCCTGAGCGCGGTCACTGCGTGCACGCATACAGAGCCCCTGATCTCTTCCGGGCTGCGGTCCCTGCAGACGTCCCTGAGCGCGGTCACTGCGTGCACGCATACAGAGCCCCTGATCTCTTCCGGGCTGCGGTCCCTGCAGGTACACGGAGCCTGCAGTCTTTACTAAGTGTGGTCCCAACCTGAAACCCAAGGGCGCATTGTGTCATGGAAGATGAGGGACCAAACAGGAAACAGACCTCAGGGTGATCATATCCGAGGATCTCAAGGTTGCAGAATAGTGCAACAAAGGTAGTGGCAAAAGCCAACAAAATGCTAGGGTGCACAGGGAGAGGCCAAACACACAGACTAGATCAGGTTTGTATAAAATCATTGGCGAGACCTCACCTAGATATTGTGTCCAACTGCCGAGGACAGAGTTAAGCAGAGGTGGTTCAAAATGGCGACCGAAACAGGGCAGGATCTGCACTCTAAGCCCTCTGGGATAAGATGAAAGACCTAAGTGTGTGTGCCCAGAGGCAAAGGGGATTAGACTCCCCTGACTACCCTTTCCTCCGGAGGCAAGGGTAACCGAGCTATTCTCACCATCCTCTGACAAGCTCCGCCCCACCACTCCCATCTCCAAACCAGCGTGTGACCCTGCCTGCCGAGCATCAGTGACCCTTCCTGTGAACACTGCAGAACAAAGCGTTTTACCTGCATCCCAGCTCCCTCCTCTCCTCTGGGCTCTGCACGTCCTGGCACAGACCCACCCGAAATGTCAGCCCGTTCCCACTCCCCCTCTATCCAGTGCTCTGACCCATTACCCCTACCTGTCCCGTCCAGCCTGAAACTCCATGACTGCTCCCACAGCCGCTCCCGGCTCTTCATGACCTCGCCCTGACCACCGCTAGGACCTCGTCACCGAATACTGCCCCCGACCTTCTGGGACGCCAAAGTGCCCCTGGTGCGCCCCCTATCCAGTGGCGCCCGAGCATCAGTGACCGCTGCAGCCCCTTCTTGTGACCCCTGAGACGCCGTCAGCTCGCTTTACTGCTCAGGGTCTGCTTCCCCATCCTGACTCTCTTCCCTGCCTCCCATCCCCTCCTCTTTCCGAGGTCCCGGGTACCTTCCCAGCCACCTCATTTTACAAGCAGACCGGTCTCCTTTCCCTGTATTTTCCCCAACAATCGTTCCGTGCCCTTACGATGGATCTTTTAGATTTAACCTGCTGGACTACATGAGAAAGCTCTCCCTGCTCCGCCAGAGCCTCCCTCTTAACCAAACTGAAGATCAGGACCCAGACTGTCCTGTGCCTCTGCCCGTGCAGCAGAGCATGGGGCGATCACAGGAGCGTGGCCGAGCGGCAGAGCTGCGTCCTGCCATGCAGAAGGCTCGGGTCCGATTGCTGGGCTTAGCGTTTGCTCCACGGGCCACGTCAGCGATGCTGCAGATCGAGGCAGCGTTCACAGCCCCCGGGGGAGGACGTCTCGGCCATCGGTCAGTAGTGACCCTTATCGGCCATAGGTAGGGAGCCATGGCTCGTGGCCCCTGGCCCAATGCTGGTCACTGTAATGGCTGGGCTAGCTGGGAAGGGGTTATTAAACCAAGGAAAAGCCCCCGGGAAGTTCGGAATCGAGGCCTCGGGAGCTGTAGCCTGAGCAGAGGCCGATTCGGAAGGAACCTGCCGAGCGAGACCCGTGCTCCCCTCTGTCAGTAGCAGGTCCAGTCCTGGCCTCCCCCTCATGGCTTTTCTTCCCAGGATCATGGGATGGCTCAATCCACATCCGGCAGATTCTAATCTCCCCCCTTCACTGCCGTCCTCTGCATGTCCAGTGCTCCTGCCCATCTGTAGGTCACTCCTGACTCCAAAACCAGCCTCCCATACACCCAGCCTTTTGCTTTCTTGAATGCTTTTACCCGAGAGTCACTCCTCCCTCTCTTCTGAGTCACACGCCGGAAACTCTCTTGGCACCAATCGTCCGTGTGTGGCCAAAACGATAAATAAAAGCTAAAAGGAAAGAATTGCAGTGCAGAGATGAGGCAGAGTCAGCTGGTGCTGTTTGGTAGGGTCTCATCCCACAGATCCTGCTGCTCTCCCCAGGATTATAAAGAGTTGTGGGAAGTCTCTGATTTCCTCTCTCAGCTCTGGGAAATGTGCATCTCTGATCTCTTTGTATCTGCACAGCGCAGGAGGAAATGCATTTCTGTTTCTCTTTCTCCAGGGTTGCACTGCAGGCAGATTCGGGCTCCTCAGGGTTTGCAGTTTAGGTTTTTCTGTGTTTCATGAGGCTCTGTCTGTTTTCCATGCAAGTGACGGAGGCGAGAGGCTCTGCTAGTGTCTGCAGCAGTCCGGCCCAGTCTCTTTTCTGCTCCGCACCTCCCAATATTCCCTCTCGTCCTCAGCCACCGGAAGAAACATTGCCTCAATCTAGTGAAGGTCACCGAGATCCTGACGTAAGGATCCAGCAAATGTAAACCAAAGGAAGTGCAGCGGGGCTGAAAAGCTACTTCAGAAGAGATTCTGCAACCAAGCCCAGGGGAGCTTGTGCCCCAAACGTTGGAAATTCACATTCAGCTAAAGCTCCTTTTTGCAGAAGTTTTTACTTACGCAATTTGTAAGTCCTTCCCAGAAGCTGCAGGAAATTAAGTCCCTGGGCAGAAGTTGCATGGGCTGGAAACTGTGCAAAGCCAGCGACCTGCAGGCCCTCTGCCCCACCCGGGCTTCCTGGCTCTCGCTTCATCTGGACATAAAGGCAACAGCTACAACGATAGGCAACCAGCCCTAGGGCCAGCCTCCGTCCTACCGGCCACAGCGCTGCTCTGCGAGGCAAGACGCCGCCACCTCACTAACAAGAGGCCTTCCAGTCCTTGTACCACCCCGACGAGAAGGCCAGTGCTGCAGCCCTCACCCGGAGATCCAGCAGCCACGCCCGACGCAGTCCCCTTAGGCGCAACTCATCATCGGCTCCGTCCAGAGCCCTGACCCAGCCAGCAGGTGGCGCCACTCTGCAAGGGCTAGGACTCCCTCCTCACGGGGCCTGAGAGGCCTGCTGCTCTCCTCTGATTACCCGACCCCCTGCGCCGGGCTGCCGCCCACGCTCCCGACCAGGCTCAGAAACCAAAGCCAAGTCCACCCGAGCTGGGTTCTCTTCCTGCCTCTGGTCCCCGCTCACGGGCCGACAGCTCTGTTCCGAGGCCTCTGCGTGATGAGGTCAGGGATCTGAAGGGGGAGACCTCCCTCGGGGTATTGTGTCCGGTTCTGGAGAGCGGACCTCCGAGAGGATGCAGAGGTCTGCACCAGAACCCCCAGGAGATGAGACTGCGGGATGTGAATGTGCCGGCCCGGTGTCGGTGGAGGGGGACGTGGAGTCCAAGAGGTCAGGAAGGAGGTCCTAGCTGCCTACGATGGCGTCCCTCTCTGGCAGTGCAGGTACTTCCAGCTCAGCGCTAGCTGTGCGGAGAGAGAGCGCGCGGGGCCAGAAACTGCAGCCCAGCGGTTGGGGACGGGCAGCGCGGCTGAGGACGGTGAGAGAAAGGGGACGCAGGAAGGTCCATGAGCCCCCGGTGAATTTGCAGCATAAGAACATAAGAAAATGCCATACTGGGTCAGACCAAGGGTCCATCAAGCCCAGCATCCTGTTTCCAGCAGTGGCCAATCCAGGTCATGAGAACCTGGCAAGTACCCAAAAACTAAGTCTATCCCATGTAACCATTGCTAATGGCAGTGGCTATTCTCTAAGTGAACTTAATAGCAGGTAATGGACTTCTCCTCCAAGAACTTATCCAATCCTTTTTTAAACACAGCTATACTAACTGCACTAACCACATCCTCTGGCAACAAATTCCAGAGTTTAATTGTGCGTTGAGTAAAAAAGAACTTTCTCTGATTAGTTTTAAATGTGCCCCATGCTAACTTCATGGAGTGTCCCCTAGTCCTTCTACTATCCGAAAGAGTAAATAACCGATTCACATCTACCCGTTCTAGACCTCTCATGATTTTAAACACCTCTATCATATCCCCCCCCTCAGCCGTCTCTTCTCCAAGCTGAAAAGTCCTAACCTCTTTAGTCTTTCCTCATAGGGGAGCTGTTCCATTCCCCTTTATCATTTTGGTTGCCCTTCTCTGTACCTTCTCCATTGCAATTATATCCTTTCTGAGATGCGGCGACCAGAATTGTACACCATATTCAAGGTGCGGTCTCACCATGGAGCGATACAGAGGCATTATGACATTTTCCGTTTTATTCACCATTCCCTTTCTAATAATTCCCAACATTCTGTTTGCTTTTTTGACTGCCGCAGCACACTGAACCGACGATTTCAATGTGTTATCCACTATGACGCCTAGATCTCTTTCTTGGGATGTAGCACCTAATATGGAACCCAACGTTGTGTAATTATAGCATGGGTTATTTTTCCCTATATGCATCACCTTGCACTTATCCACATTAAATGTCATCTGCCATTTGGATGCCCAATTTTCCAGCATCAGAAAAGAGCGTGGACGGCTTCCCGAGGGAGCTGGTGAAGGCTGAAGCAGCAGGAATTAAGCAGAGAGGAGAGGAAGCGAAGAGAAGGCCAGAGATCGGCCGAGTCTGCAGCACTGCACGGGGAACTAGAGGGGGCGCACTCAACGGGCCTCAGGGCCCTCTCCTGGCGTCCATTTCTACTAATTTGTGTCAATTTAAAGTTTCACCAGACCTCTCTCTCGCTCATCCAAAGTGGCGCACAGTGAAAATCTCAAAACCAACTAAGCAAAGACCCCAAAACCCCCACCCAAATTAGGGAGGAAAGCCATCAGCCAAGGACCTGAAAGCAGCCAGGCCTCCTGTTTTCCCGGAGGTCCAGGGGTCCAGGTCCAGCTCGACGCTGTGCAAAGCCTTCTGGAGACGCAGCCTACATTTTCCAAGTCCTCTGCAAGATGGAAGAGACCCTAAGGGTGTCCGAAACTGCCGGTTTCCATCGGCTGCCACAGACCGGGGGAGGAGGCGGCAGTTAGGAGGGCTGGGAAGAGGAGGTTACGAAGGCAGCGCCCCAGGTTAGCCGGACGAACGAGGGGCCGGGACGGCAGAACCTGAGCACAAACCCGAAAGGAGGCAGCAATAGAGGAGAATGGGCTCCCAGGCTCGGAGGCAGGGGTTAAGCCCCTGCAGGAAGCCCATTCCCAGCAGGAGGCTGCACAACGCGCTCGACTGCTGCACCTCACATCTCTAAAACCACTTCCCCTCCCGCTTTCTACAACATTAGCAACACCACCACGGATTCAGCACTTACCGTAAAAAATAGAAACCCAACACCATCCAGCAAAGAGGATAAACCCCGAGCGATCACTCGCTCTGCCCCCAGGTCAGGCCGTGCCGGGAAACGCCAGTGACACCGGCGTAAACCCAGGAGCTAGGAAGGGGCTGCGGGGAAATCCTCACATGAAGAAAACAGAAAAACTGAGTCAGAATCAAGTTTCCTCAACGCGTCGTCGCCCCACACCCACCTCTCTCCAGCGGGTGCACTATAGCTGGCATTTGATATGAGCAGCGCCCTCCTCTGGCGGGTTTCCTGCCCCCGTACAATCCTGCACTGGTTCACAGTCCCGCTGCCACCTCTCTCCAGCGGGTGCACTATAGCTGGCATTTGATATGAGCAGCGCCCTCCTCTGGCGGGTTTCCTGCCCCCGTACAATCCTGCACTGGTTCACAGTCCCGCTGCCACCTCTCTCCAGCGGGTGCACTATAGCTGGCATTTGATATGAGCAGCGCCCTCCTCTGGCGGGTTTCCTGCCCCCGTACAATCCTGCACTGGTTCACAGTCCCGCTGCCCCCTCTCTCCAGCGGGTGCACTATAGCTGGGAATTGATATGAGCAGCGCCCTCCTCTGGCGGGTTTCCTGCCCCCGTACAATCCTGCACTGGTTCACAGTCCCGCTGCCACCTCTCTCCAGCGGGTGCACTATAGCTGGCATTTGATATGAGCAGCGCCCTCCTCTGGCGGGTTTCCTGCCCCCGTACAATCCTGCACTGGTTCACAGTCCCGCTGCCCCCTCTCTCCAGCGGGTGCACTATAGCTGGCATTTGATATGAGCAGCGCCCTCCTCTGGCAGGTTTCCTGCCCCCGTACAATCCTGCACTGGTTCACAGCCCCGCTGCCCCCTCTCTCCAGCGGGTGCACTATAGCTGGCATTTGATATGTGCAGCGCCCTCCTCTGGCGGGTTTCCTGCCCCCGTACAATTCTGCACTGGTTCACAGTCCCGCTGCCACCTCTCTCCAGCGGGTGCACTATAGCTGGCATTTGATATGAGCAGCGCCCTCCTCTGGCGGGTTTCCTGCCCCCGTACAATCCTGCACTGGTTCACAGTCCCGCTGCCACCTCTCTCCAGCGGGTGCACTATAGCTGGCATTTGATATGAGCAGCGCCCTCCTCTGGCGGGTTTCCTGCTCCCGTACAATCCTGCACTGGTTCACAGCCCCGCTGCCCCCTCTCTCCAGCGGGTGCACTATAGCTGGCATTTGATATGTGCAGCGCCCTCCTCTGGCGGGTTTCCTGCCCCCGTACAATTCTGCACTGGTTCACAGTCCCGCTGCCACCTCTCTCCAGCGGGTGCACTATAGCTGGCATTTGATATGAGCAGCGCCCTCCTCTGGCGGGTTTCCTGCCCCCGTACAATCCTGCACTGGTTCACAGTCCCGCTGCCACCTCTCTCCAGCGGGTGCACTATAGCTGGCATTTGATATGAGCAGCGCCCTCCTCTGGCGGGTTTCCTGCCCCCGTACAATCCTGCACTGGTTCACAGTCCCGCTGCCCCCTCTCTCCAGCGGGTGCACTATAGCTGGCAATTGATATGAGCAGCGCCCTCCTCTGGCAGGTTTCCTGCCCCCGTACAATCCTGCACTGGTTCACAGTCCCGCTGCCCCCTCTCTCCAGCGGGTGCACTATAGCTCTCTCCATGCGTGCTAGGCCTCGGCGGCCCTGGTGCGGATCTCAGGTCACTGCTGCACTTCATCCTCCCACCACTGACTATTCCCAGAGCACCACGCTACGGGGAGGTCACCGTCTCGACAGGCAGATTGCTTTCACTAGCCAACGCTGGTCAGTTTAGGTACGGAAATGCTTCTCTTTTTATAGTGGATCCAGGGTGCAGAAGTCTGCAACACAGGCCTGATCTTTTCTGAGGTGGGGTGCTGACATCTAAAACGGTCACGGAGTTTACGTGGGCAGTGGATAAACACAGTTACTAAACGTGGAGGCGGCAGAAAGCTAACGACACGTATTGAAGCATTCACCGCCCCCTCCTCACACAACAGGTGCTGTGGCGGGCCAGATCACACGGCATAGAGGATAAAGGAAATGTTAGAAGCCCTGGTGGAGATGCAGGTTCTCGTGCAGGGTTGCATTAGGGACCTGGGAGACTCACTAGTATAACTGCAGCTACTCACACTATACTGCGGTAACAGAAGCAAACCAGCAGCTGGGTCTGTCTGGCAGTTTGTAATTTCTGTAACCAGCTAGAAGTCCTGGGGAAAAATGCAGGCATTCAAGTAGCCAGATCTGCTTGGCAGGCCACACAGGGGACCTGGGAGGCTCACCAGCCATGGAGCTAGTTACATGAAATTGTGATGATAAACTCAAACTAGCAGATGAGTCTCGCTGGCAGGCTGCAGGCTCTGTAATAACTAGAAGTGCTAGAGGAAACGCAGGCGCTCACTTAGCCGGGTCTCTCTGGCAGGCTGCAGGCTCTGTAATAACTAGAAGTGCTAGAGGAAACGCAGGCGCTCACGTAGCCGGGTCTGTCTGGCAGGCTGCAGGCTCTGTAATAACTAGAAGTGCTACAGGAAACGCAGGCGCTCACGTAGCCGGGTCTGTCTGGCAGGCTGCAGGCTCTGTAATAACTAGAAGTGCTAGAGGAAACGCAGGCGCTCACGTAGCCGGGTCTCTCTGGCAGGCTGCAGGCTCTGTAATAACTAGAAGTGCTAGAGGAAACGCAGGCGCTCACGTAGCCGGGTCTGTCTGGCAGGCTGCAGGCTCGGTAATAACTAGAAGTGCTAGAGGAAACGCAGGCGCTCACGTAGCCGGGTCTGTCTGGCAGGCTGCAGGCTCTGTAATAACTAGAAGTGCTAGAGGAAACGCAGGCGCTCACGTAGCCGGGTCTCTCTGGCAGATTGCAGAGTCTGTAATAACTAGAAGTGCTAGAGGAAACGCAGGTGTTCACGTAGCCGGGTCTCTCTGGCAGGCTGCAGGCTCTGTAATAACTAGAAGTGCTAGAGGAAACGCAGGCGCTCACATAGCTGGGTCTGTCTGGCAGGCTGCAGGCTCTGTAATAACTAGAAGTGCTAGAGGAAACGCAGGAGCTCACGTAGCCGGGTCTCTCTGGCAGGCTGCAGGCTCTGTAATAACTAGAAGTGCTAGAGGAAACGCAGGCGCTCACGTAGCCGGGTCTGTCTGGCAGGCTGCAGGCTCTGTAATAACTAGAAGTGCTAGAGGAAACGCAGGCGCTCACATAGCTGGGTCTGTCTGGCAGGCTGCAGGCTCTGTAATAACTAGAAGTGCTAGAGGAAACGCAGGAGCTCACATAGCTGGGTCTGTCTGGCAGGCTGCAGGCTCTGTAATAACTAGAAGTGCTAGAGGAAACGCAGGCGCTCACGTAGCCGGGTCTGTCTGGCAGGCTGCAGGCTCTGTAATAACTAGAAGTGCTAGAGGAAACGCAGGCGCTCACGTAGCCGGGTCTCTCTGGCAGATTGCAGAGTCTGTAATAACTAGAAGTGCTAGAGGAAACGCAGGTGTTCACGTAGCCGGGTCTCTCTGGCAGGCTGCAGGCTCTGTAATAACTAGAAGTGCTAGAGGAAACGCAGGCGCTCACATAGCTGGGTCTGTCTGGCAGGCTGCAGGCTCTGTAATAACTAGAAGTGCTAGAGGAAACGCAGGAGCTCACGTAGCCGGGTCTCTCTGGCAGGCTGCAGGCTCTGTAATAACTAGAAGTGCTAGAGGAAACGCAGGCGCTCACATAGCTGGGTCTGTCTGGCAGGCTGCAGGCTCTGTAATAACTAGAAGTGCTAGAGGAAACGCAGGAGCTCACATAGCTGGGTCTGTCTGGCAGGCTGCAGGCTCTGTAATAACTAGAAGTGCTAGAGGAAACGCAGGCGCTCACGTAGCCGGGTCTGTCTGGCAGGCTGCAGGCTCTGTAATAACTAGAAGTGCTAGAGGAAACGCAGGCGCTCACGTAGCCGGGTCTCTCTGGCAGATTGCAGAGTCTGTAATAACTAGAAGTGCTAGAGGAAACGCAGGTGTTCACGTAGCCGGGTCTCTCTGGCAGGCTGCAGGCTCTGTAATAACTAGAAGTGCTAGAGGAAACGCAGGCGCTCACATAGCTGGGTCTGTCTGGCAGGCTGCAGGCTCTGTAATAACTAGAAGTGCTAGAGGAAACGCAGGAGCTCACGTAGCCGGGTCTCTCTGGCAGGCTGCAGGCTCTGTAATAACTAGAAGTGCTAGAGGAAACGCAGGCGCTCACATAGCTGGGTCTGTCTGGCAGGCTGCAGGCTCTGTAATAACTAGAAGTGCTAGAGGAAACGCAGGCGCTCACGTAGCCGGGTCTCTCTGGCAGATTGCAGAGTCTGTAATAACTAGAAGTGCTAGAGGAAACGCAGGTGTTCACGTAGCCGGGTCTCTCTGGCAGGCTGCAGGCTCTGTAATAACTAGAAGTGCTAGAGGAAACGCAGGCGCTCACATAGCTGGGTCTGTCTGGCAGGCTGCAGGCTCTGTAATAACTAGAAGTGCTAGAGGAAACGCAGGAGCTCACGTAGCCGGGTCTCTCTGGCAGGCTGCAGGCTCTGTAATAACTAGAAGTGCTAGAGGAAACGCAGGCGCTCACATAGCTGGGTCTGTCTGGCAAGCTGCAGGCTCTGTAATAACTAGAAGTGCTAGAGGAAACGCAGGAGCTCACATAGCTGGGTCTGTCTGGCAGGCTGCAGGCTCTGTAATAACTAGAAGTGCTAGAGGAAACGCAGGCGCTCATTGAGCGTTACTAGTTTTCGTGAGGGGAATTAGCTCTGGATGGTAACAATGCCAGAATATGCAATCAGACTTGCAAATTAAAGCAAATAATCCTTGGAAACCAGAAAGTTAACCAAATAAACTGGTAACTTACTATAAGGACTACAGATACTACAAATTACCGCAAGGATAAAGTTGTTTTCTTCAAACGTTGGGCCTTCCCAGACAGCGTGGAAAGGGGCGGGAAGGTGGCAGGGGAAGCGTTCTGGCTTCCTCTCCTCCCCGTCCTTGCAAGAAGGTCCTGCTCGCTCCAACAGCCCAGCTCTGGACCTGGTGCTCACCAGTCTGACATCAACAAGGCACTGGCCCAGCCTTCCAGGAGCCCAAGCAACAGGACACCAACACGAGTTAGGGAGCATCGAGCAATCAGCCCCGTGGGAGCTTGGAGGGACATCTACCCGTCAATAAGCAGGCACCCAGGGTGGACCATCGCCAACAGATAAGGCTGCTTCTTACTTGAGAAACGGCTTTCCAGAGGGCCAGACACAGAGGTCAAAAAAACCTGGGCCTCCCCCCCCCCCTCTAGCAAATGCGCAGAGCTGGCGCCACCCAGGCAGAGGATGGATCCAGGCCTAGCGCCCGTGCTTCCCACGCGGGAATCAGAGCTACGAATCCATGCACTGCAACTCCCGGCCTGGATCAGTGACCCTATGTGCGCCCCGGAATATGAAGGGGGGTCACAGAGGACCATGGAGGCCAGGGAGGGGTATGAACTGGTGATGGGGAGATCGAAGAGCACAGCTGGAGCAGCTGTTTTCCACCGTTCCTTTCAAGCAATGCAGAAAAATGCACAATAAGGGTGGTAGGCAGAGCCTCGCCCCACTCCCTTCCAGCAGTAGCAGGGGCTGGATTGCGGGTCAGGACCCGTTACTGCGGGTACTGGAAAATGGACCTGCAATCTTTTCCAATAGGCGGCCCACTTTGGCCCTTTCATGGTTGCAGGTTCTCTTCCCCCCTCTCTCTCCCCGGTACATCCTGTACCAGGCTAATGCCCCTGTTTTCTCCTCAGCAGCTCTCTCTCTGGTTATTGCCCCTCGGTTTCTCCCGTATGTCTCCTTATTGCCCCAGCTCGTCCCCTCTCTGCCCTCAGCAGCTCCTGGGCTTGGCTCTCGCCCCTTTGGGCAGAGGTGATCTTGTAATGGGGAACGTGAGAGAGAGCCCAGAAGCTGAGATCCAATCTCTAGTCTCCAGACCTCGCAGCCCGAGCCTCCCAGCTCACCACACAATTATTTCTCTAATAAGATGAGGAAAGACCCCGGAGGGTGCGGTCACTGTAAATCCTCCGTGACCACTAACCTGCCGCCAGCTGGGGAGGGAAGAGGCCTAAAAAAAAAAACGATTCCTGTTTGGTTGGAGGGGGAGGAGAGTGAAGGAGAAATTCTTTAGGGAGACCCACGGTCGAGAGAGGCTGCGAGGCTGCGTCCCGTGGTGACGCAAACCTCTGCCTTTTGGGGTTGTCGAAGTCTGGCGGGTGCCATTTTATCACCGCGAAGATCCAAATGCGATTTTATTCCACTACAGGCCAAGTGGGGTGAGGGAGGGACGGGGGCAGCAAAGCTGAAAGGAGAAACCAACGCGCTCTCCTCGAAGGCCAGGGAAGCTGACAGGAGCCGGCGGTCAGCACGCGAGTCCCAGCGATCACCGACCTTCCGCATGCCACGGAGGGTCTGCAAGCCCCCTCCCCCCCCCACGCTACAAGCAGACACGCAAGAGGGCCGGGCGGGCCCTGGGGGGGGCGCCAACAAGGAGCCAAGGCACGGCCGGACAAGCACAGAGGCGCCACGGGATGCTCAGCCCGGAGATGGCCACATCTCCGCTGGATCAGGGATGCAGAACCAGATTAAAGCCGTGCAGAAGCTAAGGCAGGATTGATTTCCAAGCCGGGAGCTTGCACATCGAGCGTGGCTGCTGGCTTAGCCCACCTGAGTGCACAGCGAGCACGAACGGGTATCCTGGGCAATTCCTTTTTACCGGACCCTCGCCCGCTATCTATCCTGTCTGTTCACCTTTACTTCTCTGCCCGCGTTGGGCTAAGGTTCTTCACCTTTTTTGAAGATGTTTCCAGACAAGTAAAAAAAAAAATGTGAATGCTAACTAGGAAGATGACTGGACAAGTAATCTCTGAGCGACGCTGGGTGAATCACTTCTAACCTCCCCAGAAACTCCCGGTCTGCTTGCTCAAGCACTGAAAAGGGAAGCAAAAGTGGCCAGCACGCAAGCCCCGGCGGGGAAACACAAAAACGCACTGTTCTCACTGCTGGAAGGCAGCCAGCGCCCTGGTCGTCTGGGCGGCAGCTCTCTGGGACAGGAACCCTGGAAGCGTGCAAGCCACCCAGGGCAGCGGCGAGGAGGAGATGTGGGAGCACTTCACTATGCCCACCTCTCCCTCCCGTCTCCTCCTCCTCTGACAGATAAATTTTGCACTCGGGTCTGACAACGTTTCCGACGTGAACATCGGTGCATTAAGCGCACCGTTACCCTCACTGGAAACGAGACAAGAACCGGAGTCAGCGGCTGAGCGCAGGCAGCAGCCAACGGCAAGGCAGCTTTCAAAATACCGAACGTCGACCAATGGCAGGGCAGCTTTCAAAATACCGAATGTCAACCAATGGCAGGGCAGCTTTCAAAATACCGAATGTCGACCAATGGCAGGGCAGCTTTCAAAATCCGAACATTGACCAATGGCAGGGCAGCTTTCAAAATCCGAACATTGACCAATGGCAGGGCAGCTTTCAAACTGCTTCATGACATCACGACGTGCTGCCAGCTCCCCGAGGTTTCGGCTGGAACCAAGGGGCCCCTTTTCCCGGCCTGTGGGAAGGGGAAAGTAGAGAAAGGAACTGGAATGAAAGTGACTGAATGGGGCGAATAAACGTCGGGGCTCCCCCCTCAGCTTGTGAGACGTGGCCCAGCTATCGCAGAGCGTCCTCAGCGGGCTCCTGTGATTCTGCCGCTTTACAAACTTAAGCTGCACTCGTGAGGAAACACGAAGCAGAGTTTTACGCATCTCTCTGCGCGAGCCACGCAGGTGTCCGTGACTGCGGGTCACGAGTGCCTTTTCCGCCCACTACTACTCCCCCTCCAGCGGCTTTGCGACTGTTGAGAGAAGAGCCTGCTCATCCCTGGCCCTAAATCCTGGAGCAGCCCCCCCCAGAAAGCAAACAAACCCTCTCCTATTTCTCAGGCTCCTGGGCACAGTGAGCTGCACTGGTGCTGCTGGATATTTATTTGTATTAAAGGCACAGTGAGCTGCACTGGTGCTGCTGGATATTTATTTGTATTAAAGGCACAGTGAGCTGCACTGGTGCTGCTGGATATTTATTTGTATTAAAGGCACACTGAGCTGCACTGGTGCTGCTGGATATTTATTTGTATTAAAGGCACAGTGAGCTGCACTGGTGCTGCTGGATATTTATTTGTATTAAAGGCACACTGAGCTGCACTGGTGCTGCTGGATATTTATTTGTATTACAGGCACAGTGAGCTGCACTGGTGCTGCTGGATATTTATTTGTATTAAAGGCACACCGAGCTGCACTGGTGCTGCTGGATATTTATTTGTATTACAGGCACACTGAGCTGCACTGGTGCTGCTGGATATTTATTTGTATTAAAGGCACACTGAGCTGCACTGGTGCTGCTGGATATTTATTTGTATTACAGGCACACTGAGCTGCACTGGTGCTGCTGGATATTTATTTGTATTAAAGGCACACCGAGCTGCACTGGTGCTGCTGGATATTTATTTGTATTAAAGGCACACTGAGCTGCACTGGTGCTGCTGGATATTTATTTGTATTAAAGGCACACCGAGCTGCACTGGGGCTGCTGGATATTTATTTGTATTAAAGGCACACCGAGCTGCACTGGTGCTGCTGGATATTTATTTGTATTAAAGGCACACTGAGCTGCACTGGTGCTGCTGGATATTTATTTGTATTAAAGGCACACCGAGCTGCACTGGGGCTGCTGGATATTTATTTGTATTAAAGGCACACTGAGCTGCACTGGTGCTGCTGGATATTTATTTGTATTAAAGGCACACCGAGCTGCACTGGGGCTGCTGGATATTTATTTGTATTACAGGCACAGTGAGCTGCACTGGTGCTGCTGCATATTTATTTGTATTAAAGGCACACTGAGCTGCACTGGTGCTGCTGGATATTTATTTGTATTAAAGGCACACTGAGGAACTCCCATCACATAGAGAGAGAGCGCCACAGTCTCCCCATCTCTCACTCTCTGCCTGAACCCAGGTGCCAGGCACAGCAGGGCCTGGCAAGGGTCACTCACAGGTCCAGCAGGATTCCCCCAGGGGTCTGAATGAAGCGGGTAGGCCCTCCTGTAATGGGCAGTTTCACTGGGGTGGGAGATCAGCACCGGCCAGAAACCTGAAACATCCTCACCTTCCTGCCGGCAGCCAGCCCTAGAAACAGGAAGCTGTGACGGGGTGGCCCATATGAAGCCTGCCCCCTGTGCACAGCTCCCCGAGGGGACCCCTGCATTCAGCAGCTCACTGCATGCACCCGGCGCCCTCTCTGTAAGGCAGCATTCTCTCAGATCACTCCCCAGCCTGCCCCCCTCCTGGGGTATTCAGGTTTCCATCTCTAAGGCTGGCCCCATGGGCTTTGCCACCAAGACCCGGCGTGCATGTGTCAAACGTTTCCCTAAGGATGCTCCGCTGCTTGTAACGAGGTGGGGCAGGAGCTCAGTATACCGCGGCTCAGCTCTGGAAAAACTGCCCCCCGGCTGCAATAACCCAAAACCACCCACCCCCTCCCTCCAGCGCCAAGGGGCCCCCGGACCTCGGGGGGGGGGGGCGGGGCGCGCTGAGGATGACGACATCCACCAGGCTGGGCCCTGCAAGTGACGTCACTCCCCCCTTTCCAGACTCTTCCCTAAGTTTGGGCGTGACGTCACGCACGACGTTTGCAAACTTAAGTCCTGGCGCCCGGGGGGGGGGGGGGAGAAGGGAGCGGCCCCTCCTCAGCCGTGGCCCCGCGGCTCCTCCCGCCCCCCGGAGCGGGCACGCACCCTCCCCCCGCTGCCCCCCCACTCACCGCGGAGCTCCGGCGCTGCTGCTGCTGCTGCTCCCGGTCCCGCCGCGGCTCTGCCACTCCCAGCGCCCGAGGAGGAAGTGAGTGCAGCCGGGAGGAGGAAGTCCTGAGCGAGGGAGGAGAGCGCTGACTGCTAGGGGGGAAGTGAAGAGCGAGAGGGAGGAGAGCGGAACTGGGCAGAGAGAGAGGGGGAAGAGGGCAGACCACGTGCGGGGCGGGGGAGGAGGAGGAGAGCGCCGATTGCAGAGCAGAAGTGAGGATAGAGAGGGAGAAGAGGACTAACTACGGGGGGGAGGTGAGAAAAGAGAGGGGCTGACTGCTGAGGGGGGAGGGGAGCTTAACTGCAGAGGGGTAGTGAACAGAAAGAGAGAGGGGAGAGGGCTGACTGTAAAGAGGGGGAAGGGAGGAGGATTTCAGGGGGAGGAAGAGGAATTAGAGGGCTCCGCGGCGGGGGAGGCCAGGGCAGACTGCAGGAGGGAGAGAGAGGAGAGGGATGCATGAATGGGGAGCTTGGAAGAGAGGGAGGAAGGACTGAGTGCAGGGGGAGTGCGAGAAGAGACCAGGACTGACTCAAGGAGGGAGCCTGGAGTACACAGAGAGAAGGGGAGGGGGGAGGGCAGGAACCTATAGATGGAGGGAGGAGAGGAGAGGAGAGGAGCAGCAAGGTGTGCTGGGTCTAGATTCAGGTATCTGCATTGGGATTGCAGAGGAGCTTACCTATTCTGCATAAAAGGAGACAAAAGGGTAAACTTATAGGATAATAAAGGTCAAGGCGCAGTATCAGGGTCCGGTCAGTTTCTGCTGCTGGCCCATATTCTCTCTCTGGCCAGGTTTCATTCTGGCCCAGTGCAAGACCCCCCCCCCCTGATTCTGCTGCTCTCCCCTCTCCCCAGGATTATAAAGAGGTTTTCCTGCTCCTTCTTTTGTGGGAAGTCTCTGATTTCCTCTCTCAGCTCTGGGAAATGTGCATCTCTGATCCCGTAGGGGCCGATACAGTAAAAACCGCGGGAGAGCCGGCGCGCCCAGGCCACTCTCCTGGGTGTGCGATCGAGTATTTAAATGAGGGCCCGCGGTAAAAGGAGGCGCTAGGGACCCTAGCGCGTCCCTAGCGCCTCCTTTTTGACAGGAGTGGCGGCTGTCAGCGGATTTGACAGCCGACGCTCAATTTTACCGGCGTTGGTTCTCGAGCCCACTGACAGCCACAGGTTCGGAAAACGGACACCGGCAAAATTGAGTTTCCATCTTCCGACCCGCGGGCAGATTTTAAATTTTTTTTATAATTTTGGGACCTCCGACTTACTATCGCTATGATACTAAGTCAGAGGGTGCACAGAAAAGCAGTTTCCTTGTGCCTTTGGGCAGGCGTTAATTTCTGAAAGTAAAACGTGCGGCTTGGCTGCACGTTTTACTTTCTGTATCTCGCGGGAATAATTAATAGGGCCATTTGCATGTTGTGGGCGCTATTAGTTTCGGGGGGGGGGGGGGGTGGTTGGCTGCGCGTTTTCCACGCGCTATTACCCCTTACTGTATAAGGGGTAAAAATAGCGCATCGAAAACGCGCGGCCAAACCGGGGGGTAAAGGTGCGCTCGGCCGTTTGTACTTTGCACCGCACAGGAGGGAGAGGCAGAAGGGGAGGGCCAGTGTGCAAAGAGAGAGCGGGAGCCGGTAAAGAGAGAAGGGAGGTCGGTAAGGAGGGAGCACTAGCTGCCAGGGGGCCAGCGGTGCATGGGGAGAGGCTGCAGGATGCGCACCACATCAGGGCAGGAGGAGCGACCAGCACCTTTTTTTATTTTAGTGGACACAAATAATATAAATGATATTAAATAGTGAACGAGCAATGCCACGCTCCACGTCGCAGCGCCACGCGGCTCCCTGGCTTAAGTTGCCAAGGGCTGGGAGTGTAGGAAGCTTGTCCGGTGCGGACGTAAACGAGCAATGCCACGCTCCACGTGGCAGCGCCAGGCGGCTCCCTGGCTTAAGTTGCTGAGGGCTGGGACTGTAGGAAGCTTGTCCGGCGCGGACGTAAACGAGCAATGCCACGCTCCACGTCGCAGCGCCACGCGGCTCCCTGGCTTAAGTTGCTGAGGGCTGGGAGTGTAGGAAGCTTGTCCGGCGCGGACGTAAACGAGCAATGCCACGCTCCACGTCGCAGCGCCACGCGGCTCCCTGGCTTAAGTTGCCGAGGGCTGGGAGTGTAGGAAGCTTGTCCGGCGCGGACATAAACGAGCAATGCCACGCTCCACGTCGCAGCGCCACGCGGCTCCCTGGCTTAAGTTGCCGAGGGCTGGGAGTGTAGGAAGCTTGTCCGGTGCGGATGTAAACGAGCAATGCCACGCTCCACGTGGCAGCGCCAGGCGGCTCCCTGGCTTAAGTTGCTGAGGGCTGGGACTGTAGGAAGCTTGTCCGGCGCGGACGTAAACGAGCAATGCCACGCGCCACGTCGCAGTTCCACGCGACTCCCTGGCTACGTTGCTGAGGGCTGGGAGTGTAGGAAGCTTGTCCGGCGCGGACGTAAACGAGCAATGCCACGCTCCACGTCGCAGCTCCACGCGGCTCCCTGGCTTAAGTTGCTGAGGGCTGGGAGTGTAGGAAGCTTGTCCGGCGCGGACGTAAACGAGCAGTGCCACGCTCCACGTCGCAGCGCCACGCGGCTCCCTGGCTTAAGTTACCGAGGGCTGGGAGTGTAGGAAGCTTGTCCGGTGCGGACGTAAACGAGCAATGCCACGCTCCACGTGGCAGCGCCAGGCGGCTCCCTGGCTTAAGTTGCTGAGGGCTGGGACTGTAGGAAGCTTGTCCGGCGCGGACGTAAACGAGCAATGCCACGCGCCACGTCGCAGCACCACGCGGCTCCCTGGCTACGTTGCAGAGGGCTGGGAGTGTAGGAAGCTTGTCCGGCCGCGGACCTGGAATAACGCTTTGTTTGCCTTTATCCGGCCTCCTGCTCCGCGGATTCGGATGGCGTTGGTGGCGCGGCAGCTTTACACGTGATTCGATCAAAAGGGGGAAAAATACAAATAACAACGGAGTAAAAACGCAGCTTACAGGAAGAAGGATTCGGGATTTCTGGGAAGCGCCCGCGAAGATGCGCGGTGAGGGAAACTGCAAGAGAGGCCTCGCTCCTTAAGCCGCAGTGTTTCCCCCCCCCCCAAGGGAAACGTAGCGCGGGATTCCCCGAGCCACGGTGAACGATCTTGCGGCCGGGCGGATCCCACGGTAAAATATCGCAGCCCCCGCGCGGCCGGGAGCGCAGCCTGAAGCAGCCCCAGGACCCTGGAGCCGCCATCACGTACGGGGCTGCTGGACCCTGACAACATTACCCTCCCCCCCCCAACCTCCTCACAAGCCCCTGGGAGTCTGCGTAGACTCCCTGTCCCACCCCCTCTGCCCTAGCAGGGGGGGGGGCCCATTGTCCTAAAAAAAAAAATTAAACTTTTTGTATAACCGCGGCAAGTCCTGCCCCCTCCTCCAGCCTGGACCCCCCCCATAGGACAAAATTGTCCTGATGACCCAGTGCACTGCTGCACCCTCGGCCCCCCCCCCCCCCGGGCCCCCTCACCCAAAAGGAAATCCCTGGTGGTGTTGCTGACTCCCCCTCCCGCTCATCTAAAAAACAAAATAAAGTCCCCCGAGGTCCAGGGGTGGGAGCCCAGGTGCCCCCTAGGCTCCAGGCCCGGTCGGTGGCCGTTTCCCAGAATGTCCTTGCCTGCCACTTGCCCATAGCGATATCTTGCACTGTCCCCGCCTTCGGTCATTTACTGCATGAAAAATCAGCATTTTTACAGTGCAGAGCGCACTGCTAAGCCACCTGACTGTGCTTGAGAAGAAGGATGACTGTAGGGTTTACCTAAATAGGATGTAACCTGTGCTAGGGATGTTGATGGGCCCTATTAGTCATTCCCGCGTGATTCAGAAAGTAAAATGTGCAGCCAAGCCGCAAGTTTTACTTTCAGAAATTAGCGCCGACCCAAAGGTAGGCGCTAGTTTCTGCCGGCACTGGGAAGGTGCACAGAAAAGCAGTAAAAACTGCTTTTCTGTGCACCCTCCGACTTTAATATCATAGCGATATTAAGTCGGAGGTCCTGAAACTTTCCAAAAAAAAAATTGAAGTCGGCCTGCGGCTGTCGGGTCGAAAACCGGACGCTCAATTTTGCCGGCGTCCGGTTTCCGACGACAGCAAAATTGAGCGTCTGCTGTCAAACCCGCTGACAGCTGCCGCTCCTGTCCAAAAGGAGGCACTAGGGACGCGCTAGTGTCCCTAGCGCCTCCTTGTACCTGGTTTTACCGCCGGGCCTCATTAGCATACTGAATCACGCGCACAGGAGAGCGGGCCCTCCCGCGGACTTTAGTGAATCTGCCCCTTAGTGTGGTAAATGCAGGGCCTCTTCCTAGGGCAGCAGCCTGGCTGAACCTTTGCCTTTTAGCTGTGCTGGGTCTCTCTCCCTCTCTTTCCTGCTCCTGTCCTTCCCCTCCAGGAGAGGCTGAGTAGAGGTCATTGGAGGGTAGGAAGAGAGGGGGGATTGGCTGGGGGGGGGGGGGGGAGTGTATGTCTGTGTGTGGGAGAAAGGGGAGCACGGCAGGGGCATCTCCCTCTTCTCCTCCCCACCCTCTGCAATTCAGATCCTCCTTCCCTTGATTTTGGATTCTCTCTCCCAGATCCTGGGACCCACTCCCCAACTCTTCCTCCACTCTCCTCCCCTTCCTCAGTTCAAGAACCTCCCTCTCTCCCTCATCCTCCTCCGGGGGACAGGGAAGTATCAACAGGACCTGAAGTGCTGAGAGGCAGAATATGAATGAAATCAAACAAACATAACCAGAGGAAACAGCCCCTGGGCTCGTGTGTGGCCGGGCACGAGTCCCTGCATCGCTCCCCTCTCCCAGCCCTGCCGTACAGTGAGGGTGACCCCTCTAACGGAGAGGCTGCCCCTGGGCTCGGGGTGTGGCCGGGCACGAGTCCCTGCCTTGCTCCCCTCTCCCAGCCCTGCTGTACAGTGAGGGTGGCCCCCTCTAACAGAGAGGCTGCCCCTGGGCTCGGGGTGTGGCCGGGCACTAGTCCCTGCATCGCTCCCCTCTCCCAGCCCTGCTGTACAGTGAGGGTGGCCCCCTCTAACAGAGAGGCTGCTGCTGCCACCTACTGCCCAAACGCGGGAAGCGCAGTCTGTTCTGATGGAAAATATTTGTCAGCTGCACTGCATCTGTGAGGGTCCCCGTCCCCCCACTGTAGCAATTCGTGAGCTGGAGGGGGATTACTGATTCAGTAACTGTCTAGGAACACAGTCAGATGGAAGAAGGGGGAGAAGCTGGTGCGCGCCTGGCCAGTGACGGGAGTGCTGCTGTATTTTATTATTGTAATTGTCTGTCTGCGCTCTCGGGTCTGGCCTCTCTGAGGGTCATTACATGGGGGTCACTGAAAGAATGGTTTGGTATTTTGCATTTTCCAGTCACCTCTGCTTGGACCTCGTGCGAGCCGGAAAACTTCGCTCGGGTGCCTGAGCCTGGTGCATGGCGTGTCGGGGCCGCGATGCCACTTCGCCGTCACACGAGCAGAGCCAGGCTGGGCTTCTAGAAGGTTCTGCTGCGGCTGCGATAAGCACCGGCTTTGCCAGAGAAAGAAGTGCGTGGCTTGAGTTCCGCGTGCCGCTTAATTACTGGCGTCATCTTGTGTGTTCACCCCACGGCCGGGGCGCTCGCTCCCACCTTCCATGGCACACGGCAGGGTGACAGTGAGATGCCACCTTCTTCTCACACCTGGCCCGACGCTGCAAGCGAGCTGTGGGGGCATCTCCTGCTGCCTCCTGCGGTCGCACAGCCCTGGCCTCGTCCAACCTGCGCGTCAAACGCTGGCTTCTCTCTTGGTTCACCGTGGATTCTAAATGCCCGTCGGGGCCTCTGCAAACTCATTTCTGAGCTCTTGTCTCCTGTTCTCCGGTTTTCTGGCTCTGCAATCGGAGTCAGACAGAGCTGCAAGCTCTGCTCCCACCTGCACCAGCTTTCTTCCACCTTCCCAGTGACTTGAATTCATGTTCCATCTCCTTTCAAGACTGGGTAGAGTTTCCCTTTCCCCGTACAAGAAAGCTGAGTTGCCGGCAGCTCTTCAGTCTGTTTTGGGAAGCTGTCACTGCTGGTTACACTTGCTGATGCTAATTCACATCTCTGGCACCGTGCTGCGCTTTTTTTTTTTTTTTTTTTTACCTAGCAAGCTAGCAGCCTAAGGAAACACTGGAACAGGAGCCACACTGTACCTCAGGCATGGAAATACATAATTTGCATTGATTGCTACCTATTTGCAGGTGACATGCAGCTTATTGTCTACGTGGCACAGGAGCAGCAGGCTGGCGCTGTTAATTTGAGGCTGTTTTAAAATGGCTTTATCAACATAAGCTTAAATCCACCCCCTGTATTGGCACAAATTTCAGAAATGATATTGGAGTCTAGGGCTCCACTGTCAGATGCCAGGGTATTAGGTGCCCAAGGAGAACCTTCAGTCTCGTGACTTCTCTCTTACCCTCCTGCCTATCGGTGGCAGTGCTGGCACAGCGACCCCCTTTCTCACCCTGCTCAGCATTCACCTCTGACTCTTCTCCCACCCTCTGCCAAGATCTTCATCCCTCTCCCTTTGCCCCCTGCTCACAGTGCCCAGCATCTCCTCTTCTCCCCCCACCCCTTCCACTTACTGCTCAGCTCACCAGAATCCCCCTGTTGGAGATGACTGCTCGCAAAAGGTCACCCTCCAGACCAGACAGCAAGGGGTTAACATAGGAACATAAGAGCATGCCATTCTGGGTCAGACCGAGGGTCCATCAAGCCCAGCATCCTGTTTCCAACAGAGGCCAATCCAGGCCATAAGAACCTGGCAATTACCCAAACATTAGGTAGATCCCATGCTACTGACGCAATTAATAGCAGTGGCTATTCCCTACTGATTAATAGCAGTTCATGGACTTCTCCTCCAGGGACTTATCAGTTGCACTTCCCCAGGTGTATCACCTGACTGTGCTTGAGAGGAAGGATGACTGTAGGGTTTACCTAAAAAGGATGTAACCTGTACTAGTGATTCAAGTCTCCATCTTCCTTCTTGTCCACCGTGCTGTCACTCCAGCACAATCACCTGTACAGAACCGTCTCGCTGTGCATGCAAGGTTTAGTCTTCTAGCCCAGTGTCCCAAATAACGAAGCCTTGCATGCTGCCACAGAGGCAGCCTAACTTTCAAACCTAACTGCGCTACAGCATTTACACGGATACGTGGATCTGCGCACGGAGACTGATGCTAGGATTTTATAAACTGCGCACTATAAAATACTGCGTATTTCTGCTCTGAAAGTACTCGCATATCTTTCACGACACATGAACATTTCCAGTTCAAGAAAATGCATACATTCTCAATTTTATAAACTTATGATAGTATATTTTGGGCATGTAAAACATATAACATGTAAACAACAACAAAGCAAAAAGTGCACTGGTCTTAATCTTAATATAGCACCTAGAACGCCAAACAACTTATGTAAGACCCTCTATACACGAGCAGACATATAATGTGTACGACTCGTTTCTCATAGGGGTCATATTACTTTAATCATAATCATCCATAATTTTTATAGTTTTTGGGTTTTTTTGGTTTTTTCAATAATTATAGGGTAATTCCCAATTGAGATAAAAAATGGATACTTATCCGCTCTGAAAAGGTCCCAGATAACCCGACATGGCCATGTTTCGGACCACTGTCCTGCTTCAGGGGAAAAGAAGGAAACCAATTCAGGTAGTCATATGAAACATCTTCTTCTTGCGGCGTATTTACTCTGTGCCGAGCCCGCTAGCGGGCTGAAACGCAGCTCGCCTTTACAAAGAGGATCGGCACGGAGTAAATACGCCGCAAGAAGAAGATGTTTCATATGACTACCTGAATTGGTTTCCTTCTTTTCCCCTGAAGCAGGACAGCGGTCCGAAACATGGCCATGTCGGGTTATCTGGGACCTTTTCAGAGCGGATAAGTATCCGTTTTTTATCTCAATTGGGAATTACCCTATAATTATTGAAAAAACCAAAAAAACCCAAAAACTATAAAAATTATGGATGACTATGATTAAAGTAATAGTGACCCCTATGAGAAACGAGTCGTACACATTATATGTCTGCTCGTGTATAGAGGGTCTTACATAAGTTGTTTGGCGTTCTAGGTGCTATATTAAGATTAAGACCAGTGCACTTTTTGCTTTGTTGTTGTTTACATTGTTGTGTACTGGAGTACACCAGTTGGTGTGTGTGGGTTTTGTTGTGTGAAACATATAACATGTACACGTAATAACCCCGATATATACATGGAGGCAGTTATTTTATAAAGTATGAGTGTATACCATTTTGAAAATACTTTCACACATAACTTGAAATCACCAGTTTGCCGATACCTCTTTCAGTTCACCTTCTCCAGGTCACCTAGACCCTCTAGCACGTCACCCTGAATCCCCACCAGTTCACCAAGACCTCCCACCCGAAAACTGCAGACAACAGACAAGTCCGAATTCACTTGTGTTATGAATCCTGCCGCGGAGTTTCCCCCGCGAGCAGGCCTCTTGCCTCCTGTGCTGCTTGTTCCCGATTTGGCCTGGAGGCCACTGACATCAAAGCCGCGCTCCGCGGCAGTCAGGGCCTGCCGTTGATGTCGTTCCCAGTTGCCCGGAGGCCGCAGCCGGCTCCTGCCTTGCGCAGGCAGCCTGTGCTGTCTGACGCGTCCTCTTCGCGGCTGGAGCCGCTGCCGGGGTCCTTGAGCGGCAGAGAGACTGTCTCTGCCGCCGCCTGTAGTTTCCTTCATCTTCGCGGTAGGAAAACCGCCATCAGCTGTCTCTCCTGCTTCTAGGTGCCGGCGCGCGCCTCTCCACAACATTTAAAGGGCCCGTGGCCGAGATGCCACAGGCCCCACCTGATGACGTCATCCTGGGCGTCTTCCTGCTAGCCCTATAAAATGGCTTCTTCTTCACTTCAGCCTTTGCCTTGCATCAGAGTTCTTCACTCCTGGAAGTCTCGTCTTCCAGTGCTCCATCAGGTCTTCGTTCCTTGTTCCTCTTTGGAGCTCCATGTCCTGAGTCTTTGTTGCTTCCTGAGTTTTCGCTGCTTCCTGTGGCTTCCTGATGTTCCATGTCTTCATGTTCTGAGGTTCCTAGTCCAGGCCTCCTGATGTTCCACTTCCTGATGTTTTATTTCTTGATGTTCCAATGTTCCGTTCCTCCTTCGCTTGTTTCGAGCCCTCTTGACCCTCCAGCTCCACTGGTTCTCCAGATGACACCTTGTTGGGGTAAATCCATCTCGTCAGTTCCTGTTCTCGTCATTGGAGTTTCGTCTCGGCTGGATTCCCTTCCTGCGCTTGTCCCGCTCTCCGCGTGGTCTGTGACCAGCCTCTCCAGGTTGTGTAGGGCTCGCAGTAGGATAGGGTGGTCCGTGACCAGCCCATTGGGTCCGCCTGTGTCGGTGGGCTGTGTAGGGCGCCCTGAGAGACAGTGCCAATGTCTGAACCTTCCAAGTTCCTCGTCTCATCCAGAGTCTTCCAAGCTCGTCCAGAGTCTTCCAAGTCCTTCGTCTCGTCCAGAGTCTTCCAAGCTCCTCGTCTCGTCTAGAGTCTTCTATGTCATAAGGCCCCCGTCTGCCCGCATCCTCAGTCCAGCCTGCTGGTTCTTGCCAATACCTAGCGGCAGGTCCGAAAGGGCTGGGAATGGTCGGAGGACTGTTCAATAACCAACATTGCGTTGTTGGTCTTCCAGAAGCATGCAGGTCCGGTAGAGGGTCAGACCTTCAGTCTCACCCATGCTTGGACACGCCTCGCCTACCTCGGTGCTGCCCTGGATTCTTCTGGGGTCGTGCCGAGGCCCAAGGGCACACAATTCCCTCACGATGGGACTGCTCTCCTAGCGATCCTAGAACAGAATGCAAGGCCTCCTTGGCCTAACAGAACAACTTGTGTGAGCCAATTAGCAGGTGTAAACATGTAGGAATAAGTTTGGTAATGTATATGGGTATATCTTGTACAAAATAGCAACTACCATGCATAGTTGTGAACCCTGTCCTGGAATACCTCTAGCCTGTCCCTTTTTTCGTCACTATAAAGCTTTTTTTCTTCTTAAGTGTACGTTCAAAATGGAAAATATGTGCATACGCTCAACATTTATAAAATAACATGTACACGAGTACTTGCTACTTACATGTTCATATGCTGTTTTTACCCGTGAAATCTCTTTGAAAATTCACTCCTAAGTGTTTACTCTAGTGAGCATGGGGGTCATGATGCACATCCTGTTTCTGAACAAAAGGACTGGGACACACCAATACCAGAAGAAATTCCCAAGTTATGGGCTCAGAGAAAGGCTGCAGACCCAGAGAAAAAGGTTCTGAATTCAAGTTGCGCTGATCCAAGGGAACACTGAAAGGTAAAAGTCCAGAGAGCTGATACAAGCCTGAAGCAAACTGCAGAGAAGCAGGAACCTGTAAAGATTGTCGTGAGCCCTTGGTGCTGCTGCATAGTGGATGCAGCCTCGTAGGTGAACCTATGAGGCCTAAGTTGGCAGCTGGCGAATGCACCCTGTAGTGGGACAGACTGGAACTTCACCTATAGCAACCGCCTCCCCTGCAGATTGAACCCTTGGTTTCTGGTGGATGGCAGGTCTTAGGCGGATCCCTTCAGCGGAGACAAGAACAAGACTCCAATAGAACACCAGGGTGAGAGAGGGGAAAGTCAATGACAAAGTCAGAGGCCACATGGATCCGGGGTTCTTTGGGGACTGGCAGTGGCTATAACAACCCCAAGGCCGTGATCTCACAGTTCTATTCATGGTACACAAATGGCAGGATGCTACATCTGAGGCCACCAGTAGTGTTGCATGATTAATTCCAATGTCCGAGTCATGCCAAGATGACCAGAAAGACGAGAGTCATGAGCCCATTGCAGAACTTTCTGTCATAGGTGTCGGGGTACCATAGTCTTCTTGGGCGGAACTGTGAAGGTGGCTGCAACCACAATTTTAGCTGGATCAGTGATATGCTCTGGTGCTTCCAGGGTTGTCTCAGTATCAAAAGAACGAGAGAGAGCACTGGCTTGGCAGTTCTCTAGGGGCCAGTACCGCAACTCAAAGTCAAATCGATTAAAAAAAACAATGATCAGAGGGCTTGCCTGGGGTTTAATCTCTGAGCTTGTGCCAAATGTTCAAGGTTCTTGTGATTAGTATAGATGGTTACTGTTATGAACCCTCCTGTAGCGGGGCTACGGGAGGCTCCTTACCTCTTCCTGGAGGCTGCTCCAAGCCAGGGTCTCGCCTGCGAACTGTCCAGGATTTGCTCCAGGGCCTGGGAGGCCTCGATGTCCTTAGGGCCTGCCTGAGGCTGCTTGTGCTTGCATGGACTTCCTGGTTTGAGCTACGCCCTTCCCTAGGGGCCGGCCCGCAGCACTTCTCCATAGTTATAGGGCCAGCTAGGCGTAGGCCTGCCTAACTCCTGCCAGGGAGTCGCTGGTCTGCAGCCCTATAAAAGGACTTCAACTTCAGTCTGTCTTTGCCTTGCATCGGAGTTGCTTCACTCTGGAGGCTCCTGCCTGCCAGAGCTCCGTCAGGTCTTCTTTGTCTTCTCCATGGAGTTCTTGTTGCTTCATCTCGACATGCCAAGTCATGTTCATGCCTGAGGTCCCCGTCCAGGTGTCCTGGTGTCTCGTCTTGATCTTCTGTTCCTGTTGTTCCTGGTTCCTTGATGTCCTGTTCCTGCGTCTTCGTCTTCAGCGCTCTTGAGCCTTCTGGTACCTGTTAGGCCGGGGGTCCCTTGGATGATGTGTGCCCGAGCGTGGACTAGCCTGCAGGTGGACTGTTGTCCTGTGCTCCTGAGCCGTCATGTCCTGCCAGCTGTGGGGGAGCTTCGGACGACACCGGCTCCATCGTTGGAGTTCTGCTTCGACTGGATCCTTCCCTGCGCTCGTCCCATTCTCAGCGTGGTCAGCGACCAGCCTCCTCAGGCTGTGTAGGGCTCGCAGTGGGACAGGGTGGTCCACGACTCAGTCCCGCGGGTGGGCTGAGTAGGGCGCCCTGAGAGACAGTGCAAATGTCCTTCCGCCAAGCTTCTTGTCTCGTTTGGACTTCGTCAGTTCCTCGTCTTGTCCTGGATGCCGTTGCATCACTCTTGGTATCATGTCTTGTTCCTGATGTCGTCGCATCGACCCTGGTCCGGGATGCCGTTGCATTGACCACTGGTCCGTGATGTCTTCGCATCAGCTTTGGTGTCAAGTCTTTGTCTGCGATGCCGTTGCATTGACCCTACTGTTATGTCTTCGTCCGCGATGCCGTTGCATCGATCCTGCTGTCATGTCTATGTGTCAAGGCCTCCGTCTGCCCTCAACCTAGGCCAGGCCTGCTGCTCCAATGCCGATCAAGCGGCAGGTCTGAAAGGGCTCGGAACAGTCGGAGGACTGTTCCCCTACCAACATCATGTTGTTGGCGCTGGGAGCTTGCAGGCCTGGCAGAGGGTAAGACCGTGTTCAGCCATGCGGGAGCATGCCGTCAACCCTCGGCTCGGTCCTGGACGCATCTGGGGTCGGGCTGAGGCCCAAGGGCACACTAATCACCCCGAACACAACAGAATGCAAGGCCTTCAGGGCCGTCCACGTAGGCCTTTGAGGCCTGAACACAACAGTTACTGAGTGCTTGTCTCCTTCCATCATATGTCACCATTCTTCCAAGGCCAACTTAACTACCAGCAGCTCACAGTTTCCTATAATATAGTTCTTCTCTACAGGGGAGAACGTTTTTGAAAAGTAAGAGCATGTCACGCGTATGCTGTTATTGTTATGTTGAAGGAGAACAGTGCCCACTCTGAGAGTAGATGCATCTACCTCCAAGATGAATTGCTTGGATAGATCTGGATGGTGCAAGCATAGATCAAAAGTAAACTCCTCTTTAAGATGTTGGATAATATAAATAGCTTCCTTGGCCCAGTTTTTGATATATGAACCTTTCTTAGTCAGGGCTCTGAATGGAGCCACCACAGAGGAGTAATCAAGGATAAATTGGAAATGCCCAGGAAGTGCTGCAGCACTTTGAGACCCACAGGTCAGCGCCATTCCAGAATGGCCTTTAAATTGTCAGGGTCCATCCATAGGTCTCGGCGAGAGATTATATATCCCATGAAGGGAAGTTCTTCTTGTTGAAGGTACATTGCTCTAACTTGGCATAGAGATGATGCTCACAGAGCCTCTGGAGAACCTGTTTTACATAGCATTTTTGCTCTGATAATGACTTGGAGAAGACTATTTTATTTATTTATTTGTTTGTTTTTATTGTTATGTCCATCGGTGCCCGACGCCCTCTCTCTGCCCTCCTTATCTCTCTGGCGCCTCCCTCTCCGACTGCGAGAAGATTGGCTGCCACGGTGTTCTTCTGCCGCAAGTCTTCGGGCGTTCCCGGACGCTGCTATCCACCATGTTCCTGGAGACCTAGGGGCACGTGCATGGCGCGGCCCCGACTGAAGTACCAGCAATGGTGCGAACCTCTGGGGCATCCCCCGAAGATGACGTCACCCGCGATGGATATTTAAGGTCTCAGTATTTGCTAACACATCAAGTTAGCAAGCCAAGGATTGACAACGGACTCGCTTTGTCTTTCTAAGCAACTCTGCCTCCTCGGACTGAACAGGGGTACCCGCTCCTCAGGGGCCTCGCTCTCTCCTTTGTTTTTCAGGGACAGTCTGGAACTGGTACTCGCTCCTCGAGGGCCCTCGTTCCCAGACCTGCTTCATATACTCTTCTGCCTGGAAGTCATCACTACCAACTATATCAGCTACATCAGTGAGTTACCATTGTTCTCTCTGAGCTTCCCTGGAACCAGGTACTCGCTCCTCGAGGGGAGTGTGAGTGTTACCATCTGCATACCCTGCCTACTCACTATATCTATTTATCTATTTATCTCTACAGCTCAGCCTCTAGGGATCGCTGTTCCAGTATCTGAGGAACTACAGCCCAGCCAGGTTTTCCAGCTCACTACTGCCACCTCTGGTGGTTCAATATACTGTTTAATAAAAGAACTAGTGGTTAGTGCAGTGCAGTTAGTATAGCTGTGTTTAAAAAAGGATTGGATAAGTTCTTGGAGGAGAAGTCCATTACCTGCTATTAATTAAGTTGATTTAGAAAATAGCCACTGCTATTACTAGCAACGGTAACATGGAATAGACTTAGCTTTTGGGTACTTGCCAGGTTCTTATGGCCTGGATTGGCCACTGTTGGAAACAGGATGCTGGGCTTGATGGACCCTTGGTCTGACCCAGTATGGCATTTTCTTATGTTCTTAGTGTGTGTCTGTCTCCAAACTCTGAGCCTGACCGATGTTCCCTCTCGGGATCTTCCCCCGGGGGCGTGGTCATCTGCCACAGCCCCAAGGATCCACCCACAACTATCCCTAACTATAACAGATTGCTACTCCATACAGACTGTTAACTCCGAACTGAACATTTATATACCGATATTCGATCAAAATATCACATTGGTTTACATGTAACTGAACATAAATAAGGCAGAAGCTGCTTATTTTACATTGTAACATTGTAATTTAAATAATAATTTAGGAAGATAGATTTACATTGTAACTTAAATAATAATTTAGATAATTTAGACTAGGATATCATCCAAGTAGACCACTATATGAGAGCAGAGAAGGTCCCTGAAGATCTCATTGACCATAAATTGGAAGGCTGTGGGAGTGTTGCACATCCTGAAGGGCGTTATTAGATATTCATAGTGTCCATCACGGGTGTTAAAGACAGTCTTCCATTCATCACCTTCCCAGATTCTGATCAGGTTGTACATGCCTTAATCTTCTCATCACTGGACTATTGTAATTCTTTGCTTTTGGGTCTTCCACAAACCACCTTGCGCCCTCTACAGGGGCTCCAGAATTCTGCGGCGAGGGTGCTAACAAATTGTAAAAAACGTGAACATATTACTCCTGTTCTGATTAATTTACATTGGTTACCGATATCACAGAGAATACATTATAAGGCATGCTGCACTTTACACAAAGCTATATATGGTCAAAAAACAGACTGGTTGAACTTTCTAATCCGGCTTCATACCCCACAAAGATCATTAAGATCAGCTAATAAAGGACTATTGCAAATTCCATCAGTAAACTCAGCCCACCTCATACTAGTACGAGACAGGTCCATTTCTATTGCTGGTCCCTGTATTTGGAACACAATGCCCGCTGAATTACGTCTGGAATCAGAATGTAAAGCTTTTAAGAAAGCATTGAAGACATGGCTCTTCGAACAGGCCTATGCAGACCATCTAGAGCAGAGCTTTCCAAAGTGTGTGTCGCGACACTTTGGTGTGTCGCCTGAGGTGTGCTGGTGTGTCGCGCAAGCCCGGTGCACGTGACACACCGGCAAGTGGGAGCCAATGCAACCGCCAGTGGAGCTCATCCCACTGGCGGCTGAGCAGTAAAATATCACTGATCGGCAAGGCCGTGGTGGAGCTCACCTCACCACAGCCCGAAGAAGAAAAAGGTCACGTCGAGACGTGCAGGTGCTCCTCCTCCTTCCTGCCCATGCGGCCCCGGAAGAAAAATGTTGCCGGAGCCGCACGGGCAGAAAGGGGGAGGAGCGTCAGCCGCGTCCAGAAGAGGAGCAGCAGCGGGGAGAGAAGAGGAGGAGGCCCGGTAGCAGGGTCGCCGCCGCGATCGGCCCGAGAAGATCAGGGCCGCTGCAGAGCCCATCCTGCAGCGACCCGTGAAGAGGAGGCCCAGAGGTAAGAGAGCGGCTGAGGGCCTGTAGAGTGCGTCTGTGAGCTGAGTTGAGCGATTGTGTGCGTGAATGAGGTGAGTTGAGCGATTGTGTGCGTCTGTGAGCTGAGTTGAGAGATTGTGTGCGTCTGTGAGCTGAGTTGAGCGATTGTGTGCGTGAATGAGGTGAGTTGAGCGATTGTGTGCGTCTGTGAGCTGAGTTGAGAGATTGTGTGCGTGTATGAGGTGAGTTGAGAGATTGTGTGTGGGAGTGAGGACCTGAATGCAGAGACAGCATGTGAGAGAGCCTGTGTGTGTGGGTGTGTGTGTGTGTGTGAGAGACAGCATGTGACAGTGAGAGCCTGTGTGTATGAATGATTGTATGAGAGAGAGCATGTGACAGTGAGAGCCTGTGCTTGAGCAAGACAACATGTGGGTGTGAGAGAGAGCCTTGGTGTGTGAGAGTCAGACAGCATGTGCAAGAGAGAGACTGTATGAATGATTGTATGAGAGAGAGCCTGTGAGTGTGTGAGAGAGAGAAAGTATGTGAGAATGAGAACCTGACTGAATGTTTGAGGGAAGAAGATAGATGGAGAGAAAAGAAATAGAAAAAAAGACAATATGAAAGGAATTGGCAAAAAAATAAGAAAGGGGAGGTGGAACAAAAAAGCCTGTGACCAACCGATTAGAAAACTAAGATCAGACAGCAAGGTAAAAAAAAAAGAAATAAATTACTTTTTACTGATTGGCACATGTAATCTTTGGTAATGTGCAAGAGTAGCACTTTCTCTATGCGGATCTCACAATGTACGAGATCAACATGGAGGAAGTGGAAACCCACGGGTCCTGCACAGAGGAGGCAGCAGAATGGGCTTCAGTGCCAATAGCAGCAATCAGCGCCTCCCCAATAGCCATGGGGCATCAGTGGCAGCAGAGGAATGAGAGAGGCTCCGAGGTTGCTGGCAAAAGAAAGAGAGGGGGTTTGCCTTTAGTGTGTGCCTGCCTGAGGGTGTGTCTGTGTATGAGAATGTATGGGTGTCTTCCTGGGGTTTGTATGTGTGAGAATAGGTGCCGGCCTGTGTGTGGTGTATGTGTGTGTGAGAATGAATTGGTGCCTGCCTGGGGGTCTGTGTGTGTGAGAATGAATGTGTGCATGCCTGAGGGAGTGGTGTGAAATTGAATGGAAGCCTGCCTGGGGGTCAGTTTCAGTGTGTGAGAATGACTGGAAGCTTGCCTGGGTGTGTGTGTTTGTGTGTATGTGAGGGAGCCAGAGTATGTATGAGAAAATCCAGGGGAGTAAGAGTTTGTGTGGGGGTGTGTGTGTGGAGGGAGAGAGAGTGTCTTAGAGCTTGAGAGTGTGTCAATGTCTGTGAGAGCGAGAGGTTATGGTGGGTATAAGAGCATGAATGTGTATATATGTGACAGTGTATGTGTGAGAGAGAGGATAACCTCCTAATCCTTGACAATATCAGGGTGACTGGAAATCAAGAGCTCCCATGTATGGACAGCAGGGGCTTTTTAAAATCCTTATTAGTTTTAATTATTGGGTGTTATTTAATATATGTGCTGTTTTGAAATATTTTATTGGTGTTTAGGAAATTGTAAAAAATGTGTATGATTTTAATGAATAGAAATTCTATTTATCAGTAGTTTTAAAATATTCTTTTATTAGTATGGTTTTACTATTATAACTGATGCTTTATGTTTCTTGATTTTATTTGTTTTATGAGGAATGATGGTTCTGTTTTTCCATTATTAATACACAGAGTCTGGCTTCTTGGGGTTTCCATTTCAGTTTTTGTCTAATTTGTGCTCCTTTATTTTGTATTCTGTATTTGGTGAGGGTCTGGCTCTGCTCTGTGTGTGTGACCATGATGAGAAATTCGCTAGCATAGGGATCTATAGCAATTGTTTCCTCAGTAGGTGGTGTATTGGTATTCTAGGACCCAGTATAATATTTACCCTTGCTTTTTCACAGGTAGGGTTATTGTTGTTAGAGTCCTTGGTGTTATTACTGTTATGTTATGATGGGATTGCAGTATAGATTTTGAGTGTCTTTTTTTTTTGCGAGGTTTTATTTTCGTTCACAATGTGCCTGGCAGTGGAAGGTGTTTGTGCTGCTGTTACTGTGAGGTGACACCAGAATTTGAAAACATCTTTTAGTATGATGAGATGTAAGGGAAACATTCAAGCTCATTGTTTGGGGGAATTTCAGTGGATGCACAGAGTTACAGAACTGGAGGTGCAGGATTTATATTGACATTCTGTCCCTTCCTATAAATTCCAGACTTCACTCTCATAGCCATATAGAATTAGTTGAATGAGGCTATCAAATAATTTTATAGTGTGCTTTTTAAAATTACGCAGAAGACCCTTTGGACTTTCTTATTAACACCAAATATTCAAATCTGTGTTCATCCCATCAAGCTCATATATCTCATTAAAGAGGTAAATTGAATAATACAATAACTTTGTTTTATTATTGTTACTCATAAATTATAACAATAACATTAATCTTGGAATATTATATATTTTTAATATAAATGAAAGATTTTCACAAGATAGGTTGTGTCGTGAAACATTTTATTATGTATATATTTAAGGAAACATACATAAATTGTCGAAATACATTTTGTTCGTTTAACCTTTAACCTCTGGTTTGCTAGTAGACTGAATTACTGTGTCCCGAAATTATGTTTGTCTAAAAAGTGTGTCACCAACATGAAAAGTTTGGAAAGCTCTGATCTAGAGAAAAGAAATAGCTGGAATGAAAAAGCGATTATTATGTTTTTCTTTTACCCGTCCTTTTATTAATAATTTTATTTTTTATATTGAATACGTTATTGTGTTTTAACCACCAATAATATTATTGTTTTATGTTTTTTTATGATGTGAACCGTTGTGATGTTTCTTGCGAATGACGGTATACAAAAGTTTTAAATAAATAAATAAAATAAATGCCTGAAGGTCCAACTTGGTGAATTTCTGAGCACCTCGAAGGCAGTCAGAGATCTCTGAGATTAAGAGAAGAGGATAGCAGTTATTTTTTTGTAATGGAGTTAAGACTGCGGTAGAAAATGTAGGGATGTAAGGATTGTTCCTTCATCCCTACGAAAAAGAATCTAGCCCCAGCAGGTAATGAAGAGGGATGAATGAAGCCACTGCCCAAATTCTCCTTAATATATTTTGACATAGCCTCCCTTTCAGGAGTAGAAAGTGGGTATTCTCTGCCTCTGGATGGAACCTTGTCGAGGAGAAAGTCTATGGCGCAGTTATAAGAGTGATGTGGGGGCTGGACCTCTGCTTGCTGCTAGCTGACTTCATCTGTGAAGTCAGAATAATGTGGAGGCAGACCCAGAAATTTCAAGGTAGCTGGATGGTCCAAGGATACCAGAGGCGAGACTTTGGTGAGACATTGCTCTTGACAACAAGGACCCTACTGAGCTAACTGTAAAGTGGTTCAATCGAAGTGGGGCTGATGAAAGGTAAACCATGGTAATCCCAAGATGATAGCATTAACTGCCTTGGACAGGGCATAGAGAGCGATTTGTTCCTTATGCAGAATCCCAGTTTGCATAGTCAGGGGTACTGTGGCTCTCGTAATATGTCCTGGCAGAGGTTCTCTGAAAATGGAAGAGATAGAGAGTGGTGTGGCCAACAGGACTGTGGGTATCTGGTATGGTGAACTAGTGCCTCATGGATGAAGTTTCCATCTGCGCCAGTATCCAGGAATGCAAGCGTATCGTCCAAGACGTCCCTCAGGGAGGACTGTACTGGGACCAACAACTGGGAAGAGGTGTAAGGATGACCTAGGGTGGCATCTCCCACCAGACCGAGGGTTTTGAATTTCCCAGCTTTTTGGGCACTGGTTAGCAAAGTGCCTGGAAGCTGCACAATAAAGGCACAGGTTCGGACTGCGGCATAATTGCGTCTATTCTTCAGATATCTTAAACCGGCCAACCTGCATGGCTTTTTCTAATACTGGTCTTGGTTCAGGAGGTGCACGTGAGATCACAGGTTGCTGGAAATTTGGGGCAAGTTGGGTGGGATGACAAATCGAGACCCTTTCCAGGACCCATTCCTGGAATCTTAGGTCTAGACAGATGTCTACTCTGATTAGACCCGCTAGCATCTCAGGCAGGTCCCTGGCAGCCAACTCGTTCTTTATATGCTCTGAGAACCCTTGCCTGAAAATGTCAATCAGACTCTTCTGCCCCGCTGTAGTTCCGAGGCCAGAGTATGGAAATGCACAGCATACTCCCCTATGCTGAGTACCTTGTCTGATCTACAGGAGTTTGGAGACCTTGTGAGCAACCAGGCTCATCGAAGATCTGCTGGAATTCCTGCAAGAAGCGATTCGGATCGTTCAGGAGAGGGCCATCTCCTCCCAGATAGGTGAGATCCAAGCTAGGGTAGAGTTATCCAGCAATGATAGAATATAAGTTATCTTGACATGGCTGGTGGGAAACAAGGGTGCTTGAAGTTCAAACTGCATCCGACACAGATTTTAAAAGCCTCTGCATTTCACTGGGTCACTGTCATACTTCCAGGAGAAGACAAGGAGAGCAGAAAAGACAAGGAAGAGGCTGGATATGGCAAGGCAAGGTAGGAGAAGGCAAACTGAAGACTCAGGAGTTTCAGGATCACTGGCAACATGCACTGTAAAGGAGGAGACCCATTGCTGAGGCAAGGAACAGCTGCGGGGCCTTGGCTTAAATAGTCCAAGAGGCTGACATCATCTGGAGACATCACTTAGTGCTTCCCTACATTGTGCACATATTATGTATGCCCATGCATGTGCACGCACCTATGGGAAGACCAGGTTGTAGTGACATGGTGACATGAGATGCTGTATTGAGGCCCGCCGTGTTGGGGCTGATAGGAGAGACAAGGTGTTAGGAATTGTGGACCTTTGGCTTGAGGTGGGGTTGTTGCGACCTGAAGGGTTGGGCCCCACAGGTCCCCACCGTTGGGAGGCGAGGCTGGCTGGGAACAGAGGCAAGCTGGAACTTCACCTGTCCCGACCCTCGTTCCCCTCAGGTTGAGCCTTTGGGTGCCGGGGATGGTAGGACTTAGGAGCGCCCCTGTGTGGCTGGTCCCGGAGAGGATAGGCGAGTGAGTGTAGAGAGTGTCAGAGAGGTTAGGCACAGTTTGAGACAGGAGCACTCTTGGAGGGAGGAGGAGAAAGAGTCTCAGCGAGTGCAAGGCCACTGCAGCACTGAAGGGAGTAGAGCAGGACCACATGGGAGTGGCCTCAAGGAGAGGAGGTGCAGCTGCGGAGACCCAAACTGTAATGTGCAGGAGGAAAGTTAGAACGGGTAACCCGCTGTAGCTGATGCCTGAAGAGTAGCAGCGCAGGGGTACTGTCTGGGACTCGGCGATCCGGTGGCAAGGCCTTCTGTAGCAGCAGCACAGAGGGCTACCCCGAGGAGCGGGGCTCCAAGGCCCAGTCTGAAGGTATATTGCGCTGAGCTAACTCCCAGAGAGAGAAGGCACTGTAGCAAAAATCTTCCAGGAGAAGTACCGTAGGACTTCCCAGGAGCCACAAGCACTGCTGTTGGAACTCACAATAGGCTGGTGCTGAGCCTGGCCCCGAGGAATGGGAAGCACTGGGAGAGAGACCTGATAGTTTGCACTGACCCGGGATCCGCAGAGCGGGAGGTGCAGGGAGGGCATCCAGGTAAGGTTGCACCGAGTCTGTCCCCGAGGAGCGGGAAGCGTGTAGAAAGAGTCCAGTTACATTGCGATGAGCCAGGACCCGAGGAGCGGGAAGTGCTGAGGAGGAGTCTGGTTAGGTTGCGCTGAGCCAGGACCTGTGGAGCAGGAAGCGCTGAGAGAGGAACCCGGAAAAAGAAGCACAGAGGTCCGATGACAGGAACAGTCAGTCCGTGGAGAAAGTGTGGCACCAAAAGGAACCATGGAACTCGTTGCCAAGTCGGTTAGTGAAGGCTACAGGAGGAGCTTAAATATCCCGGGTCCATGATGTCATCAGGTGGGAAGGAACCCAGAGTTCCCGCCAAGGTCCCTTTAAAAGTAGAGCATGTAGCATGCGTGCGCGCCTAGAGAGGCCCTGGATCGGAGTGCTGTTCAGTGGCGTCCCAGCCACCATGTGGAATGCAGGGAACCGGGAGAAACGTGGCGGTGATGACTGGCCATTGCTGCGAGAGCACCGGAGGTGGAGGGCCAGGTCAGACATGCGGAAAGCTGGGCCTGCTGCGGACGGCCACGGCCGGAGGTCATAACACAAGGCAGCGTGGGAGGCTGACTTCAACAGCTTCCAGCCACAGTGAAACTGACCGGTATCAGGGGTGAGTGCCACGGTTCACTGGGTCTACTCGTGGGCTGCAAAGCTTATCAGCACCCTGTTGTGCTAACCACAAACTGAATAGAACAAAAGAAAGCAATTAACTCAGAGAGCATGTCTTCCAGCATAGATGGCAGAGCAGCTGTGACTAAGTTAATTGCAAACAATTATCAGATATGGAAGTTTATAATGGAAATGCTACCGAATAAAGATAAAGTAAGGGATATGAAAAGCAAGAAAATGTCTGAAAGTGCAGAGGCCTAGGATGACAGAAATATGCATGCAAAAGGTATAATTTCTCTTCTACATCTGTGGGTGTACCATCAAAAAAGAGATGTGAGAAAGCCTGAAGAGATTGCATGAAAGTTGTAATTTTAACAGCAAACCTCTTCCGCTTCATAGATTATACATTTTAAGGTTGAAAGAGTCTCAAGAAATGCTGGAATATATTAATGCTGTATTAGAAATCATAGAGAGAGTGAGATGCACGGGAGAGGATTTGAAAGATACTCATGTGTCTGCAATATTACTTGCAGCCTACCTGATTCCTTTGACTCACTGATAAATGCATTAGAGACCAGTCCAGAATGTGACTTAACATTGAACTATGAGAAAGGGAGGCTTATAGATGAATTTGTTCATAGAATTGAGGGACTAAAGGAAACAAAGGGAAGGTGATCCTCTCAGTGGGAGCACTGAGAGGAGAGGATCACCTTACTGGTGGCTGGAAAGTGTTAGGGTTTGAAGTGTTGGAGTGGATTCTTGGGCACTGCGGAGATGGCCACTCCCACAGGGAGGAGCCCCGTGAGGAACCGCAGTACTAGGCCAGACTCTATACACACAGACACAGAGAAGTTATATTTATTGTACAGCTCGATAGTACTGCTCGGGGAGTGGGCAGCAGTGAAGGTAACCCAGAGAAGTAGTCCAGGGGTCTTCAGCAGAGGAGACCAGTCTCGCACTCGAGTAGCTGATAGGCAGTGCGGCGTAGCAGGGACTGGTCCCAGATGTGGACACCGAGTGCTGAAGGTGCAGATGAGACAGACTGACAGGGTTAGTACTCAGTGAAGCAAAAAGCTGTATTGTTGAAGGTCCTGGCAGGCAGAAGTAGTTCAGTGGCAGGCACCAGATTATGGAGAGCAGGCCCTCGAGGAGCGAGTACCCGGTATCCCAAGATAGGTACCTGTAAGAGAGCAGAAGGGCCCCCGAGGAGCGGGTACCCAGGATAGTGGAGAAATACCCCGAAGGGCAGAGAGAGCTTCCTGTGGCAGCTGGGAAGCGGCAGAGCAGCTTAGACCAGAGGCAATCCAATCCAATCCTTGCTGACTCAGTTTGTTAGCAAACGAAGAGAAGGCTAAATACCAGGATGTGATGAAATCACTCGGAGGAGACGCCCCCGAGGTTCCTGCCATGATGTGGATAAAGACGTGGGTGGCGTGCGCACGCAACCTAGGAGGCCCTCAGGAAAACTATGGTGAACATCGTCGCCGTTGCCGATCCGGGGACACTGGAGAGAGTGGCATGAAGACGCGGCAGCAGCCACCTTCCCAAGGCTTGAGGAGAGAGAAGGAAGAAAGGTGAGGCACAGAGGTCGAATCCATCTGAGACCGACGGACGCCACAAAAGAATCAGTAAGTACTGCTTGGAGAAATTTTTAAAACTTAAAAATAGTGGGGAGAAGTAAACTATTGGGGTATATTATTTAGTGTGTTTGTGTGTTTTGTTTCAAATAGTCAGAAAGTCAGGCAACAATCAGAAGTTTGTGTGTTTGATTTTAAATAGGTAGTCAGAAAGTCAGGCAACAATCAGAAGTTTGTGTGTTTACCATGAATCATCTCTCATGTATTTATTTATTTATTTGTAACTTTTATATACCGATCTTCTTGTATAAGAATACAAATCAGACCGGTTTACAGTGGAACAAGATAACTTCGCATTAGAGCTTACATAGAACCCAAAACTTGGTATATGCTTTGCATGTTTAACATAGCTAACTTAGTATATGCTTTGCATAGATAACAATATATGAATACTATGCATAGATAACAAAATAGAGAAACAATAAATACCAATGAATCATCTCTCATGAAACCCTTCTCCAGAATGGGTATCTCTCCAATATCCTCTTCAGTGAACACCGAAGCAAAAAAATCATTTAATCTTTCCGTGATGGCCTTATCTTCTCTAATCGCCCCTATAACCCCTCGATAATTTAACGGTCCAACTGACTCCCTCACAGGCTTTCTGCTTCGGATATATTTTAAAAAGTTTTTACTGTGAGTTTTTGCCTCTATGGCCAACTTCTTTTCAAATTCTCTCTTAGCCTGTCTTATCAATGTCTTACATTTAACTTGCTAACATTTATGCTTTATCCTATTTTCTTCTGTTGGATCCTTCTTCCAATTTTTGAATGAAGATCTTTTGGCTAAAATAGCTTCTTTCACCTCTCCTTTTAACCATGCCAGTAATCGTTTTGCCTTCTTTCCACCTTTCTTAATGTGTGGAATACGTCTGGACTGTGCTTCTAAGGATGGTATTTTTTAACAATGACCACGCCTCTTGCACACTTTTTACCTTTGTAGCTGCTCCTTTCAGTTTTTTTCTAACTATTTTCTCATTTTATCAAAGTTTCCCTTTTGAAAGTTTAGCATGAGAGCCATGGATTTGCACACTGTTCCTCTTCCAGTCATTAAATCAAATGATGAGTCGGGTACTTTGGCACTGGATTCTCTCCTGTTCTTATTGTAATACGTGTTGAGAAATTCCAGGGACAGAATAAAATAAAAACTGAAAATGAAGGTTTGCACATATTACAGATATCCTCCTGTGACTGAGAAAGCACACACTGGCTCTCTCTAAAGCTCGTCCAGTGCAATTCCTTAGCCAGCCTCTAGGTATTGCTGGAAGAGCAGTGCTTGGTTTTGCTCTCTGAATTTCCGCAGTTAGCTTGAGAACCCAAAGCAGGACTTTAGCTGGTAACTGAATTCTGCTGCTTACTGAGCAACAGAGGACAAAACCATTAGACTGAAGGCAGGTCTGCGCTATTTCCAATTTCTTAACTTATACGGTTATTTGTCTTCTTTTCCCACTTGTTTCACTGTAAACCGATGTGATGTGCAAACGAACGTCGGTATAGAAAAGCTATAAATAAATAAAATAAATGTTTCTAAAGCAGACTGTCAATTGTACATAGAAGAGAGGGGAGGTGGACTTGAAGGTTAGATCGTATCCCTATGCATCAGAATGTCTAAAGTTCCAGATACAACAAATCCCACTAAAATCTAGAGTTTATTTTACAAAAAGGAAATAGAAAAGTGTAACTGATGATTTCATGGTAGAGCTGGCACTAATATTTATGTTAGACAAATCCTGTTAAGTCAGAGGACCACTGGGCTGAAATGCATGTGACTATCTTCTAGGAATGCGCTTCCGTTTGATAACAGAAAAATGTAACCAAATTATGTTTCATTTTATTTGGAAAATGAAATAAAAGCGTTTGTTTTTTATTTAATTTTCCTCACTAAGTAGCCAACAGCAGAGGCCCAGGCACCCTCTCGTCCTCCCACTCTTTGGCCCTGCCATAAAACTGAAAACCTTGAAGGCTCCTAAGCCGGTGCCCTCTCCCCCGGATACCTCCTACCTCATTATTGTATTTAAGTCCAAGGGGCCGAGCGCACTGTTTAACCCACGGTTGGACGCGCGTTGTGTAGGCGCATCCACAGCCCTTTATGCTATAAGGGGATTAGCGCCTCCACAAAACTAATTTATTTATTTATTTTATTTAAGAGTTTTTATATACCGTCATTAAGTTATTCACCATCACAACGGTTTACAACTAATAGCGCTCATCACATACAAATGCCCAGAGCAGGCGTTAATTTCTGAGCGCCCCCAAAGAGTTGTACAGAAAATCAGGAAATACTGCTTTACTGTACATCCTCCGACTTGATATCGTGGCGATATCAAGTCGGAGGAACGAAAAGTTAAAAAAAAAAAGAGTGCCAGCGGTCAGGTTAGGGAAACGGACGCTCAGTTAGTTAACCAGTGTCCATTTTCCGAACCCGTGGCTGTGTCCGTTTTCTTAACCTGAAGAGAGCCGACATCTCCTGGGCGCTCGCTGCCAAGGAGGACCTAGGGACGTGCAATCGACCCTAGCGCCTCCTTGGCAGTGTGACCCCTAATTTAAATATTGCATTTAAATATTGCATGGCGCCCTCAGGAGAGGTGCCCGGGCGCGTTAGGAAAGCAGGCGCTGAACACTCGGTGCCCGATTTCGGCGCATTTTTATTGCATTGGCCCCCAAATGGGGCAGGAATGATCCCCTGTCACTCCTGCCCCGCTTGGTTGGCATTTTAAAATGGCACTGGCTGGGCCATTTTAAAATGTGTTGTACAGATGAAGACATCAGTTTCTCCCTTCCCTTCCACCCCACTTCCTCCTCAGACATCAGCATCTCCCCCTCCTCTCCAACACCAGCATTTTTCCTCCCTTCCCCTTAAGGTTGATTTTAAGGGGGAAGGAAGGGTGGTTAGTTTTCTGCCACTGATGGCCACTTGGGCAGATCAAAATTGTTTTTATCTAATGGAACCAGTGTCTTACTAGTTCTAAGAGCAGTTCGCTTTGTTCAGGAATTTATCTCTGCTCAGTTTGGCACTTTTAAAAAGCGTCGAGATGCTGGTCCACATTTGGTACTAACTCGGGGGGGGGGGGGGGGGGAGCATGCCCCAGGGGACAGGCAGGCCACTCATGTGATTGGTGTTGGTCGCAGTGGCCCCTTGCCTGTGGACCAGCCTGTGCCCCACTGTGGCCAACCCTAGGCTCCACAGCAGCGTTTCTCTTGTAGCAGGAGCCAATCCTTTCCTCTCCTTCATTTTTCCCCATGGTGGCGGCAGTAGTGGCAGCTCCATAGACCTGCATCAGTGCGGCAGTGGGAGATGGTACTCACACCTGCCCTGCCTCTGCCTGAGCCTACCTGAGGTAGCAGGCAGACCTCCCGCTGCTGCCTTACCCTTGCTCTGCTCATGCTGGGACCACGGCACAAAACAAAAAAAAAAAAGCATCGGGCCTTCCTGCCCCCTACCCTTCCTACAGCAAGAGACGCTGCGTCTGGATCAGGAGCAGCAACCCGCAGCCTACTCAGATCCTTTATTTTAGGGGCCATGCCTGACTACCCCCAACCACCAATATAAGTAAAAACAATTTTGTTTTGCTTATTCAGAAAATAAGGGGGAGAAAAGTGAGTCAGTGAGCCTGTGTGTGAGCAGGAGAGATCAGAAGTCACCAAACATGCATGAGAGCCCATGTGAGTCAATGAACATGCCTGAGAGCATGTGAGGATGAGGAAGCATGTCAATATGAAAGCACTTGTCAATGAGCAAGTGTGTGTGTCCGTGAGCATGGGAGAGCACGTGTGTGAGCATGTGTGTAAGCATGAGGAAGTGTGTGTGGCAGCGTGTAAGCACATGTGTCAGTGAGCACGTCTGAGCAAGAGTGTATTTTATTTATTTAACATTTTTATAGACCGACATTCGTTGGGAACATCATATCGGTTTACATAGAACATTAATGTAGCGTAACATGGCTTTACAAGGAACATAGATTAAAACATATAAAATTTGGAACAGTAGGCTAACATAACCATGTTTATGTTTAAATGTACAGGGAACATAGATTGAAAGATAAAATAATTATAATAGTAGGATAAGATAACAATGTATATGTTTAATTTAACAACGTAACAGCAATATTAAGTAACAAGATGTTAGGTTACAGTGCGTTGTCGGAGTTTTAGTTATAGGCTTGCTTGTATGTGTCCATAAGCACGAGTATGTGTCCATGAGCGAGCGCATATTTCAGTGAGAATGTGTGCGGTATGAGGGAGTCAATGTGTGAGAAAGCATGTGAGTCAGTAAGCATAAGTGAGAGTGTGCGTTAGTGAGCATGAGTGTATGTGTGCAAGAGCATGCGAAAGCACTTGTCAGTGTGCATTTGTGTGAGCGTGAGGGTGGGCATGCATGTGAGCACGTGTGTAAGCAGTGGAAAAGGGTAAACAGTGGAGTGCCTCAGGGATCTGTACTTGGACCGGTGCTTTTCAATATATTTATAAATGATCTGGAAAGGAATACGACGAGTGAGGTTATCAAATTTGCAGATGACACAAAATTATTCAAATTTGTTAAATCACAAGCAGATTGTGATACATTGCAGGAGGCCCTTGCAAGACTTGAAGATTGGGCATCCAAATGGCAGATGAAATTTAATGTGGACAAGTGCAAGGTGTTGCATAGAGGGAAAAATAATCCTTGCTGTAGTTACACGATGTTAGGTTCCATATTAGGAGCTACCACCCAGGAAAAAGATCTAGGCATCATAGTGGATAACACATTGAAATTGTCGGCTCAGTGTGCTGCAGCAGTCAAAAAAGCAAACAGAATGGTAGGAATTATTAGGAAGGGAATGGTTAATAAAACGGAAAATGTCATAATGCCTCTGTATCGCTCCATGGTGAGACCGCACCTTGAATACTGTGTACAATTCTGGTCGCCGCATCTCAAAAAAGATATAATTGCGATGGAGAAGGTTCAGAGAAGGGCGACCAAAATGATAAAGGGGATGGAACAGCTCCCCTATGAGGAAAGGCTGAAGAGGTTAGGGCTGTTCAGCTTGGAGAAGAGACGGCTGAGGGGGGATATGATAGAGGTCTTTAAGATCATGAGAGGTCTTGAATGAGTAGATGTGACTCGGTTATTTTCACTTTCGAATAATAGAAGGACTAGGGGGCATTCCATGAAGTTAGCAAGTAGCACATTTAAGACTAATCGGAGAAAATTCTTTTTCACTCAATGCACAATAAAGCTCTGGAATTTGTGGCCAGAGGATGTGGTTAGTGCAGTTAGTGTAACTGAATTTAAAAAGGTTTGGATAAGTTCTTGGAGGAGAAGTCCATTAACAGCTATTAATCAATTTTACTTAGGGAATAGCCACTGCTATTAATTGCATCAGTAGCATGGGATGTTTTTAGTGTTTGGGTAATTGCCAGGTTCTTGTAGCCTGGTTTGGCCACTGTTGGAAACAGGATGCTGAGCTTGATGGACCCTTGGTCTGACCCAGCATGGCAACTTCTTATGTTCTTATGTGTGCAAGAGAGCATGCAAGAGTGCTTGTGTCAGTGTTCATTTGTGTGAGCTTGAGGGTGGGCATGCATGTGAGCACGTGTGTAAGCATGAGTGTATGTGTCCAAGAGCATGTGAGAGCGCTTGTGAGTCAGTGTGCATGTGTGTGAGCGGGCATGCATGTGAGCACGTGTGTAAGCATGAGTGTATATGTCCAAGAGCATGTGAGAGCGCTTGTGAGTCAGTGTGCATGTGTGTGAGCGGGCATGCATGTGAGCACGTGTGTAAGCATGAGTGTATGTGTCCAAGAGCATGTGACAGTGCTTATAAGTCAGTGTGCATGTGTGAGCATGCGTGTGTGCACTTGTGAGCATATGAGTGATTATAAGAGAGAGGAGGGCGTCTGCGCACACCCCCCCCCCAACTAATCCAAGACAATCTGGGGCTAACTGGAAACGTTCCCCGGTCTGGAGAGTGGGGGACGGATTAGTTTTAATAACGGGGGGGGGGGTATTTGAGATGCCTGCTTTGGGAAAGGTTGTGAAACCTTCCTACCAGTTTTGAATGACCGGGCTCGTGGGGAGGGGGGTGAGAGGCGGACAGGGCTCGGCTTGGCAGGTGGAGGGAGGGTGGGGAGCCTGTGCACAGAAAGCAGGGAGGTGCTGAGTGGGTGGGGATGGTGAGGGAAGGGTGGGAGAGGGGTAAAAGAGTGGGGATGCTGCTGGCACGATGGGCAAGGCAGGGGAGAGAGGGGAGGCCGGGCACTATGGGCAGGGGGCAAAGGGATGCTGGCTAGAGACTGAAAGAACAGAGCTCCTCACATCCAGCCCGGGATCAGCCATTTTCCCTTCGTAAACCCACCCGTGGGCCACCCGCTCTCTTCAGCGTCCCGCGCCCAACTGCCAACGTCTCCGTCAACGGCCCCTCCCTTCCCGCCTCCGGCGCGAGCTGCGCTGGGGGGGGCCCTTTCCTGCAGCACCCGGGGAACTTGTTTCCCCTACAACTCCTTTCACTGTGACGCTCCCCTCCCGCCACAACATTCTCTCAAACAGCGGCGGGAGGCCGTCGTCAGTGCTCCCGGGGCAGCGGCCGAGCGCCAACGTAAGGAATTTCTTTACTTTTTTTTTTTTTCTACTTTAATTTTTTCTACGGAGTCCTACGTTTAGCGGCGCAGCACCGCTTCCTCCTCCGGACCGCGCCTAAACTCAACCGCTCCCGGCGGAAATCCGCGCGGTGCAGCCTCGCCTCCGCTTCGGAGCTGCCTGGGTCGCCCCGCCTCCTCCCTGGTTAACAGGAGGGGAGGGGGGCACCGCTCAGGATCCGGGCCCCCCCATACCGCTTTGGTAGTCAATGTAAATTGTCATGCCAATAAAGTTATCTCAATCTTACAGACTGCGGAGTGAGGGCTCTGCGCCCCTGACTCCTCCTCCTCCTCCCCACTTTACAGGGATGGAGGGCCACGGACTCTCCTTGTACTGCCCCTGACTCCTCGCCGTTACAGGAGGGGAGGAGGGCACTGCAGGGACGCAGCGCGGAGTGAAGGCTTTCCGGCTTGCCCCGCCCCTGACTCCTCCCCCTTCCCCCGTTCCAGTAGGGGAGGGGGTCGCTGCAGAGAAGCGGCTCTGCACTTTCCGCAATGTCCCGCCCCTGACTCCTCCCCCTTCCCGTAGGGGAGGGGGTCGCTGCAGAGAAGCGGCTCTGCACTTTTCGCAATGTCCCGCCCCTGACTCCTCCCCCTTCCCCGTTCCAGTAGGGGAGGGGGTCGCTGCAGAGAAGCGGCTCTGCGCTGAGTGAAGGCTTTCCGCCTTGCCCCGCCCCTGACTCCTCCCTCTTCCAGTAGCGGAGGGGGTCGCTGCAGAGAAGCGGCTCTGCGCTGAGTAAAGGCTTTCCGCCTTGCCCCGCCCCTGACTCCTCCCCCTTCCAGTAGCGGAGGGGGTCGCTGCAGAGAAGCGGCTCTGCGCTGAGTGAAGGCTTTCTGCAATGTCCCGCCCCTGACTCCTCCCCCTCCCCCGTTCCAGTAAGGGATGGGGCATTGCAGAGAAGCGGCTCTGCGCTGGCTGAAGGCTTTCCGCCCCGCCCCCATCCCTCCCCCTACCCCGTTACAGGAAGGGAGGGGACACTGCAGGGACGCGGCTCAGTTCGGGGCTCGGGCTTTCTCTCACTTAGTGCTAGGGCTGCGCTTCCAATAGTGTTCCGGGGAAGCGCCCGGAGTCTGTGCGGCCCCAGCCCGGGGCTGCGGGTGAGGAATCTGCCGATCGTGGTGGGCCCGCAGCTGCACATTCCCTGCCGCCCTCTCCGGGCTGAGGCGTATCGGCTGTCTTGACCGGGGAACCGCAGAGCCTCCTGCAGGATTCTTGCACAGGTGGGATGGAAGAGCTCTTTGAGTTGCTGCTCCTGCATTTTCCCTTGGAGGCTTGGCCTTTGCTTGCATAGGTGGGCGCAGTCCAGGTGTTCTGCAGCTGTGGGACCGGCAGCCTGCCAACCAGCGCTAGTGATCTGCACCTTTCATTGCCTTTTTACCTTTGCTAGGGCAGTTTGGGGCCTGTACAAGAACCTAATGTGCACTTTAATTTCTTTCCCTAGGGCGATGGCAGACGCAGAGCTCCCCACGGATGAGGATTAAGACTGACAGCGGCAGAGATTGATTTTGATTCTATATTTTTTCAGTTTAAACCCGGGACAGAATTTCGGGATATCTTAAGGGGCTGAGGTGTGGGACGCTTTGAACTTCGAAGTGGCTGCGTTCTCTTTGGAATTAAGGAGCTGACTGGCCCAGAGCTCAGGATACCGGCGGACAAGTCCCTCGGCCCCAGGGTGCAGTTAGTGCGATTTTGGTGGAGCAGCAACTGGGGGATTTGCTGGAAGCCATTGGTGACAGATGCTAAGGAAGAGCTGAGAATTAAAATAGCCCCTGGGGATAAAGGATAACCCCGTTCTCCCCAAAAATGAATCGCTGCTGGCGGCTGGCCCTGTGGCTCTTGTGCCTCTCCCTCCTGCCTCAGGGGCGAGCAGAGAAGGTGCTGGACTCTTCTCCCCACGAGGAGCCTGTAGGCACAGGTAAGCCAGCTGCTGCTTGGAAGCAGAGAGGAAAACCTTGACTTGGTTTAAACGGGTGGGTTAGGGTTTTCTGGTGTAGTGGTTCCAGATGGGTTTGTTTTTGCACATACCCTAACAGGAATGAACCTCATTCTTGAGCCAGAGTTGGTTGGATGCAATCTATTTCCCAAATGTACTGTTGTTGCTGGGCAGATTGGATGGACCAACCATTTGGTCCTTTTCTGCAACAATTCTGTTTCTGTATTGTCCCCGGGGAGAGCCTCTCTTTCTGGAGTTCATATGCACGTACTGGTAACATTTCAAGGTGTTCCTGGAAATTATTTTTAATCTGGCCAGTGGCATCCAGTACGATTGAGACTTTCTGTATCTTTCTGCTATATTTTCTTGGTCTTTGACTGCATCTCTTGGTACATGAGGCTCTTCTCCCTGGATTTAAGATTATGGATCACATAGGCAAAGGACTGGAGGTGTTGGGTTTCGTTGCTGGAAATCAGAAAGCAGTGGGGAAGGCCCGGTTTTTGGGTGCTTTCAGAATATGGTGTCCTAGGCACATACCTATGTTGTCTGTACCTAAATCCAGCATGATTTCTCTCTTCATACACAGAATAATTGCTTGGTACTGATACTTCTAACAGCATTTCCATTCCTGTGCTTTTCTCCTTTACAGCAATGTCTTACTTGCTTGCATCATATTCTTTATGCATTGGAAAGGCTGTGTGATTTGGTTAGTAGTTCAACCCTGGAGTTTGGATGCTGATTACCGAAGACTCCTGTTCCTCTGTGTACTGCATCCCCTGAGCTTGACTTAACTTATTTTCCCGTGTTGACTTTTCTTTTCTCTATCATGTTTGGCTCTCACCTTTCAGCAGGGACTCTGATTTGGGGCTCCCATGTTTCAAGTCCTGGAGTGAGAAGGTACCAGGACTTGAGACTGTAGAGTAACCCTCAATGTCCTTTCCTCCTCTCACTGAGTGTACACTTGCAACTGTTAACATAAGGCGGGGGTAGCCAACTTCTGTCCTCGAGCCACAAACAGGCTTGGTTTGCAAGATATCCACAATGAATATGGAGGAGATAGATATGCATACAATGGAGGTAGATTTGTATGTACCATCTCATGCATATTCATTGTGGATATCCTGAAAACTAGGCCTTGTGGAGTAGAATTGGCCACTCCTGGCATAAGGAGTTGTACCGGGGAAGCATCTCCATAATGCTACAGTCCTTAAGTAATGTTTTCTGGGCAGCTACAGGGGGGAAAATGAGTTCTTCTGGTGGAAGCAGGTGATCATTAATGAGTACAGTGAGATAATACACAAGGCATCTTCTCTGAAATAGGCAGAGGGCAGTCTCAGAAGCCTTAACTTCATTTATCCTGAAAAAAAAAAATGAGAGCGTCCCTAGGGCCTCCCGTTTTGACAGGAGCGGTGACTGTCAGTGGGTTTGACAGCCAGCGCTCAATTTTGCTGGCGTCGGTTCTCAAGCCCACTGACAGCCATGGGTTTGGAAAACGGATGCCGGCATAATTGAGCGTCCGTCTTCTGACCCGCGGGCTGCCAGCCGATTTTAAAATTTTTTATTTTTTTTTTTAATTTTGGGGCCTCTCACTTAATATGGCTATGATATTAAGTTGGAGGGTGCACAGAAAAGCAATTTTTACTGCTTTTCTGTGCACTTTCCTGGTGCCGGCAGAAATTAACGCCAGCCTTTGGGTAGGCGCTAATTTTTGAAAGTAAAATGTGCGGCTTGGCTGCACATTTTACTTTCTGTATCGTGCGGGAATAACTAATAGGGCCGTAAGTATGCATTTACATGCTGCGGGCGCTATTAGTTTCGGGGGGGGGGGGGGGGGGGGGGTTGGACGCGTGATTTCGGCGCACTATTACCCCTTACTGTATAAGGGGTAAAGCTAGCACGTTGAAAACGCAGGCTAACAGTGCGCTCCTCCTCTGTACTGTATCGTCCTGGTAGTGAGGTTTTAAATGATCCACAGAAAGATGGGCTCTCTCTGCCCCTACCAGGTGCCCAGCTTCTCTCCCAAGGATGAATTCTTCTAGAAGCTGGAAGATGGTACATTAAAGTGTGAGATGCCTCTTCAGGAAACTTAAGTATAGATGCTGTTCACTGGAGAGACTCCAGATGAATGAGGAACCTGTGAGAGCGCTGCTTTTGGGCACTGGAAGAGCCTGCACAGGGGCAGCTATTAGTCTTGTGGCAGGGCCCTGTACGGAGTCTCCCTAGCTGAGATGATTCCATGGACCTCCAGAGCTAAGGGCAGGTACCTAAAGTGCTCCCTGCAGGACCACGAGCTCTTGCCTGAATGGTAATTTTAAATTCTTGGTGTGGAGGTGTAAAGTGAAGAGGCTAATGCTGGAGCCCTCTGGGCTTTTCTAGAGTCCATCCAGACAGTAGTCTTCATCTGTTGCCTCATCCCTGGCATCAAACTAAACAAAGAGCTTTTGAAATGTTTAGCACATTCTTCAGAAATAAGTGTTTAAACTGGAAGCATGCAGGTCACTTTGCTTTTTCAGGACAAGGGTTTGCCAGGCATCGCAGTATTAAACACACAAAGCGCTTTTTCTGAAATGGGCAAAGGGCAGTTGTCTCCAGATAACAGCAAAATGACCCTACAGAGTGTTTAAAATCTAATAGGCCTTAGTGTTCCATACCCTAATAAAGTTCCCTAATCTCGATAAATTCCTGTTGTGCCAGTAAAAGACACAGCTGGGATTTTATGGACCGGATGTGTCAGAACAGGAGCCTAACTCCACCGTTGGTGGAATGCTGGATCTGCACACCAGGGGGAGGGAGATTCTGGGATGCAGTGTGTGTGTGTGTGGGGGGGGTCTGCACGCCAGCAGGGGAGGGGGATTATGAGACACGGGTTGCTGGGGGGGGTCTGCATGCCTGCAGGGGAGGGGGATTCTGGGATGCAGTGTGGGATACAGGATCCAGTGGGGGCTCTGCAGGGGAGGGGGATTCTGGGATACAGGATGCAGTGGGGGCTCTGCAGGGGAGGGGGATTCTGGGATACAGAATGCAGTGGGGGGGGGGGGTCTGTCAGGAGGCAAACAATTGGTCTACATGCATGTAACAAGGGAAGGGGAGCTAACATAATCCAGCGCAAATGGATGCAGCATTGTCTCCCTTAATGCTCACACTGAATGTCTTAAACATACGCTAACAAGGGGAAAGCTGCAAACTTGTGTGGTGGGCTGTTTTTGTATTTTGTGAGAAATAGAACTTATAGCAAAACCCATCAGAGATGTGATAAGTATTAACGTTTTACTATTTTCTTCTGGTCTGACAACTTCCTCCTCCTCCATGAGTCTTTGGTCATGACTAGCTGGAGTCTTTCCTCCTTCTTTAAACGCCCTTTTGCCCAGCCTTTACAGTGTTGGCCCTCCCCTGGGAGTGGTGCACCAGGGCTCACTCTGGATCCTGGCTAACCTAGGCCTGTCACTGTGGGGCCTCCCCCACCCCGGCTGGTCCAGGCTCCCAACGCTGGCTGCTGGCTTCTCCTGCTAATAACCAGGCTGGAAACTTGCTTCTTGGCTTGTTGTTAGTAGTGCTGGACAGTCTTTTTACATTTTCTAAACGGATTTTTTTACAGAAAATCTCTGAGCTTTGTGCTTAGCAGCGAAGGAGGCGTACGAACATCTGGAGGGGTTTGTGCTTACAGAACTAGAGTTAGTCTTCTGGCTGTGCACCAGGCAGTGAACGTTTGTGATGCCTCTTCCTGGCTCAGCTTGAAACATGTGAATTACTGCACTTACAAAATGAGTTTTTATGAACAGGTCAGGCAAAGGATTTGAAGTGAAAGATTGTAATGGAAAGACTATGGTTACCATGCACAGATAGCCTCCAGATTTTCCTGCCAGTTATGCAAAATTCCTTCCTACCTTTTAGGTTTGTCTTATATTTCTTAGGACTCATTTCTGGGTCTCCATCTTTGCACTATTTCTTAGATAGCTTCCTGAGGATCTCCCCCTATTTTAATCCTTTGCTTTAGCCTTCATAACAAGGAGCCCTAACCAAGAGGCACAGACCCGCGCTCCCTTTAGACCTCTGGATGAATGCCCTCTGCGATTAGCCTGAGGCGCAGGTTTCCTATTAGACAGTCCAGGCAACTGCTTAGAGGCATCTCCTCTTCTATCCAAGAGTTCTGCATAGCCTGAGCAGAGGTGTCCTGTTGGAGCTGGCTCCTTTAAAGGCACAAGTAGAGCCATGTTACCCACTTAAGAGGCCTTGGGGAAACATTTGCGGATGGGCCCCCCTTATATTTTTTCATGTAGACTACCACCATTCCACTCCTTCCTGACCTCAGCACTCTCCACGGTACCAGCTGACAGGAGGGCAGCTGCACACAGTCTCCTCCTCCTCCTGGTTCATGTGGGCCAACACAAGCACACCTTTACCTTTTTCCAGCCTCCGTGGGGCCATGCAAAGGTAGCATGAGGTGTCTTCATCCTTCCAACCCACATGGCCTGACGCAAACACAGTATAAGGGCCTTGTGCTAAGGGTAGGATCGGTGCAAGGGTATTAGATACCCTAGGCAACTTCAGCCTTTCCCCTTCCAGATATCACGTCGCAGTGATTTTTGGGGATAGATATACATTTTAAAAGAAATCCTGTACTGCATTGGTTGAAGGTAATTTCAGATGGCAGGCTGGGCTGGATTTCTCCATACTACTTGCCATTAAAAAAAGTTTGAATTCTGCAGTCACCTACCAGTGACTTCGTGAGAGACTTTTTTCAGGGTTTTGTACTACTTCACAATCTTTATAGCAAACCTGCCGTACCAAAATAGCACTAACTCCCAGAACTCAAATAGCAACAACCCTTTATGTAAAAGCAATGCTACAAATATTCCACCTGGTACTAGAATACTAATACACTTCCAGTTGGGAAAACAGACCAAGCTGGATGGCTTTAGATCCCCACACGCTAGCAGAATACCTCATCTTATTCACACACGCAGAGCACAGACCCTTGCTGAATACAGAATAGGTGACCACAACTTAGAAACAGAAATATGCACAAAACAAGTGAATTCTTTTTTGATCTGCTGATCACTCCAGCCTTGGCCCTCCCCTCCTGGATCAGGGAGTGGAGTGGCTCCTTTTTGCTATGTTTGGTCTACTTCAGGCTTACCCCCTCCCTTCTTGTTCCCAGGGATGGGACTGGAGCAGGAAGGCAGGGCTGTTCTTTGCTGTCTGCGATTCAGCGAGGGGAGGGCATGTACTGGTTTTAATCGTCATCTGGGCAGAGTCCTATGTGCTCATGAAAGGCTATGCAGGACCTGAGGCAGCTGCCCCTTCTATGGGTGGAAGAGCAGGCCCCGGTAGCTGGTTCTCAGGCAGTCTGTGCATCCTGGTGCGACTGAGGAAGGGGCAGTAGTACAATTTGCTTAGTTAACACATCCCTTCTCTGCGGAGCTGGCTGATTTATGTTAATTCTCTAGATTTATGATATTGTTTAATTGTATATTGTGTGTGGGTGGGGGGGGGGGGGGTTTTATACAAACATTTTGACTTTTGCTTCCTTGGGGCAGTTACACCCCTTCTGCCTCATCCTGCACCTAAGGGGGCACCAAAAGGTAAATCGGTCTTGAGCCAGTTGGTGGAATAGTAGTTGGGAGCGTGGGGTCTGTGAGTAGCATCGCTGCAGCATTCCCAGGCAAGGTGGGTCTGGGAATCTGATCTGGAGCAGTTCTGCTTTGGGTTTATAGTGTAATGGATGAGATTAGCAATTCCAGCCATCTCTTATTGCCTTGCTTATAATGGAGCAGTATTTGAAAATCAAACATTTTTCAGATGTGCCTAGGCAGTGCAAACCCACTTAAAAGTAAGTGTTAGCTGTGGTCAAACATAAGTGTTCATATCCTTAACAGCAAAGTGAAGTGGTTTAAACACAAGAATCTCGTTGGTGCTTGCAAAGGTCAAAATATGGAGAAAAACAAAACACCAGTTTATTTTTGTTTTTACTATTGGATTGCGCTTTACTTAGTGAGTGTAGATAACATGAACCACAGCTCAGCTGGGTTTTTCTCTTGGTTGCAGTGGGATTATTGTGTGGTTTTACTCCTGTTGCTCACCAAAATTGGAAGTATAGATCCCTTGCTATAGTGAGGTAAGACCTGAGCCTATCGTGGTAACCTGAAGCCAGGAGAATAAAACTGTCAGTAGAAGTTACTGTTCATGTCTCTCATGTGTTAGGTTCTACCCTCAGATCCGTACTACTGGAGTGCTAGTTTTTGGCATGTAAATGAATAAGTGAAAAAAGCATTGCTCAGGCCTGTCTTTAGAGCATTCCCTCCAAGAGCCTTTTGTGTTGGGTGTAACTGGTGCTCCGTGCTGGGGGCTGCAGGGCCATCGTGCACCCCATGGAGCGCCCGGGTTCTTCTGATGCAGCTTCCTTTTTACATCCAGTAAACAAACCACATGGCCGCAGCAGTTTGGAGTTTCAAAAATAAGTTTACTGCAGTATTTGTGAAATGGTAATAATTTGGCAAAGTAGTCAGCTCTTTCTGGTAACCTCCACTGTAGAAACACAAATCCAAACAGTCACAAAAATAGAGTTCAGAAATCAGCGGCAGGCGTTTGCTCTGACTCCCAGATCCCTGTTGAGATACTCTTAGCTATGCCAGGCTATGGGCTCCCATTGTTGGTACCTGAATACAGCTGGTGATTCCTTCTCCTCCTCTGACCAAATCCCTGCCCAGTCCAGTGCTGCTTCTCCCAGAAATCTCTCTGCACATGAAGAAATTCCTGCTAGCTCTCTCCTGGGTGCAGATAGAAACTCTTCAAGCACACAACACATACAATCTTACGCGTTTATTTGAATCGTAGCAATTTTCAGAAGTCTCTTCCAGAACTTCACGCAGTAACTGAAAGAATAGAAGAGACATCTTACAAATGGGCTTGTGACCATAGTAGAATGCAGACAAATTTAAAAAGCACAACATTATAAACAGGAACTTGACTTTATTTCGTTTCCCTTTAGTAATTTCATTTATTTATTTATTTTAGTTTTTTTCTATACCGGCATTCCTGAGAAGTATCACATCATGCCGGTTTACAATAAACGGAGTGATAAAAGGTACAGTGAACGAAATAAATAACAGGTGCTAAACAAAGGAATAGTTACAGTTACAATAAAACAGGGATAAGTACAACTAAGGGCAAGAAGAAGAAATGATAGGAACTTTAACATAGTATATTAACCGAAGTATGATGGGGTACATTACACAGAATTATGTGGTTTACAATGACTTGATCATGTGAACTACTTTCATCAAAATAAAAGGGCATTTTGTCTTTTTTTTTTTTTTTTTTTTTTTTTTTTTTTTTCATGTTATGTTTTGTGATTCGCCAATAGATGAGATCACCTCAGTTACCCTGATCTTCACCCAGAAGTGTGTGTGTGGGGGGGGTTCCCTTGATGTATTGTGGTTGCAGCTTAAACTTGGGTCCTAATGTTTAGCACAAAAAAGACTGAAAAATCAGACCCAAAGAGAGAGGGAGCTGAGCAAGAGAGGCTGAGTTATTTATTTATTTATTTTTAGATTTTTATATACCGGTGTTCCTATATGAAATAAAGATCACATCGGTTTACATTGAAACAGAACATGAAAATTGCCAAAAGGCATTACATAGAACAAGGTTATGAAACTTGGAACAGTGTACATAAGTTCAAAATTTAATGATAACGTTGTAACATTGATGACCAAAAGATAAAGGAGAAAGGAAAAAAAAAAAAAAAGACTTAAACAATTAAGTTGACAGGTCTTATTGAGCATAAAAATTATAACGTATAAGTGAGAACGTCTCAAGTGTCCTGCAGCAAGAGATTAGATACTGAAGTAGGTAGTGGTATGGAAAATGGGGGTTTGTGAAGAAGATATGTTCTTGCTGGTTGGAGGGGAAAAAATGATGATCATGGTCCTGGAAAAGCTTGGCTAAAGAGCCAGGTTTTAAGTTTTTTTTTGAATGAAGAGTGGCAGAACTCAAGCCGAATGTCTGGTGGGAGCGCATTCCATTGAATGGGGCCTGCTGTAGATATGGCACGTTTATGATGCGAGGATTTTGTTGAAGGTACATAGAGTGTGCCTTTATATGCTCCTCTGATGGGTCTAGAGGAGTGAGGGCGTAGTTGGTTACATAATTGAAGAGGAGAGATATTGTGAATGGATTTATGAATTACGGTGAGTACTTTATATAGGATCCTTTGCTTTATAGGCAGCCAGTGGAGGAGCTTGAGAATGGGGGTGATGTGATCTCTTTTATTCGTATTGGTAAGGATTCTGGCTGCAGAGTTCTGTAGCATTTGGAGGGGTTTGATGGATGAATATGGAAGGCCAAAGAGAAGCGAATTGCAATAGTCGACTTTTGATAGAATAATGGCTTGTAGGACCATCCGAAAATCGTTGAAATAAAGAAGAGGCTTCAATTTTTTTAAGACTTGTAACTTATAAAAACAGTCTTTGGTGGTTGTGCTTATGAATTTTTTAAAATTGAGCTGATTGTCTAGCATGATACCTAGATCTCGAACATGTGGTGAGTGATTTAATATGGGAGTGGATGAGTTGAGTAGGTCAGCTGGGTTTAGAAGTTTGATGTTGATGTCTTGATTGATGATTAGGATCTCAGTTTTGTTGTTGTTAAGAATGAGGCAAAGGCTGGAGAGAAGATGATTGATCTGTTGCAAACAATTGTTCCAGTGAGCCAAGGTTTTTTGTAAGGATTCTGAGATTGGGATGAGTATCTGGATGTCATCCGCGTAGAGATAGTGAGTTAGGTTTAGGTGACAGACTCCCCGATAGTATATGCTGGATCTAGAGTCAGGGAACTTTGTCATTCCACTAATTCGTACCTGTGCCGCTCCTCACGGTGCCTTTCATTGAGTTATCAAATACCTGGGAGGTAATAGAACCAGAACCGATGTCTTCCACCATTCTTGGTTCAGCTCTGGCTGCTCTGTTCTGCCCTCATCCTATCCATGATGTGCAGCAGGTTCTGGATTTAGCTTCTAATGTAGCCAAATGGGATGGATGTGATCTTGGTTCTGCTTGGCATAAAGAGAGGGTGGTATTGTTTGCGCAATGTGAGATTAGAGTGGGGAAAATGGCTTCTCATCTGGACCCTCTCTTTAGATTGAATCTCTAAAGCAAGAGAAACTTAGTGCCCAATATTCAGAGAGATCCGGATAACTTATAAGGGATATTCAGCAGATAGGTTATGTCTGGCTAAATTTAGACCTGCTATTGAGCAGCTGAACATAGCCAGATAAATCCTACTTATGCAGCTAAGTAGCGTTTCAGTATTGGGCCCAATGTATGACTTGATGTCTTCACGTGCTCTGCTGTTTTATTTTTTTCTGACCTGCGAGTCTTTAGTCTCGTCACTTGTCCTCTTATACCCAGAAATAAGGGTCAACAGTAAACAAGTTTTGGGGGATAACTTTTTTTCCCTTGCTAGCTTTAAGCTGTTTGAAACTCCCTTCAGAATGGAGCAGAGCTCTCCAAAGCTAGTCCCAGATGTATTCAGTTAGTCCCATAACATCAGCATGCGTTTTTGGCTGACCATATCCAAGGTGACTAACATGGCAATCCCCATTCCTCTCCCTGTCCCACTGCTCACTTTATTTCCTGGTACAGGGCTGATTGTAACTGGAGACCCTCCGTCTTTATCCCAGGCTTTCTTGAATTCTTACTGTTTTTTCCTCCAACCCTTCCTCTGGGAAGTTGTTCCAAGCACTTGCCACCCTTTCTGTGAATAAATATTTCCTTATGTTACATCTGATTGTGCTATCTTGGAGCCTCATATCATGACCCCTTGTCTAGAACTTCGTCTCCACTGAAAAGCATTTTCTTTTACGTTAACTGATAGCTTTTTAGGGTATTTGAATGTTCATTGTATTCCTCCTGTTTGTTTCCCTTGGGTTATAATTAATCCACTTTGAAGTGCCAAGAAGTGGAATATTTAGATCTTTTGAATATCATTCCAGGGGGCTTCTGGTGCAGGTGCTGTACACTTTCAGTAGTCCCTGCCTGAAGATGTGACCTGCTGCTGAGGTCTCATCAATGGCCTGTACAGTATCACCACCATTCTCTGCTGATTATGCCTCCCTATGCAGCCCAGCATCACCTCACTGCACTGTTATGCTACCTTGAGATCATCAGATGTGGTGCTGGCGGGAGAGTTTAATCTGCCAGATGTGAGTTGGAGCATCCCATCTGCAGAATCGGTTAGAGGTAGAGAGAGATTGGAATGCTTTCAAAGTTTAAGAGAAATGTTGCAAGGGCTTTCGGTCTAACATCTTTACAACCACTGGGCCTGGTGTAATAAGCCAAGAGTAAAGATTTGCGCTGCATTTCAGCACACATTTTCTTAACACACTCACTCACTAAAAAAGTTATGTCCTAATGCAGCAAACTAATAGTATGACAATGCAGCAGGAGTTTAAAAAAAAAAAAGGCAAATGAACCAAAAAATATGTAAAGTGCACCAATCATGTTTACTGCACACAACCATGGTTTATGCGTAGGAAACATGATTTCTGCGCCTAAACTGTGTTGTGTCCCTAATTATGGATTTTTTTTTTTTGCTTATTTTGCTGTGGATATCTTGTTGTCTGCATCCTCCTTTTTTTTTTTTTTTTTTTTTTTTGTTCCTTTCTTTACTCTCCTCTTCCCTGCTCCCAGTGATTCCACTTCTGCATGGCCCAGCAGCAGGTGGTAGGCCCAAATCTTTTCTTTTTGGGGTCTGCCTTGGGGTGACTCAAGGTGCCAAGTGCAGAAATTAAGGTACCTGGCTGACCAAGTACTTGCCCATGAGCCAGTATAGACTTGTAGAAAATAGGTGCACCTTAGTATTTGTCCCAGGCATCCGGTCTGGAAGCTGTGATAAGAAATTTAATATAGAGGAAGAGTCACATGCTGTTGAATGTCTGACTGTCAGTGCAGTATTAAGCCAAAACATGTAGGGCATAGGAATTAGCATCAGGATCTAAGCTATTCTATTACAACTGCATAAATTCCTAGCAAAACCACAACTGACCTAGGCTGCATAAGTTTGTTCTCCCCATCTTAACAAAGACATAGAGTTGGGAAAAGTACAGTAAAGAGCATCTAAGTTAATTATTGACTAGGAGATTACCATGCACAGGAATACTGAGGCTAGAGATGTTATTGGAAAGACCATGAAATTCATGAATCCTGTTTACAAATACTTAGCTGGTCATATGAGGCTCCACTCATTGGGTAGTACAGAGATGATTCAAGCATAAGTTGAACAATTTTGTTGATTTTGGATGTTCTACAGTCTTCTGCCCGGTGAGGTTATGGATTGCATCGCTTTATTTTCAGGGAGGACTTTGGATAATTCCATGAGCATGCCGACTACTTCTGGGAATGTGGATATTCTGCACTGCCTATTGGTAATAGGTGCAGTAGACTCATCTCAAATACTGTATGATTACAATTCATCTTTCTGAGGTTAGCTGACATGCAGAAACTCTCATCTTGTTTGATTCTGTGCTTGGCTGCTTAATTTTACTTTCCTAGGCTTTGACTGCACCACACCCAGAACTGCAGACAGGCCTCTCCCAGCATAGTGCGCTACCCTCAGGCACTAATATATATCTCAACTGGGCACCTTCCGGCTTCCCTCCTTAGGGACAAGGCACAGGGGTGGCGGTGAATCCTTTCATTGTTCTTGTTTACCTTTTTCCTGGGCTCTGAAGCAGTGCAGCCAGTTTGCTCGAACTCCAGAAGTTTAGAGGGAAGGAGGGAGACTGCAGAATGCAATCGGCTGTTTGGTCTGGGGAGACCTGGGCCTTCAGGATCTGATGCAGTGGGGCACAGCCGCTTGGCGTTATAGTTGCCCATTGGTGCTTCATGCTGTGCTTGGCATAAATACAATTAGGATGTGGAGTGGGGAGTTCAACCTTCATTTGGTTTTCTCAGCTTTGGGCACTGTGATTTGTGATGCTCTAGTTAAGTTTGGTGTTTTACATGTAAATTCTTCCCTTTTACAGGCACTGTCTCGCTGTGGTAGCTTTTCTCTGAACTACTTCCATTCGTAAAGGCATTGAGAGGATGGAAACAGTTCAGAGCAGGGATGCAAAATGACTTGGGCCTGCAACACAAAGCTCACAAAATAATTAAATGTCCTTAGAGGTCAGAAGGGAAAGGAGATGTGATAGAAATATTCAGATATTTGACAATCTAATAAATAGGTGAAATTGTCCATAGAAAATTACATTCAAGGTCAAGGTCTCATGACCTGCAATTTCAAGGGGGAATGATCAGAGGAAACCTGAGAAAATTCTTGATGTGATATTTTTCTGCCATCAATTGTCTATGGTTCTAATCCACAGGGATGGGTTCTTAGACAGGTTCTCTTCAACATTTTCATGAGTGACCCTGTAGAAGGATTATCCGGAAAGGTTTTCTTTTTCCTGATACAAAATGTGCAACAGGGTAGACAGCCAGGCAGGTGTGTGAAATATGAAGAGGAATCTAGTGATACTCAAGGAATGGTCTAGGGTCTTGCAGTTAAGATTTCATGCTAAATGTAGAGAGATGAATTTAGGCTGCAAAAACCCAATGGCGAGGTGAAATTCTTCTAAACCAAAAGGAAGAATGGGATCTGGGGGTGATTGTATCTGATGATTTTAAGGTGGATAAGCCAGAAAGATGCATGGCTGTATAGGGAGAGGAATTCTCAGCAGAAAAAAGGATTTTGCCTCTGTATAAATCCCTGATGAGACATCACATGAGAAGGTTTTCATGGGTAATGATTCAGATGGACTGAATCAAATCACGGTGAACCTAGAAGATGTGGTAGGCCTGATTGACAAACTGAAGAGTAGTAAATCACCTGGACCGGGTGGTATACACCCCAGAGTTCTGAAGGAACTAAAAAATGAAATTTCAGACCTATTAGTAAAAATTTGTAACTTATCATTAAAATCATCCATTGTACCTGAAGACTGGAGGATAGCAAATGTAACCCCAATATTTAAAAAGGGCTCCAGGGGCGATCCGGGAAACTACAGACCGGTTAGCCTGACTTCAGTGCCAGGAAAAATAGTGGAAAGTGTTCTAAACATCAAAATCACAGAACATATAGAAAGACATGGTTTAATGGAACAAAGTCAGCATGGCTTTACCCAGGGCAAGTCTTGCCTCACAAATCTGCTTCACTTTTTTGAAGGAGTTAATAAACATGTGGATAAAGGTGAACCGGTAGATATAGTATACTTGGATTTTCAGAAGGCGTTTGACAAAGTTCCTCATGAGAGGCTTCTAGGAAAAGTAAAAAGTCATGGGATAGGTGGCAATGTCCTTTCGTGGATTGCAAACTGGCTAAAAGACAGGAAACAGAGAGTAGGATTAAATGGGCAATTTTCTCAGTGGAAGGGAGTGGACAGTGGAGTGCCTCAGGGATCTATATTGGGACCCTTACTGTTCAATATATTTATAAATGATCTGGAAAGAAATACGACGAGTGAGATAATCAAATTTGCAGATGACACAAAATTGTTCAGAGTAGTTAAATCACAAGCAGATTGTGATAAATTGCAGGAAGACCTTGTGAGACTGGAAAATTGGGCATCCAAATGGCAGATGAAATTTAATGTGGATAAGTGCAAGGTGATGCATATAGGGAAAAATAACCCATGCTATAAATACACAATGTTGGGTTCCATATTAGGTGCTACAACCCAAGAAAGAGATCTAGGTGTCATAGTGGATAACACATTGAATTCGTCAGCTCAGTGTGCTGCGGCAGTCAAAAAAGCAAACAGAATGTTGGGAATTATTAGAAAAGGAATGATGAATAAAACGGAAAATGTCATAATGCCTCTGTATCGCTCCATGGTGAGACCGCACCTTGAATACTGTGTACAATTCTGGTCGCCGCATCTCAAAAAAGATATAATTGCGATGGAGAAGGTACAGAGAAGGGCTACCAAAATGATAAGGGGAATGGAACAACTCCCCTATGAGGAAAGACTAAAGAGGTTAGGACTTTTCAGCTTGGAGAAGAGACGACAGGGGGGATATGATAGAGGTGTTTAAAATCATGAGAGGTCTAGAACGGGTAGATGTGAATCGGTTATTTACTCTTTCGGATAGTAGAAAGACTAGGGGGCACTCCATGAAGTTAGCATGGGGCACATTTAAAACTAATCGGAGAAAGTTCTTTTTTACTCAACGCACAATTAAACTCTGGAATTTGTTGCCAGAGGATGTGGTTAGTGCAGTTAGTATAGCTGTGTTTAAAAAAGGATTGGATAAGTTCTTGGAGGAGAAGTCCATTACCTGCTATTAAGTTCATGTAGAGAATAGCCACTGCCATTAGCAATGGTTACATGGAATAGACTTAGTTTTTGGGTACTTGCCAGGTTCTTATGGCCTGGATTGGCCACTGTTGGAAACAGGATGCTGGGCTTGATGGACCCTTGGTCTGACCCAGTATGGCATTTTCTTATGTTCTTATGTTCTTATATGGCGTACAGTGCTGGAGACTGCATCTTCAAAAGGATATAAACAGAATGGAGTTGGTCTAGCGGTAGGCTGCTAAAATGGTCAGTGGTCTTTGTTCTAAAGCATATGGGAATAAAAGATCTAAACATGTATCCTCTAGAGCTTTGGTTCTCAACCTTTTTTATTTATTTATTTATTTATTTTTAATTTTTATATACCGAAGTTCTTGTAGGGACTACAAATCAATCCGGTTTACATAAAACGAAGAACTGCTCAACAGAGAGCGGAGCTTTACATGGAACCGAGGAACATATGGAACAGTATAACTGATTGACAATTTAACATAGTGCTAAATAAAGTAATAATAGTTTAACTGGAAATAAATAAAGCAATATAATATTTTATAAAGACAGTTTAACTGTTTAACGTATCAATAAATATAAATATAAGCAATGCCAAATATATATATAAAATATAGTAAATGTTTGAGCTTAACGGTAATTGTCCAGTAGCAGATTCTAAAATTAGTACTTGATGCCGTGTTCATAATTAGGGTAATTAGGATACTTAGGAATTGTGAAGTCTGTTCGTCACCGTAAAATTAATCGTCTGGGAAAGCTTGTTGGAAGAGAAATGTCTTCAATCTTTTTTTGAATTCTTGATGACTGGGTTCTAGTCTAAGATCTGGGGGAAGCATATTCCACTGGTGAGGGCCCTGCTGAAGATAGCGCTCGTTTGCTCAATGATGATTAATTTGTGGAGCCTGCAATGTTCCTCTGTATGCGCTTCTGATTGGTCTGGAGGAGGTGTGTGGTTGTAGTTGAGAGCTTAATGAGATGGGAGCTAGTTTATTTGTCGCTTTGTGGATGATAGTGAGTACCTTATAGAGTATCCTTTGTTTAATGGGGAGCCAATGTAAGTTCCGAAGGATTGGGGTGATATGATCTTTTTTGTTGGTGCTAGTTAGAATTCTAGCCGCTGAATTTTGAACCATCTGTAATGGTTTGATAGTGTTGGCGGGTATACCTAGTAGCAAGGAGTTGCAATAGTCGAGTTTAGAAAGAATGATGGATTGTAGTACTAGCCTGAAGTCGGAGAAGTGAAGGAGGGGTTTAAGTTTTTTGAGGACTTGCAGTTTGTAAAAGCAGTCCTTTGTGGTATTGTTTACGAACTTTTTTAGGTTTAGATGATTATCAAGCCATGCTCCAAGGTCTCTGACGTCAGATGAGAATGAGTTGTTTGTGTTTAGTAGAGAAAGGCTGGAAGAGATTGTGCGTGGATCCTGGGAGACAATGAGCATTTCAGTTTTATTAGCATTCAATACTAAGTTGAGGCTTGAGAGTAGGTTTTTGATGGGCTGTAGGCATTCGTTCCAGTACGTGATGGTTTTTTGAAGGGATTCTGTAATCGGAAGGAGGATTTGTATGTCGTCTGCGTAGAGGTAATGGGTGAGCTTAAGGTTTGAGAGTAGATGGCAGAGAGGGAGGAGGTAGATATTGAATAGGGTAGGTGAGAGTGATGATCCTTGTGGGACTCCTTGCTCTGTTAAGATTGGATGCGATTCTTTGTTGTTTATTCTCACTTTGTAGAATCTGTTGCTTAAGAAGGATTGGAACCATCTAAGGGCTGTGCCTTTGATCCCTATGTTGGCTAGTTGGTCTATTAGAGTGGAGTGTTTTACCGTGTCAAATGCAGCGGAAAGATTCAGAAGAATAAGCAGGTAAGATTGTTTATTCTCCAGATTAACGAGGATTGTGTCAGTGAGAGATAGTAAGAGAGATTCGGTGTTTAAGCGTTTTCGGAATCCATATTGGGCTGGGGATAGAATGTTATGATCTTCCAAATAATCTGATAGTTGCTTGTTGACAATTTTTTCCATCAGTTTAGCGATAAGTGGTAAGTTTGCTATGGGTCTAAAATTGGCAGGGTCTGAAGGGCAGGCGTTTGGTTTCTTTAGTAATGGTTTCAGTATTGCCAATTTTAACTGGTTAGGAACTAAACCTTGAGAAAGGGATGCGTTGATAATTTCTGCAATTGGTTTTGAGATGGTGTTTGGTATGGCGATGAGGAGATTTGTTGGTATTGGGTCTGATGGGTGGGAGGAAGGTTTGAATTTTTTGAGTGTGTTTTCAATCTCCAGTGAAGAAGTGAGCTCGAAAGAATCCAGGCTTGTGGTTTGTTGTGGCAGGGATGTGAGGTGGTGTGTTAGGGTAAGGCTGTTGTAAGTGATGGTTTGAGTAAGGTTGGTGATTTTTGTTTTGAAGTAGTTGGCTAGTTCGTTTGCTTTGTTGAGAGCTTGGTGGTCTGGGATAGTAGGAGGAGATGGTTTGGTTAAAGAGGAGACGTAAGTGAATAGAGCTTTTGAGTCGAATATAAAGTGGTGTATTTTTTCTCTGTAGAATTCTTTCTTAGTTCTAAGGATTGTGTTCCTGTAGTTGTTGAGGAGGGATTTGTAGATGGCATGTGTTGAGGTGGTTGGGTTTTTTTCTCCAGCTTTGTTCTTTTTTTCTAAGTGATTGTTTAAGGGATTTAAGTTCGGGTGTAAACCAAGGTTTCCTATTGTCTAGTGTAGGTTGTATGGTTTTGGTTGTAGTTGGGCAGATTTGATCTGCAATTTTATTGTTAATATTGATCCAAGAGGTAGTTGCAGTTGTTGGGTCTGTGAGGTCTAGTTGCTTTAATGCTTCAGTCATTTTCTCACTGAGTATGTCTGGCGAGCATGGTTTCCTGAAGTGGATAGTGGTTTTGTTAGTAGTTTGAGGTGGTGGGTTGTTGATATTGAGGGTTGTGTGGATAACTTTGTGGTCTGACCATGGAACAGGTGTGCAAATGGGGTTGGTATGAATATTAAAGGGTTCGTTAATAAAGATGAGGTCCAGAGTGTGGCCTGCCTTGTGGGTAGAACTGTTGATAATTTGAGTAAAGCCCAAATGGTTGAGAGAGGAAAGAACTGTTTGGCAGTTGATGGATTGTGGAGAGGCATCTACATGTAAATTAAAGTCTCCGAGGATTATGGCAGGTTTGTCGACGTTTATGTGTTTGGCTATAAGTTCTATCAGTAGAGAGGGATCCGTTTCTAATGTTCCTGGTGGTGCGTAGATTAAAGCTATTTGGATATGTTCAGATTTAAAGAGTGAGAATTCTAGTTTGTTGGAGGAATTGGTAAGTTGTAAGGTAATATTAAGACCTTTTTTTGCTGCTAGAAGAAGACCTCCACCTCTTTTTTTGGGTCTTGGGACGGAGAATAAGTCGTAAGATTGTATGGGCAGTTGATTTATGAGTACTGTATCTGTGAGTTTTAGCCATGTCTCTGTAACTGCACAGATATCTGGGTTGGCTTCTATGAGGTAGTCGCTGAGGATGTCCATTTTTTTGGAGAGTGATTGAGCGTTGAATAGTGTTAAGGTAAATAATGAGAGTCCTAGAAATTGTGTTATAGGTGAAATCATTATTGGTAATAGTCTTTGTTGTCGTGTGATGTGATGGATTGCAGGTTTTGTGTGTTTTCTGATTTTGTGCCAGATTTTAGGGATGGAGCAGAGGTGCATTATTGTGGTTCAATTAGTTGGGAACGGAGGCTGGATGGTTGCTGGTGAGGCTGGATGGTTGCTGGTGAGGCTGGATGAGCGCTGGTGAGGCTGGATGGTTGCTGGTGAGGCTGGATGAGCGCTGGTGAGGCTGGATGGTTGCTGGTGCGGTTGGATGAGCGCTGGTGAGGCTGGATGGTTGCTGGTGAGGCTGGATGGTTGCTGGTGAGGCTGGATGGTTGCTGGTGAGGCTGGATGGTTGCTGGTGAGGCTGGATGGTTGCTGGTGAGGCTGGATGGTTGCTGGTGAGGCTGGATGGTTGCTGGTGCAGTTGGATGAGCGCTGGTGAGGCTGGATGGTTGCTGGTGAGGCTGGATGGTTGCTGGTGCAGTTGGATGAGCGCTGGTGAGGCTGGATGGTTGCTGGTGAGGCTGGATGAGCGCTGGTGAGGTTGGATGATTGTCGTCGCTGTTACTTGCAAGCTGGCGAGTCTGGGTGAGTGTTGAGGAGGCAGGTATGAGTGTGAGCTTGCCTACTGTCTGCGGTGGTCTGCACTCCGGTCTGCACTAAGGGGCGCACAAAGGGGCCAGCCCCTTTGACGCGCTCCTTCGACCTCCTCCTCCTCAGGTGTGTCCTCCTCCTCCTCCTCAGGTGTGTCCTCCTCCTTTCTGTCGGGGACACACCTGATAGTTCTCAGATGAGTGACACGCTGAACATATGACTGTCATAAGGCTAAATGTACACTTTGCATCCACAGGAACCCGACCCTCAGCAATGGGTATAAAGCAGAATTAGAACATTCACCATACAAAAAATATATTCTGGTGTTATCTCAATAACAACAACACAAACTCCCTTTACTACCAGGCGCAATAGTCCTACTTATAAAAAGACAGCAGTTCACCACCTATTGAGAAAACATAAGAAATTGCCATGCTGGGTCAGACCATCAAGCCCAGCATCCTGTTTCCAACAGAGGCCAAACCAGGCCACAAGATCCTGGCAATTACCCAAACACTAAGAAGATCCCATGCTACTGATGCCAGTAACACAACAAATAAGGTGAGGTATTTTACTAGCCTACATGCTAGTTAAATACCTCATCTCTGTCACACACACAATCGACCTTCACCAAGTACAGAAAGACCACAATTTATAAATATGGAGACAAACTAGAATGAAAACCCAAAAAAGCCACTGCATGCAAAACTGGAGAAATGGAAAGAGAAATATAGCACCTAACACAGTCCCAGGATCTGCAATAATGCACACAAACTAATCCACACAAAGTTACACCTGCATTATGGCAATGGAACAACCCTAGCTATAAAAAAGCAACACCTCCCATTAGGAAAACAGAAAAAGCCAAGTTGCTTATAGTCTCCCACATTATTTTATAATTGTAAAATTATATGAATAAATGTTTGAAAAGACCTGATGAACAGAATAACAACTATTAAATATTAAAAATTCTCCAAACACCAATAAAATATTTCAAAACAGCAGACATATCACATACTACCCAATAATTAAAATGAGTCAATCAAGAAAAATGAACTTTTAAAAAGCCACCTTTACTTACCCTTTCCAGCAGTTCTCTTACTCCTTTCCCTGGCAGGCCACACCAGAAGCTGATGCTGTCCTTATGGTCCTCTTCCTTAGGGACCACATCCAGTCTCTGTCTCGCTATCATACACACACCCACACCAGTCATAAGTTTGGGACCAGTTTTTGTCTGTCACACACACCAGTCACCTCCCTGATCAGTCATTCTCACGCACATACACATCACCTCTCTGACTAGTCTTTCTCTCACTTACACGCAAGCTTTCAATCACACACATACAGTCTCACACACACTTAAGCACCCTCCCCCTCACATACACACGTGCGTGCATACACACACACACACTTAAGCACCCTCCCCCTCACATATACATACACACACACACACTGAAGCACCCTCTCCCCCTCACATTCACACCACACACACACTGGCCCCCGCCGACCTTGTCTCTGGTGGCGGTGATGCTCTTATCTTTGCCCCGCTGGCTGCAGGTAGCACGTGACACACCTGCCGGTGCTTGGTGACGCACTGGTTGAGAATCGCTGCTCTAGAGGAAAGGCAGGATAGGGGAGAGATGATAGACATTTAAATACCTCCAAGGTTTCCATGCAGAGGAGACAAGTCTCTTTCAAAGAAAAGGAGAGCTCATAGGATGAGGATAAAAGCAGGTAGATTCGGGAGTAATGCAAGGAAATATTTCTTTATGGGGAGTATAGTGGATGCGTGAAACAGCCTTGTCTCCACCACCCTCCAGAATCTAAATTCAAGAAAGCATGGGATAAACGCAGAGGATTTTGAAGGAGTGGTAGGGATTGAAAAGCTGAATAGTTGATATGGATGGGCAGTCCTAGTTAGGCCGTATTGCAGGGCTTCTCAAACTATGGGTCAGGATCCCAAATGGAGCCACAAACCTTCAACTGGGGTTACAAGTGCCTCAGTCATCTGCATTCTTCAGATTTCAGTAGCTGCAGCGTTGGTGGAGGAAGTCAGCATGGGGCCCGTGAGCCAGGGAGCAGTCTCAAGTTCTGCAGTGGCACTGCTCTTGTCTGAGTTTCTGTGGTAATAGGAATCAGGGCTGCTGCAGGGCCCGTGAACCTGCACTAGCTCATGGGACCTGTGCTGATGTTCCGTGCAGAATATGACAGAGGAGATCCTGGCATGCATGAATGGCGTGCACCATTTGCCGCGAATATGAAGGCCCTGGTGAGCATGAATATATGTAGAGAGGTGTGTGTGTGTGTGTGTGTGAGAGGGGGGAGAGGGTGAGAGAGAGCAGGTGGGTGTTTGAGTGTGGCTTCCAGAGAGAGGGAGCCTATATGAGGAGATTGTGAAGGAATATGTATGTGTGTGAGAGATTGGGAGCTGGTGTGTATGAAAAAGGGATTGTGTGTATGCGAGGTGCTAGCCTGTGTGAAGGGATTGTATATGTGTGAGACAGAGCCTGTGTGAAGGGCTGTGTGAGAGAGAGACATAGGTAGCCAGAGAACAAACCTTAACAGGGCTGGATTAAGGCCAACTGATGCCCTATGCACAGCTCAACAATGGTGTCCCCTCGGCCTTTCCACTGCTTAACTGACAAGACATTAAGACTCAATTACTGAAGGTGAAATAAGAGATTAAAAATTCAGTTTTCTTCCAGGCTAGACCCTAAAACTATATTAAATAGAAACTTTAAAAAAAATCTCATTTGACACTAAATAGCAGTAAGCAATATAAGCAAATTAAGAACATAAGAACATAAGAAAATGCCATACTGGGTCAGACCAAGGGTCCATCAAGCCCAGCATCCTGTTTCCAACAGTGGCCAATCCAGGCCATAAGAACCTGGCAAGTTATAACTAGGGGACAACAGAAAAAAATGCAAATTTTCAGCACTTTGTAGTGATCCCCTTCCCTTGGTACTCTGCTTATTTTGCTTAATGGTTAATCCAGGCTTCTTAACAAGGGGACGAGGTTTTGTGCAGGTAAGTCCTGGGGAGTGTTGGATGGCTGTGTGTGTGTGTGTGTGTGTGTAATTAGAGCTCATTTTTACCTATAAGGTTCATAAGTAAAGTTCCTCCTTATGTATTGATTTAAAACATTTAATATTCCGCCCAAGCCAATCCCATTCTAGGTGGATTATGTTATAACATTAAAATCATCTTCAGATAAAACAATTAACAAAACAAAATCATAGGAAAAACTAAAACAATAAAATACAATACAACAATCAACAATTTTAAAATAAATAAATGTAAAGTAAAAGGCAATAACATTAAAATCTAATGAACTGTGAAACATTTAACCAAATGCTTTATGAAACAGGCAAGTTTTTTTTTACCTGCTTACAGAATATTTTATAATCAACTATGCTGAAGGTTATTTAAGATAATAGAAGGACTAGGGGGCACTCCATGAAGTTAGCAAGTAGCACATTTAAAACTAATCGGAGAAAATTCTCTCTCACTCAATGCACAATAAAGCTCTGGAATTTGTTGCCAGAGGATGTGGTTAGTGCAGTTAGTGTAGCTGGGTTCAAAAAAGGTTTGGATAAGTTCTTGGAGGAGAAGTCCATTAAGTGTTATTAATCAAGTTCACTTAGGGATTAGCCTCTGCTATTACTGGCATCAGTAGCATGGAATCTACTTAGTGTTTGGGTACTTGCCAGGTACTTGTAGCCTGGATTGGCCACCGTTGGAAACAGGATGCTGGGCTTGATGGACCCTTGGTCTGACCCAGCATGGCAATTTCTTATGTTCTTATGTGTGAGGATGTATGTGTGAGAGAGGGAGCTTGTGTGGGTGTGTATGCAAGAGAGAGGACCCTGTATGAGAGGATGAGAGTGAAGAGAGCCTGTATGAAGGTGTGTGTATGTGTATTAGAGAGAGGGAGCATATGTGTGAGAGAGGGAGGGACAGAGGGAGCCTGTGTGAGGGGCAGTACTGAGAATGGGGTCAAACTCTGGGACTGGCAATAGAGTGGAAGGGGTTGAGCCTAGAGGTGGAGGGGAGAGATACTGGCAGGTGGAGGAGTTGGGGCCTGAGAGGGCAAAGTGGCCAGGGGAGTAGGGAGAGCGAGTGGAAGGGACACTCTTACAGTGAATTTCTAGGGAAATTCTGCTCAAAATTATGTAAAATTCTTCATCTTTAAGTAACAACATTTTTCTGTATTAATTTAAAATGTAATTACTTAAAGACTGTCATGTAAATTGTCATTTTGACCAATATAAAGTTTGCAGAATTTTGTGTTTTTCTGCACAGAATTCCCCCAGGAGTAAATGTTTCTCCCTGCCCTCTCTTACCACCAGTTGTCATTCAAAATGTTGCTGTTGACTGGGGCCGGGGAAAGTTTGGAGGAAGGATCAGATGCAGGCGGGTTTTAAGGGTTGGATCCGGTAGAGATGTGTGAGAGGATGGGTGGAATGGGGAATGGCGTGTGAGGGAGAGAGGATGAGCTGTGGGTGGAAGCTGATTGAGGGAAAGTGAGAGTGGAGTGAGTGATTGATAGAAGGGGACTGCACCCCTGCTAATTAGTTTTGGTTGTTCTCTGGGGTAATGTGAATTTTCAAGAGCTAAAATCGGGTCCCATCGGCTGAAAGTTTGGGAAGCTCTTCTGCCATCATGTCTGTCTTTTCTTTTTACTGAGAGGGAGGTAATGCAGAGATGGTAAGAAACCAGTCCTGTGGCAGATAGGTGAGAGTGTTAGGAACAGGGCTGGGAGGTTGCAGTATTACCAACAACTCACCCTTCAGTCCAGCAAGAGCAGAGGCAGGGGTAAAGGGGTAGATAAGTGAAACATGAGTTGGGGGACACTGTAGGGCACAGAGTAGCCAGGTTGGGGAAGGTAGCGTTGAGTGTTGGATTAAGTTGGGGAACTTGTTTGTGCTCATCTGCCCAGGATGGTAGAGAACCAAAAACTGACATTTGATAAGGAGCGATAGAAAATGGGATGCTTATAGGCTATCACTGACAGTTGGCATGCCTCAGCAGTGTGGACAGGAAGAAGTGGATTGTGCCGTCCATTACAGTCTACGCTAATGGCGCTTATCCAAGTTATTTGGTAAAATATTTATTTAAGTAGCGGACGTGTCTGAATTGGCAGTGTGCTAAACCCTGTGACTTTTTTTTTTTTTCTTTTTTTTAAGCTTCATCCTGTTTGAGCAACTGGATCTGTTTTCCCAGCTGTCTCCCTATGGGGAGTATACCTGGGGTTGCCAGTGAGGCTTTTTCTTTGTGTAAGATGTGTAACACAACAATATGTAACTTAAAATGAATATCATGACCTAGGTCAGATTTTCAGTTGTTCCCTAACAGTAAATAGCTTTTCCCATTATAAGTCTTGGATATCAGTATTGTACACAGTCTTACAAATTGAGATGTATATAATAAGGTACATTAGTGCAACACATTTATGCTCACTGCCAAAACAATTGAAATGACCCATGTCTCCAATCCTATCAATGAAGCCTACAGGTGCAAATTGTACATCATGTAAGAACGTGCATCCAAACTGGGCACCTGTCATTTTAATGCGCTCATAACCAGGTTTCCTGGGCACCTGACACTCTATGGTCCTGAGGTGTTGCTATAAAGGACGCGCTAGGGAACAGTTGTGCGTCCTTGGTATTTGGCACCCAGGAGAGATTACGAAAATGGATGTTGGGAAATTGATTGTCCATTTCCCTAAACTGGCCACTGTCGAGACTTTGTGGTTTTTTTGTTTTTTTTCCTATGTTGCTGCTTTCTGTGGTTCTTCCTACTTAGTAGCCTGACGATACCAAAAGCACCACAAAAGCAGGATTTTTTGTTTTTCAGTGAGCCCTTGATGCATGGCAAGACTTAACGTCAGCTCCGTGGCTGGCGTTAAATTTGCCGTGTTAAAAAGTGTGGTTTGGGCATCGGGGGTAATATCTAATAGCCTCATCTACATGGCATTTAGATGTGATGAACGCTATTTGCTCCGTGCGAGTAGTCGGTGTATTCATCTGTGCGTGTAACTGGTTAAAGGCAACGGTCAAGTTGTCCAACGAATTCTGTTGTTCGGAAATTCACTGGGCCAGGCCCGGAATGGCCTGCAAAGCGGTGAGCTGAGCCGAATCCATGGAGTTAGCAATCTGTGATGGTTATGTGGTGTTGGTGTGGATTCTTGGGTACTGCGGTGATGGCCACTCCCACAGGGAGGAGCCCCGTGAGGAACCGCAGTACTAGGTCAGACTCTATACCCGCAGACACAGAGGATTTGTATTTATTATACAGCTCGATGGTATTGCCCGGGGAGCGGGCAGCAGTGAAGATAACCCAGTGAAGTAGTCCAGGGGTCCTCAGCAGAGGAGACCAGTCCCGCACTCGAGTAGATGATGGGCAGCGCGGGGTAGCAGCGGAAGGTCCCGGATGAAGACTCCCAGTGCTGAAGCTGAGGGTGAGACAGACTGACAGGGTTAGTACTCACTGAAGTGGGTAGCTGGATTGATGAAGGTCCTGGCAGGCAGAAGTAGTTCAGTAGTAGGCACCAGATTAGGGAGAGCAGGCCCTCGAGGAGCGAGTACCCGGTATCCCAAGATAGGTACCTGAAAGAGAGCATAAGGGCCCCCGAGGAGCGGGTACCCAGGAAGTGATGAATTACCCCGAAGGGCAGAGAGAGCTTCCTGTGGCCGCAAAGGAAGCGGCACAGCAGCTTTGACCGGATGGATCCAATCCTTTCACAATCCTTGCTAACTCAGTTTGTTAGCAAACGAAGGGCAGGCTAAATACCAGGATGTGATGACGTCACTCGGAGGGGTCGCCCCCGAGGTTCCCGCCATGACGTGGATAAAGACGTGGGTGGCGCGCGCACGCAACCTAGGAGGCCCTCAGGAAAATCATGGCGAACACCGATGACGTTCCGGGGACACCGGAGAGAGCGGCATGAAGACGTGGCAGCAGCCATCTTCCCAAGGCTTGAGGAGAGAGAAGGAAGAAAGGTGAGGCACAGAGGTCAAAGCCGTCAGTAGTAACCAGAGGAGAGAGAAAGGAGAAGCTTTTAGATTCTAACAAATTAGAAACACTGGATCTATAAATCCCAGAAATCATTTCCCAGAGAAACTGAAACTAACAGGCTACATAATAGAATCGAAAATCTGGCATATTTAAACCTCCACTTTTTTTTTTTTTTAGACCACATCAATGTAACAAAACTGATTCACCCACCCTGCCCTTTCCATAAAAACTGACTCACTAAGGACTTCACTTTAGCTAAATCCATATTAGGGATCCAACAAGGCAACATCTGTATCCGATATAGCAATTTAAGGAAATAAAAAACAGAACAGCCTAAATTGACAGCGGCAAATTGGACCATGCAGCTGTCTGTTTTTCCATATTCTCTGCTGACGCACTGAGACTCAGTTTGCACAACAGGCTGCTCGTGAATCCCCAAATATTTAAGCTGGGTATTTGCCCATGAAAAAGAAGAATTCCCTGGCCACATATTAGCTCATGCCTTTTCATTGGTAGCTCAACGTGCATTGCATTTCAGGTACAGTAGGTAGGGCCCTCATTTGTTTGAAGGGGTAAATAAATGTGGTATATCTGGATTTTCAAAAGGAGTTTGACAAAGTCCCTCATGAGAGGTGTTGTGCCCATCAGTCGCAGACGGCTGCAACCTCTCATGCTCACCTCTTTTCCCTGCACCGTCTATCATTGGGAGAATGGCGGTCTCCAACCACCAACGCTGGCTTCCTTTCTTCCGGCATCACTTAGGCGCACATGCAGGGCCTCCTTATGGATACGTCATGGCGGGAACCTCGGGGGCGTCCCCTCCCGATGACATCAACACCGCTAGTGTATTTATACTGACTGGCCCATTGCTAAGACGAGTTGGCAAGGAGTTCTCTTGCTTGTTAAATCCGCTCTAACTTGGATCTTCTGTTCCAGACTCTCCTCCTGGTATTGGACACTCAGAGTACCTCCTTGGGGCTCTTCCACGTTTTGGCTATCCGCTCCTCAGAGGGCCCTCCTGCCTGGGACTTCCTGACCCGCTCCTCTGGTATCTCTGCTGGGACTTCCTTGTGTGAGTACGTTCTACTACTTTTATCGTCCTCACTGAAGATTTCACTGCGTACTCCGTTCCTTGGGGCACTACCATTCTTCACTCTGTCTACATTGCTCTTTCTGTGCCAGGATACTGCACCATCTGCACAGGGTCTACGACCTGGTTCCTGTATCACTGACCTCTGCCTGCCTTCCTTGGCGTACCCCGCGCTGTGGGCCACTACCGGATCTGCACTCAGAGGTAATTACATCAGCCTACAGGAATATCCGTGTGTACCCTGCGCTGCGAGCCACTACGGGACCCTCGTATCTACATCATCATCCTGATTACTGTAATTGCTCAAAGACTGTGTTTATTACATTTTTCGTTCCTCGGGTTATGTATTATCTTTTCTCTCTCGCAGCTGTATCCTACGTCGCTGAGACCACGCCCACTGCCGGTGAGGCCCACGGGGCTCCTCCCTGTGGGCGGAGACACCTCTCGGCCTGGGGTTCACAAATTCATCAAAACCATAACAAGAGGCTGCTAAGAAAACTAAAAGTCATGGGATAGGAGGAGATGTCCTTTCGTGGATTACAAACTGGTTAAAAGACAGGAAACAGAGAGTAGGATTAAAGGGACAATTTTCTCAGTGGAACAAACTAAACAGTGGAGTGCCTCAGGGATTTGTACTAGGACCCGTGCTTTTTAATATATTTATAAATGATCTGGAAAGGAATACGACGAGTGAGGTTATCAAATTTGCGGATGATACAAAATTATTCAGAGTAGCTAAATCACAAGCAGATTGTGATAAATTGCAGGAGGATCTTGCAAGACTGGAAGATTGGGCATCCAAATGGCAGATGAAATTTAATGAGGATAAGTGCAAAGTGATACATATAAGGAAAAATAACCCATGCTATAGTTACACAATGTCAGGTTCCATATTAGGAGCTACCACCCATGAAAAAGATCTAGGCGTCATAGTGGATAACACATTGAAATCGTCGGCTCAGTGTGCTGCGGCAGTCAAAAAAGCAAACAGAATGTTGGGAATTATTAGGAAGGGAATGGTGAATAAAACAGAAAATGTCATAATGCCTCTGTATCGCTCCATGGTGAGACCGCACCTTGAATACTGTGTACAATTCTGGTCGCCGCATCTCAAAAAGGATATAGCTGCACTCAAAGTGCAGATAAGGGGCATGGAGTAGCTGCCCTATGAGGAAAGGCTAAATAAGTTAGGGATTTTCAGTTTGGAGAAGAAACAACTGAGGGGGGAATATGATAGAAGTCTACAAAATAATGAAAGGATATGAACAAGTTAATGTAAATCTGTTATTTACTCTCTCAGATAATAGAAGGACCAGGGGCAATCCATGAAGTTAGCAAGTAGCTTATTTAAAGAAATCTGCGCATAGTTAAACTCCTGGAATTCATTGCCAGAGGATATGGTTTAAGCAGTTAGTGTAGCTGGGTTTAAAAAAGATTTGATAAGTTCCTAGAGGATAAATCCATAAACTGCTATTCCGGTAATTAATAAGCAATAGTAGCTTGTGATCTGTGTAATGTTTGGGTACTTGCCAGGTTCTTATGGCCTGGTTTGGCCTCTGTTGGAAACAGGATGCTGGGCTTGATGGACCCTTGGTCTGACCCAATATGCCATATCTTATGTTCTCTGCCCAGAGGGTTTAAAATCCTAAGAGACCACCTTCCTAAATATTTTTTTTCTCCCCTTCTGTGTGTAGGGAAATCTTTAGAAATTTGGGCCCTAAATTTGTACTTGAGGCAATGGCAGGTGAAGTGTCTCATTCAGGGTCACAAGGTCTTTTGATGGAATTTGAACCCTGGCTTCTCTGGTTCTCAGCCTGCTGCTGTATGGGGTGTGTTTTTTTGGTTTTTTTTTAACCATTCCCTCCTCTCCAAGCTCTTATGGCAGTCATTGTGGAAAGCTTTCAGCAAATCCTCTCTAGGAGTTTGCACCATTTTCAGTGATCTCAGTTACTACTCTCATCAGAAGGCATGGGGGTAACTTGCACTGAGCAGCAGTTACTGCCCTTAACAGAAACATGGGGGTAACCTGCACGGAGCGGCAGTTACTGCCCTTAACAGAAACATGGGGGGTAACCTGCACGGAGCGGCAGTTACTGCCCTTAACAGAAACATGGGGGGTAACCTGCACGGACCGGCAGTTACTGCCCTTAACAGAAACATGGGGGGTAACCTGCACGGAGCGGCAGTTACTGCCCTTAACAGAAACATGGGGGGTAACCTGCACGGAGCGGCAGTTACTGCCCTTAACAGAAACATGGGGGGTAACCTGCACGGAGCGGCAGTTACTGCCCTTAACAGAAACATGGGGGGTAACCTGCACGGAGCGGCAGTTACTGCCCTTAACAGAAACATGGGGGGTAACCTGCACGGAGCGGCAGTTACTGCCCTTAACAGAAACATGGGGGGTAACCTGCACGGAGCGGCAGTTACTGCCCTTAACAGAAACATGGGGGGTAACCTGCACGGAGCGGCAGTTACTGCCCTTAACAGAAACATGGGGGGTAACCTGCACGGAGCGGCAGTTACTGCCCTTAACAGAAACATGGGGGGTAACCTGCACGGAGCGGCAGTTACTGCCCTTAACAGAAACATGGGGGGTAACCTGCACGGAGCGGCAGTTACTGCCCTTAACAGAAACATGGGGGGTAACCTGCACGGAGCGGCAGTTACTGCCCTTAACAGAAACATGGGGGGTAACCTGCACGGAGCGGCAGTTACTGCCCTTAACAGAAACATGGGGGGTAACCTGCACGGAGCGGCAGTTACTGCCCTTAACAGAAACATGGGGGGTAACCTGCACGGAGCGGCAGTTACTGCCCTTAACAGAAACATGGGGGGTAACCTGCACGGAGCGGCAGTTACTGCCCTTAACAGAAACATGGGGGGTAACCTGCACGGAGCGGCAGTTACTGCCCTTAACAGAAACATGGGGTAACCTGCACGGAGCGGCAGTTACTGCATTTAACAGAAACATGGGGGTAACCTGCACGGAGCGGCAGTTACTGCCCTTAACAGAAACATGGGGTAACCTGCATGGAGCGGCAGTTACTGCCCTTAACAGAAACATGGGGGTAACCTGCACGGAGCGGCAGTTACTGCCCTTAACAGAAACATATGGGGTAACCTGCACGGAGCGGCAGTTACTGCCCTTAACAGAAACATATGGGGTAACCTGCATGGAGCGGCAGTTACTGCCCTTAACAGAAACATGGGGGTAACCTGCATGGAGCGGCAGTTACTGCATTTAACAGAAACATGGGGGTAACCTGCATGGAGCGGCAGTTACTGCATTTAACAGAAACATGGGGTAACCTGCATGGAGCGGCAGTTACTGCATTTAACAGAAACATGGGGGTAACCTGCACGGAGCGGCAGTTACTGCCCTTAACAGAAACATGGGGGTAACCTGCACGGAGCGGCAGTTACTACCCTTAACAGAAACATAGGGGTAACCTGCACGGAGCGGCAGTTACTGCCCTTAACAGAAGGCTTGGGGGTAACCTGCACGGAGCGGCAGTTACTACCATAAGTAAATTGCTGGGCAGACTAGATGGAGCACCTTTTCTATTTCTGCTGTCATTGCTATGATACTCATATTTTTTTCCATTGATAGTAAGTGTTGTGCATGAGCTATCCTGTACGCTGTGGATTATCAGTGACCTACATATGAATGATGGGATGACGTCGGACCTGATTAGTGTGTGTGTGCGTGTTCTCTCCTGTGATCACAGAATCTACCCCTTGCGCCTATGTATTTTATTGAAGTTATGTAAGTGTTGTACTTGACCTATCCTGTACGCTGTGGATTATCAGTGACCCTACATATGAATGATGGGATGACGTCGGACCTGATTAGTGTGCGTGTTCTCTCCTGTGATCACAGAATCTACCCCTTGCGCCTATGTATTTTATTGAAGTTATGTAAGTGTTGTACTTGACCTATCCTGTACGCTGTGGATTATCAGTGACCCTACATATGAATGATGGGATGACGTCGGACCTGATTAGTGTGTGTGCGTGTTCTCTCCTGTGATCACGGAATCTACCCCTTGTGCCTATGTATTTTATTGAAGCTATGATAGCAGGAGACCATGGCAGCCACTTCTTTTTTGGTATCTTTGAGATTTCCCTTCTTTTGCTGAAGATGTTTGGGCCACCACAGTGAGAGTTTGTGCTAACAGTGTCTTCTGCTCGTTCAGCGTTTTTATAGCCATAGTGCTAGTGCTCATCAAGCTTTCATGCTGTGTCCCAGTTAGTTCCCCCTCTGGAAACGTGGACTTCCCTTATGCAGCCAAGAGCAGACTCCAGAACTTTAATACTCCTGGCACCAGGAGGCTTTACCTAAACCTGCAGAAAGTCTGTGCCTCTGGAAGACGGGGCATGATGTAGTGGCGTAACCTAGGCTCTCAGCCTGCATGCAAGATCCGAGGCGCTTCATATACAAGAGAGCAAACATTGCAGAACTTTCCTAGAATAAAAAAAAATAAAGTTAATAAATAATCTGCCAGCTTTGTTTGAACAATGAGGGCTATTTTTTTTTTTTTTGTTGTTGACTGTAGGAGAAGATCTAAAACAGCAGATTTGGCCACCTAAAGGGCAGGTCAGGTGCTCCCTCGCCTGAATAAGAAACCCACCTTCTTTATGGATCTGCATACAAAGTCAGCCACTGTGCTCCAAACCGCAGGTTCTGTGCTGAACATCTCAGCCTTTTCCCAGCACGCAGTTGAGTCTGCCAAAAAATTTATTGGTTCTGGGGGGTGTTGCACCCCTGCTCATTTTGCTCAGCACCCCCGCTCTTGTGCTTAGGTGGGAAATGCAAGGAATGGCTGGGTGGGGATGCAGAGAAAGTGTAATATATTCAGCCCCACTCCTCCTCCTTTATTTCCTCTGCGTGGGTATAGACATTAGGGGAGCCCCTGAAATAAAGCTGAGAACCGCGGGCCAACTTGGAAGGCTGTGTGTGTATAGAAGATATCTTGTACGTGCTGTGTTTGGGGTGGTGGGGGGTGAGTAGGTCATGCCCGCTCCATGTTCTCCTCTCCACCTGTGGGTGGGGCTAGTATGCAGGATGTCTGGGTTGTGCTGGAGGTGTGAGTTTGGGGAATGTATGTGTTGGGGTGGCAGGTGGATATCCATCTCCTGTGTGTGTATGTTCGCTCGTGCACTTTGTCCTCCAGCTTGGAGGGAGGGTCATGGCTCAGAGTTTGCACAGCCCTGCTCTAGGGTATGCGTCTATTTAGGTCCTTCAGTCTCATCTCCTAGGAGTTTTGCTTCAGACTTGGCGCCATTTCTAACCCTGCCTTCTGTGCCCTCTTACTTAATGAGCGCACATGATCTGTAGGTGTAATAGCCATGGAAGCCTTCCTGTGGCAGGTATGTCAGGAAGTGATAGCAGCTGCTGTTGAATTGTCTGTGAGCTTGGAAAGGGAGCATTGCACAGACCACTGCTGTTTTTGGCACCAACCTACTGGCCCCCTCACCCCGTTCCCTCTGTTGATGGCAGTTCCACTCTTTGCATTTGCTCTAGAGCCGAGATAAGTCATCCAGTTGGTTTATTTTTCATCTTGTGGCTATTTTTGGCCCCCCAGCCTAACAAGGTGAAATGTCTGAGATGTTTCTCCTTGCCCTGTGACAGTGCTACAAGAAAAGGGAGCAGGCAAATATGGGGATGTGTCTCTGTATGCCCTGAAGCTGCACTGCAACAAACTGGTGCCCACTAAAAGTCCATGGGGCCATACCCCAGTGCTTGCAAGCCCCATGGCAGATCGATGCCTTATATCCCTTCATTTAATGTCTTCAGATAATAAACAAGACTTCAGCTTTGCTCTGTCTTTGGGCCTTTCTGCTGATAGGAGAATAAGTGGCATAATAATTAAAATATAACTGTAACTGTGTTAGGTTTTAGTATCTCTGTATGAAATGTAAACATATTTACTGAACTTACAATGTGGAAGTTATTACTGCGCTGATCCTGGTCCCTTGCAGACTCTGCTATTGCATTCTTTCCACTAAAGTTGGCGTCTTGGTGACTGGCACTGCTGCTCGGCGAGTTTCAAACTTGTGCTAATTCAGCCTTTTTGTGTGTCTGATTATCCTGATTCAGGTACTTGCATTACTGTGCAAGCCATTTCTTTTTAACGGATACAAAAATGGTTTGGCATGTTAAATAGCCCTTCAAAGTCTTTAACCATGTGCAGACAAACTGAATAAGGCTCCTTTTTGTTCCCTGGGATGTCGCTGTACTCTTTAAGTACACTCTTGTAAGGGCTTCTTTTACCAAGTGAGGTGCCATGCTGGAGGAGCAGCCTCAGAGCTCCATACTTTCAGGTGTTTTTACATTCACGGTCCCTGTTCTGTTTCATTCTGGACTCTCTTTCTTTTAAAACTTACCAGTTTCTTCCTTCTCCTTCTTTTGGGCTTCCAGCTCAAACAGAATTGGCCTGTATGGGGCTATGGCACCATGAACCTGGGTTTTTCCCCTGTAACTTTCTTTAGTCCAGTCATTGCAGCAATAGTCCTCATGTGCCCTGGGGCTCCTAAATCCGTCTGTGCTATTTTAAAGTTTGTTTTGTGAAGCGCCATGCTTATGCAAAGTGTGCTATTATCAGTCCACAGACTCAATCTAGCATGAGCAGTCGCCCTGCAGACTTCCTCACCGTGCCTCTGCTGTACCCTGTGATGCTGTTGGAGTCACGTGGAATTGAACCAAACCCATACCTACTATTTGCTTTTGGGCTGGTTTCAGAAGTGACTGTTTCTCGGAAGCCCTTCTACCCCTGCCCTGTATATGGCACATTTCTGTAAAGGCAACAGTCCTGGATAATTTCCACACTACAGTAAGAAGGAGCCTGACATGAGGGTCAGCATCGGGCTGCATGCTTCATGCTGGTGCTCAGATTCCTTGCTGAGTGTGTTGAGTTCAGAGGAACAGCGTGTACACTGCAGCAGGTATTTTGTTTCATTTAAGATGCAGGGTCAGTAGGGAACAGGCAGTGAGAGGGTAATTCTTGTTTCCTGATGAGAAGTGAATGTCGAGTTTGCGGTAGCCCACGGATGAGCATTGTTAATGTCATTTAGTGGGTTGTGGCAGGATCCTGGCGGTGTGCTATAAGGCAAAATACTGGGGTAAACGTGAAGTTTTCTAGGTACGCAGCATTGATTGGAAAGTGAGATGTCTAATCCAGAGCAGAAGTTTGGACAATTCTGTTGCTGTCCCACAGGATTAGAAGCCAATGAAACCAGTGCGATGTCCAACAGCTGCCTGTACCTGGGCATTGCATGGCAAGCCCCTCTGGAGAAAGCCGCTTCCCTCATCTCTTCCAAATGGAACAGGCTTATTTATTTCCTGTCTGTCTTTTTGGGTTCTCTTATTCAGTATTCTTTTTTTTTTTATTTTATTTTTATGTTCTTATTCAGTATTCTAGTTTTGGTACACGATACTTTACATATTGTGAAAAGAAAGAAGCCACGGAACACCAAACTATATGGAGTATATTGAGAGAAATGATCGAGATGAACTGGAATCGCAGAAAAAAGGTGAAAGGAGTGTAATCAGGAGTGAGCAGGATAGCTGACATTCAGAGAAACATTAGAAATGCCACTTTGAGTGATGACCTAAAAATAAAAAAACCTATATATTGCCCATGCACAAATTTTATATATTTGATTTATATTCTGTCTTTCAGGCTAACAGTGCGACGGAGCTGTCAGTGGGTTTGACAGCCGACGCTCAATTTTGCTGGCGTCGGTTCTCGAGCCCGCTGACAGCCACGGGCTCAGAAACCGGACACCAGCAAAATTGAGCGTCCGGTTTTCGGCCCGACAGTCACGGGCCGAATTCAAATTTTTTTACTCTTCAGGACCTCCGACTTAATATCGCCATGATATTAAGTCGGAGGGTGCACATGCATTTGCATGTTGAGGGCGCTATTAGGTGCCGTGGGTTGGACGCGCGTTTTCCTCCCCTTACTGAATAAGGGGAGGAAAACGCGCGTCCAACCCGCGGCACCAGTCTGCCCAGCAAGCTTTCACATTTTTTTTTCCTCATACTTATCTGTTACTCTTGGCCCTTAGTAACCTTTTGGTTCTGTTTCCCTTCCACCCCCACCATTAATGTAGAGAGCAGTGTTGGAACTGCATCTAAGTGAAGTATCTAGCTTAATTGTTTAGGGGTAGTAACCGCCGCAATAAGCAAGCTACTCCCACGCTTATTTGTTTACCCAGACTATGTAATTCAGTCCTTGTTGTTGTTGTCTGAATATAAATAATCTTTTCTTCATTCCCCCTGCCGTTTGAAGCAGAGAGCTATGCTGGATATGCATTAAAAGTGAAATGTCAGGCCTATTTGGTTTGGGGTAGTAACCGCTGTAACAAGCAAGCTACTCCCCATTTCTTGTGAATGCAAATCCTTTTTTCCACATTTCCTCTTACCATTGAAGCTTAGAGCAATGTTGGAGTCTCATTAACCGTATGTATGTTTATTGAATAAGGGTATTATCTCCAGGCAGTAGCCGTCATCCCCTCGAGCCACCCGCTCTTCATTCACACCCTCTAGACTTTATGGATCCCCAGTGTTTATCCCACGCCCCTTTGAAGTCCTTCACAGTTTTGGTCTTTACCACTTCCTCCGGAAGGGCATTCCAGGCATCCACCACCCTCTCCATGAAGAAATACTTCCTGACATTGGTTCTGAGTCTTCCTCCCTGGAGCTTCAAATCGTGACCCCTGGTTCTGCTGATTTTTTTTTTTTTTTTTTCCCAACTGAAAAGGTTTGTCGTTGTCTTTGGATCATTAAAACCTTTCAAGTATCTGAAAGTCTATATCCTCCTTTCCTCCAGGGTGTACATATTTAGATTCTTCAATCTCTCCTCATAAGTCATTCGATGAAGACCATCCACTGTTTTGGTCGCCGTTCTCTGGACCGCCTCCATCCTGTCTCTGTCCCTTCGGAGATACGGTCTCCAGAACTGAGCATAGTACTCCAGGTGAGGCCTCACCAAGGACCTGTATAAGGGGATAATCACTTCCCTTTTCTTACTCGATATTCCTCTCTCTATGCAGCCCAGCATTCTTCTGGCTTTAGCTATCGCCTTGTCACGTTGTTTCCCCGACTTCAGATCTTTAGACACTATCACCTCAAGGTCTATCTCCTGCTCCGTGCACATCAGCCCTTCACCCCCATTGAATACAGTTCTTTTGGATTTCCACACTCCATATGCATGAATCTGCACTTCTTGGCATTGAATCTAAACTTCCTTAAATCCCGTCTCATTCTCTCCACTCCTTCCGGCGTGTCCACTCTGTTGCAGATCTTAGTGTCATCCGCAAAAAGACAAACCTTACCTTCTATCTCGTCTGCAATGTCACTCACGTAGATATTGAACAGAACTGGTCCCAACACCGATCCTTGCGGCACACCGTTCTCTCTTCAGAATAAGTTCCATTTACCATCACACATTATTTTCTGTCCGTCAACCAGTTTGCAATCCAGGTCACCACCTCGGCACTCACTCCTAAGCTTCTTATTTTATTCACCAGTCTCCTGTGCGTGACCGTATCAAAAGCTTTGCTGAAATCCAAGTAGATGACATCGAGTGCTCTTCCTCGATCCAATTCCCTAGTCACCCAATCAAAAAAGTCAATCAGATTTGTCTGACATGATCTTCCCTTGGTGAATCCATGCTGCCTCTGGTCCATCAATTCTCCCGACTATAGATAGTTCACTATTCTCTCTTTCTTTCAGCAGCGACTCCATTACTTTTCCCACCACCGAGGTGAGGCTAACTGGTCTGTAGTTACCAGCCTCCTCTCTGCTCTCACTCTTGTGAAGCGGGAGCACCACCGCTCTTCTCCAGTCACTCTGCACCACTCCCGTTTCTAGGGATCTATTGAACAGGTCTCACAGCGGACCCGCCAGCACATCTCTGAGCTCCCTCAGTATCCTGGGATGAACCTCATCAGGTCCCATGGCTTTGTCCACTTTCAGTTTCCCCAGCACTTCCCATATATTCTCTGCTGTAAATGGAATTACATCTACTCCACTCCCCTCCAGTATCTTGTTAACTAGGGACGGTCCTTCTCCAGGGTCCTCCTTCGTGAACACAGAACTGAAGTATTTGTTTAATATTTCTGCCATTTCTTCGTCTCTCTCCACACATTGATCCTTTTCACCTTTCAATTTCACTATACTACTTTAAACTTTTCTCCTTTCTCTGATGTATCTGAAAAATGTTTTGTCACCTCTCTTTACCTCTATGGCAATTCTTTCTTCTGCTTGACTTTTTGCCATCTTGATTACTTTCTTTGTGCTCCTTCCTTTGGGATCCTTTATATTTCTTAATACTGTTCTTTTAGCTTTTATTTTATCAACCACCTCCTTTGAGAACCAGATAGGTTTCATTTTTCTTTTGCTTTTCTTTACTTTTCTAACATATAGATTAGTTGCCTTGGTAATTGCTCCTTTTAGTTTGGTCCATTGTTGTTCCACATCTCTCTTGTTCTCCCAGCCTTCTAGTTCTTCCTCCAGGTACTTCCCCATTTCATCAGTCTGTGTTTTTCAATTGCAAAACTCTGGTCTTCGTGCTTCTTCTCCCATATCCTGTGTGTGATATAAAACCATACTGTATGATGATCACTGGTACTGAGGTGGGCTCCCTCCTGGACATCAGAGACATTATCTCCATTAGTGAGCATTAAATCGAGTATAGCTCCCTGTCTTGTGGGTTCCATGTTTGAACAGAGCCCCTTGCACGGCATCCACTATCGCTCTACTATTGTTAGATTCTGCAGAAGGGATTCTCCAGTCTACATCCGGCAGTTTAGTCTCCAGTGATCACCTCTTCTCCCTTCTTTCGGATGTTTTCAACCAGATCTCTGTCAAGTTCTTCTTGTGATTTGGAGGCCTGTAAACCACTCCAATAAAAATGGATGCCCCATCGTCTATTTTTAGGATGGCCCATAGTGCTTCTTCTCTACCCCACATTCCTTGCAGCTCAGATGCTTGGATATTGTTTCTGATATAAAGAGCCACTCCTCCCCCTTTCCTGTCCTCTCTGTCCTTCCTTAACAAGTTATAGCCCGGTATTGCCGTATCCCAATCATGAGATTCTGTGAACCACGTCTCCGTGACAGCAACAACATCCAAGTCCACCTCCACCATTAGCGCTTGCAGATCTGGGATTTTATTGCCCAAACTACGAGCATTTGTGCTCATAGCTTTCCAGCTTTTCTCGTTCAGGTTACTGCTTTTCCTGGACTCCTTTTGTGACTTTAGTTGAGTTTTTTTATCCACTTCACCCTTTCCCTTTGTATTTGTGCATAGGAAAGGATTAGTGCCTCTGACAGTCATCCATCGCAATGAGCTTTTTCCTTTGGTTACTGATCTGCAATTTCTGTATGCATTGGGTTTCTTTTCTCTTCTCAGATAACACTTCAATCTTTTTCTCAAGAACTTCTTCAGTGTTTAATACAGAGAAGGTGATGTCTACTTCTGTCACCTGATACAGCGTGTGTCTCCGCATCACAGGTCCAATTCTTCCAGAGCCCACTGTTATCCTGTTGTTTTTTGAGTTCCTTAATGCCCTGTGTGAGGGGGGGGGGTAGACTTGTGGGCTGCCCAGCTGTCAAGAACGGGTGCCTATGGGTCACAGATCTTATCCTACCTGAGCCCACTGTAAATCCCTTTTTCCTTGACTTTTGGTTTTTCTGTGGTAATGGGGAATTAATTCCTGAATATTGCAAAGTGGGTGAAACTTTCTTTATTGCAGATAATTCAGCTTTAACCTCAGCCAGTTCCTTTTTTAAGGAAGAGAGGTCTGAACAAATGGGGCAAGCCCTAAGTTTCCAGATGATTTCCCTCAGAATAAAGACTCCACAATTGTTACATTGGATAGTCCTCATTTTGGTAATTTATTTGATGGTTAACACCTGAGGAAATACCAATTTACTAATTTATCTTGTTGCCAATTATGAATTTAGGCAGCAATATCAGAAAAACAAACCTAGGGGTAGGGTGGGAGGGAGTTAAACAGTTAACCCTTGGTCAAGCTAGGTGTAGAGCAGGACACTTTCTGGAAGTTTATTTTGTCCTAAGCTTTAAATGAACCCATAGCACTTTATGCTCCAATATTAATATCTAAACAGAGATTATTAGTGACAGCTAAATACAAATAGGAGAGAGATTCTATATAATTAAAAGCCAGAATGGTTTTTTGGCGGTTTTTTTTTTTTTTTTCTTGAATTGTAAAGAAACTCAACAGCAAAGAAACCCCAACAAATTAATATACTATATGAATAACTAGAAGAGAAAGATATGAAATGAAAGCACAGACAGCAATATATTATACACAGAAGCCTTCTACAATATTTATAAATTAATAAAAGCTGCACACTGGAAACAGTCTGGCTCCTCGCTGTGCACAGTGGATCTACAATTGACCATTTTTCCAAGTGTAATGTTGTTAGTCATCTTTCATCTTGCTACCCTCTCTGCCACACATGTCATGTCATGTCATCCGTGAACAGGCGCATTTCCCTATAGACGAAGACTGGGCCCAGCACTGATCATTGTGGCACTCCAGTGTTTATTTTACCTTTACCCTACTGACTACCACTCTCCTCCAGCTCCCGCAGGAGCTAGCATGCTCGCTCATCTTCTAGCTGCAAAGTCAGCTTTGCTGAAATCCAGATGTGGTCTGTTTTGTGTAAGATAAGCCGGAGTTCCAGCTGTCCAGCCCATTCTGCAGTTAGAGATGTAAATATCTTATCATTTCAATAATGTAAATAGAATTATTTTTTTTTAACAGTTAAATTCAGGGTAGGAGACCACAGAGGGCTCAGTGCCGGGGCAGAGGTGGAACTGGAGCTTGTCTGGCCTGACAGTGTTGCATCTGTGTCATGATGGTGACAGTGGTGCATATGTAACACTGGTACTTCTGTCCCTGTCCTTGCCCTGGGCCTGCCTCACCCCTAGCTGTCTCGATCTGTGACCCATAGGCACCCGTTCCATAGGAAAAAAATCAGCAGAACCAGGGGTCACGATTTGAAGCTCCAGGGAGGAAGATTCAGAACCAATGTCAGGAAGTATTTCTTCACGGAGAGGGTGGTGGATGCCTGGAATGCCCTTCCAGAGGAAGTGGTGAAGACCAGAACTGTGAAGGACTTCAAAGGGGCGTGGGATAAACACTGTGGATCCATAAAGTCTAGAGGACGTCAATAAAGAGTGGGTGGCTAGCCAGAATGACGGCTACTGCCTGGAGACAATACCCTTATTCAATAAACATACACATGGTTACTGTGACTCCAACATCGCTCTAAGCTACAACAGCAAGAGGAAATGTGGAAAAAAGGATTTGCACTCACAAAGTGGGGAGTAGCTGGCTTGTTACGGCGGTTACTACCCCAAACCAAATAAGCCTGATACTTCACTTTCAATGCATATCCAGCATAGCTCTCTGCTTCAACGGCAGGGGAGAAGAAAACCTGATACTTCACGCATATCCAGCATAGCTCCCTGCTTCAACAGCAGGGGAGAAGAAAAACTGATACTTCACGCATATCCAGCATAGCTCTCTGCTTCAACGGCAGGGGAGAAGAAAAACTGATACTTCACGCATGTCCAGCATAGCTCTCTGCTTCAACGGCAGGGGAGAAGAAAAACTGATACTTTACGCATATCCAGCATAGCTCTCTGCTTCAACAGCAGGGGAGAAGAAAAAAGGATTCGCACTCACAAAGCGGGGAGTAGCTGGCTTGTTACGGCGGTTACTACCCCAAACCAAATAAGCCTGATACTTCACTTTCAATGCATATCCTGCTTCAACGGCAGGGGAGAAGAAAAACAACCAATAAGGGCTGAATAACACAGTCTGGGTAAAACAAATAAGCATGGGTGTAGCTTGCTTATTGCGGCGGTTACTTCCCCTACTACCCGTAACTAATCAAGCTTGATATTTCACTTGGTTGCAGCTCCATCACTGCTCTCTACATTAATGGTGGGGGTGGAAGGGAAATAGAACCAAAGAGCTAAGAGAAACATATAAGTGTGAGAAAAAAATGTGAAGCTTGCTGGGCAGACTGGATGGGCCGTTTGGTCTTCTTCTGCCGTCATTTCTATGTTTCTAAGTAGTATCAGCCTCCATTGCAGCCTCCAGGGATCCGGGGCCTAGCTACTGCTGCTAGGAACCTCTGCTCTAACAACACCGGACTCATCCCAATCCCCTCTCCAAAAGTAATCCACCTGACCACAATAAGAGACCGCACTCTATCTGTAGCCGGACCTACACTCTGGAATAACTTACCAACACATCTAAGACTGGAAACAACAACGCAAACTTTCAAAACAAAACTAAAAACTTGGCTTTTCCAAAAAGCCCTCACAACAACCGCCTAATACCCATTCCGAGGACATCGTACGATAGTATACCCCTTCGGACATACAGTTACAACTCAACTTTCATGCTACCATACAGTAAGACCCCACAAAATGTAGTATCCTGACTGTTTTCATTGTAAGAAATACGTTTAAAGTTACAATACTAAATAAAAACTAATTACGATGTGAAATAAGAGCTATTTACAATGTTTAATAGAATTTTACTGATGCTATAAGGCAAAACAAGAAGAGCTCTACTTCTTGAACACACTTAACAAACACATTGTTAAATCAGAACTTGATGAAGTTATAATGTACAAGAAGAAGACCTAAACTGTTTGAACACAGCTCCAATGTAAACCGATGTGATATTCTATATTGAACACTTGTATATAAAAACCAATAAATAAATATTATGAGGGAGCTAGTATATGACACGGTTAAAGGATAAGAGACTAGTCATCAGTTAGCTGGCTAACTAGTTACAGTGAGTGTGAGTTGAAGCTGGTGCAGCATGGCACAGGGTTGATGGTCTGTTCACCACTCACCAGGCTGTTTTGAGAGAAAATACTTTGCAGCTGGAGCAGAAAATTCAAACTCCAGCCTTTGCAACATCCCCCCCTTTTTAATATCATTGGATGGTCTGCTGTAGTCTTTAGAACAGCTGATGACATTGAATTTCTGGTTGTATGATTATTTCCTGCCAAAGAAGCCTCATGAGGTGGATTTGTAGAGCTGTGGCTGCGTAGCACTAGCAGTTAGTGCTACATGTGGGCAGTAAGAATAACTTTAAAATACCTTTCTTTTCTTTGTAATTTTTATCCATGTTGGTGTCCTTAACTTCTTGGCTGACCTGTGCCCTTATGCTGACCCCTATATTTGGGAGAAGCTCCTGGAGCACTGGACTCCTTATTTGGATGCACCAGGGGTCAGAGGGCAATTGGGAAACCAGTTGTGAAGGCCATGAAAGTAAAAAGATAGTTGTAGTAATGCTGTGAAGCTCCTTCTGCTGCTGACCTTTCTTCATCAGGCTCAGAGAGGAGCAGTTTGCCCTTCTCCTCCATTGCCAGTCTCCTGGAATAGACTGCTGCAGTTGGTGCGTCTTGCCTCTTCCCTGGCTATACGTACGGTTTGATATCTTCAGTTCTTTAGCCTAGGTCTCTCTCCTGCACCAGTTAAATTCTAAATGTTTAATTCCATGAGAGCAGCAGGAGGCAAAGACAGAATCAAGCACTGTTGCCCAAGTCCACTCCTAGCAAGAATAAAATAAGAAGCCACAGCTTTAGAACCATTTCTATGCTAGCCCGAGAATCCTTTCTCCATAGAGTTTACAATCTGTATCTGTCATAGTAAACATGATTACAATCAGGAAACGTCAAGGTTTAAAATTCAGCCTCAAAGACCTGGAGTTCTAGGCCGAGCTTAATTTTCTCCCATGTACTGGGTGGGGAGAGGACAAGACTTTCTTTATAAACCGTTTTTCAGGAGCAGGGACTCTCTTGCCTGTGTCTGCAGCGTTGCATCCTTCAATGATAAGCATAGGTCTGGATATGCGAGAAGAAACGGAGCTGCTTCTGTTTTCCAGGAGAGCCCTGTTGGAATCCTGTTGCGCTGCAGGATGAGGAACATCATGGGATCCTGTGACTTCTGTACTGCCTGAGGCACTTAACTTGCTGGGCTTCTCACGGTATCCCAAGCTGCTACAGCAAGAATCACATCCTTTCTACAGTTTGCTTACTGAGAAGTTCTATTTACAGTGAGATCTGTCTTTTCATACATGTCTACATGCCAGTCTGGTATCTCTGCTCACCTGTTTCCCAGAGCCTGGCACATCCGGCTGATTTGCTGAACTATTGCAGAAATCTGCAGCATGCCCCAGACTGCCCCAGCTGGACTGCAGGCGAGATCCCATCCAGGACAGTCGTGGCAGGTCTTGCATGAGTTCCAGAAACCACTGCATGACTGGGAGTCACAGGTGAAAATGGATCACAGAAAACCTCACCAGTTATGATTACAGTAGATTGATATCTTATTTTACATTCAAATCTTGTTTGTACATTCTTGCTCTGGCAGGTGCCTCCTGCTACTTTCAGTTTCCACATGAATCGGAAGTGGTTTTTGTTGGGTGATTGAGCCGTGAATCTTCATTCACATCAACCTGGTGTTTTCCTTCCAATTCACTTAGCCCAGTCATTGTCTCCTCCGTCTTCAGCTGGGGGCCACAGACCGCTGCTCTCTGAGGTCATGGCCCTGAGTCCACCCATTGGGTGTCGCCATAGGCGTGATGAACCTTGGCAGTGCTACCCCCACTCCTCCTCAAGGAGATGCAAACTCTGCCCCTGCAGCATCACTGCCCAACAGAGGAAGCAAAGATCTGCCCTGGTATTGCAGGTGCTTTAAAATGAGGGCCTGCTTGCAAGGCTTGTGATAAAGCAGGAGACGTACTCGCCTGCATTTCCTTACTACCGTACAAGCTGCAGCATTTTCAGAAACTTGTATGACGTGCACTGCAGGATTCAAGGTAGGTCACCCTGGCTCTGGAGGACCTGACAATTTCCAAGTGCCAGCAAAGTGTCAGAAACAAAGTAAAAAGATCATTTCCAGGGGAACAGGGCATGAGTCCAAAACTCAGACGGATGCAACAAAAGCAAAGCAGAGACCTGTACTGTTCCAAAGAAAGATTTGAGTCTCTCTCCATTTATTTTTTTTTAAGTCTTTAACCTGCTCTGCAAGTGGTTCTCAGGTGCAAGCTCCCAGAATCTCCTGGTCAGCCCTTTATGGTCTGGGGAGGGGGAGAGTAAGTGAGTGGGGTTACAGGTACTCCAAGGTGCAGGGAGATGAGGGGGAGGATTAGATACCCTGAGAGGGATTACAAACACCCTAAGATTGGGGGGGGGTGGGTTAGTGAGGAAAATTCAGGGACAGACAACTAATGAGGAGGATTAAAGAGAGCTGGGAATTAATGAGGGGGAGGGCAGAGTTGAGGCAGTGGGCGCTCTGGCAGCGGGAGCAGTCGCTGGAAGGTTTTGGTGGGTGTTTCAGGGCTGACTGAAATGGACAGAGGAGAAAAGGAGGAATGTTTGCCGTCTTCTAGTGTCTGTTACCCACGTACTTTATGTAATCCACTACTGGCCCCCCTTTAGGAAAAGTGGACTAGACATAAATCCATATAAAATGGCAGCTTTGTTTTATAACTTCTTGTTACCTTTGTGCATGTCTGTCTCACCGGGTCCTGCCCAGTCCCCCTGACACTGCTCTGTCTGTGCTAGTCCTCTGCTTATTTCTCTTTCAGTATCCTGGGATGTAGCTCCTCAGGTCCTAGGGCTTTTATTCAGTTCCTTGGATTCAGACGGTTTGGGGAGCAAACAAACATGGGGGTAATTAGCTGATGCAGCTCTTACTACCCTTAATCCCTAATTCTGATATTTTTGATGCAGCCCCATCATTGCTCTCTGCTTTCATGGCAGGGTTAAGGGAAATTGGATTCAAACAGCAGCAGAGGACTTTGATTTTGACTTTTATGGTCTGGGGAAACTGGTAAGCATGGGGTGTGTGCTCACCTCCCCCCTCCCCCCCACCACTCCACCAAGGAGTAGACTTTGTGTCTTCTCCCACCTCCCCAATGGGGGACGGGGACTATTTGTGTCCCCTGGGCCCTTTAATACATTTGAAAAAAACAAATAGAAATCGCCATTACACTAAGTGCAAGGTAACAGGCAAAGCAGCTGGCGCCCATCACGGAAAATGGGGCAAGAACCCAACCTAGAAAAGGGAGAGAGTCACAGACATGACTCCTAGTCATGCTATTGATCCTCATGCCCCAGATTTATATCGGAGGTATACGGAATATCAGAAACATTGCAGCAAGTTCCGTCTTAGTAATAAGCAATGATCCCAAAAAAGAACTGGAGCTCTCCTGTATTGCACAACAGTGTCTGCCAAGCAGTGCGCCACAGAAAAGGCACCGTGGCCTGCCGCACCTGCAGAGCACTTCCAGCACCTCGCAGCAACAAGAGACAGCACTGGCTCTCAAAGGGGCAGGAGCTCCTGTCTGAGCGCACGTGTAGTCACAACTTCCTGGTCACAGTATGAACCCTGGGAATTAACACACACAGCACCAATTCCTCCTGAGCCGCCTCCTCAGTCTTTCCATCCTCTTATTCTCAGATGGGGAAAGCATGCGTGGCTCTGGCTGCTCATACCACAAGGACATCTGCTGTCTCCGGCTCTTATACATCAAGGGAGCTGGAATTCAGGAGTAGTGAGGTCTAGAGATGTGAATCCGATGCCGGAATCGTTTCTGGTTACGTTATCGTGGAACCGCGGGAAATTACATATGTCCCACGGTTCGGAATTTTTTTTCGTGGCAAATCGTTTTCAGTTTAGTATGCATTTCGTTAGTGCATGCTAGCTCTCCCGTTAGTGCGCGCTAACATAAAACCGTTAGCGTGCGCTAAACCGAAAAACGATTTTTCCCGAAAATTCGTGGGAAATGCAGTTGTTTGTCGGTTTTACCGATCCATGACGAATTAGGAAATATCATACGAATTTCCTAATTCGTCAAAAACGAATGCACATCCCTAGTGAGGTCTACCTGCAGCAAGAAACGAGGAGATGGGGTAAGGAATCCATGTGTCGTGAGAAGCTGAGGGCCTCATTGTGTCCTGCATGAGTTCAGGGTAGCGAGGAGCAGAGGGAGCAGGAGCATCCTCAGAGTAAGGAGCTGGGGATGGGTGGGCGATATGCCTGAGAGTGAAACGGAGAGGGGTCGGAGGTTCAGACAACAGCAGAGCCAAATTGGGTCCGAAGCCCAAGGGGGTGATAAATTGAGAAAAATGTGGAAGCTGTAGGCAACCCACAAATGCAGCTTGAACTCTGTTGTCCGATGCCTGTGTGTGTGTGTGACAAATTATTAGAAAGGGAATGGTGAATAAAACGGAAAATGTCATAATGCCTCTGTATCGCTCCATGGTGAGACTGCACCTTGAATACTGTGTACAATTCTGGTCACCGCATCTCAAAAAAGATATAATTGCGATGGAGAAGGTACAGAGAAGGGCTACCAAAATGATAAGGGGAATGGAACAACTCCCCTATGAGGAAAGACTAAAGAGGTTAGGACTTTTCAGCTTGGAGAAGAGACGACTGAGGGGGGATATGATAGAGGTGTTTAAAATCATGAGAGGTCTAGAACGGGTAGATGTGAATCGGTTATTTACTCTTTCGGATAGTAGAAAGACTAGGGGGCACTCCATGAAGTTAGCATGGAGCACATTTAAAACTAATCGGAGAAAGTTCTTTTTTACTCAACGCACAATTAAACTCTGGAATTTGTTGCCAGAGGATGTGGTTAGTGCAGTTAGTGTAGCTGTGTTTAAAAAAGGATTGGATAAGTTCTTGGAGGAGAAGTCCATTACCTGCTATTAAGTTCACTTAGAGAATAGCCACTGCCATTAGCAATGGTTACATGGAATAGACTTAGTTTTTGGGTACTTGCCAGGTTCTTGTGGCCTGGTTTTGACCTCTGTTGGAAACAGGATGCTGGGCTTGATGGACCCCCTTGGTCTGACCCACTATGGCATTTTCTTATGTTCTTATGATAATGTGAAGAGGGCGGAGGAGCCACAGTTGAGCTGTGCCTGTTTGAGAAGCTGCAGGTCCATGTGTGTCTGGCCCATCTTGTTTTAAAATTTAGAAGATGGACTGGTGAGGCTTTGTGCTTCTCGAGCTGCAGACTGGGGTTTCTTGCCCTATTTTTGGAAATGGATGTGTGTGTGTGTGCTTTGGGCTGGAAAAGGTTGGGAAACACCGCTGTACGATGTACTTTCAGGGAAATTTCAGAAAGAAAGCAGCCCCTAGCTCAATTACACATTGAGTTCCTCTTAGCTTGGAGTGACCTTGTCACATTAGGAAATAATTTTTCTTTTCTAGCCACAAACAGAGACCTATTTCTTTGTAAAGTCTGACTTTAGCAGCAAGTATTCTTGAGGTCTGCCATTTCCGTTGTTTCTTCTGTTAAACCCCTAGACAAAGGTCAGCAGCAAGTGCTTTTGTTGTTTGTCTGAATGTAATGTCAGTCTGGGGATCAGGCCACTTACAGTGGGCACCAGTCTTTTCTTTTTTCCTCACACTGGAAGACTGTGGCACACACATTCCCATGGTTCGGTTTCCAGCTGTGGGCTGGACTTGTTTAATCATAGCCCTCCCATAAAGTAGCGTGGCTGCCATGTTAGTCCACTGGAGTGCGCAGAAATGAGGTTGTACAGTTACAAATGTAAGACAAGCCCATCTTAATAAATTTCCTGACTAGCTTTGGGGAGCGAAAACCTTCAGAAGTGATCATGGTCTTGCTACATTAATGATACCTGCTGTCTGTTCTCTAATCCTCATTCCTTTTGTTTGCTGTGTTCATTCAAGTAGGGTTAGAAGAGAGAGTCATACCTTCAGTCAAAAGAATCCCTTGCGTCCTTTCCTAAATGCACTGTAATTAGTGCTGCCACTCCCGTGGGGCATGCAGATCAGCAGGCTTGGCACAGATTACGTCAGACTGCTGGATCTCATTGGTCCATGACATCTCTCACACACATTTGCTATCGGGCTGATACTGTACAGTGTGCTCTTTGGGAGCTGGGTGCAGCTCCGGTTGCTGTACCAGGGATTCAGGAAGATTGCAAAGAGTTACTTTTTTCCTTAACAGGAAACCTTTGTACTGCTAGAGAGCGAGTCTGACTATTTGCAGTGTGTCCCTTTTGAAGTATGGAGCAGTACACAGAATATAAGGCTTAAAATACACAGCTACTCTGAGCTATTGCATTGTGCAAGATTGGAATCAATATCGCTTGACCAACAGAGCAACTGAGTATTCCCTGCTTACAGGACCAGAGATCTGTTCCCTCCTTGCTTCTCGGTGCATTATAATCCTGGCTTCAAGCTTGCTGAGGATGCCGTCTTTAGTGCTTCTGTAGTGCTGGTGGGGGTGGCCACTCACGAGGCTTGTGTTTAGCCCTTGCCTGGGGTCCTCTGCAGCATCAGATGTCTGAACCCTGTGTCCTTGTACCTGCTTGGCACGTTTTGTGCCTGTGCAGCGCTCAAGTCGACTCGCTTTCTTATCTGCCTTTGGCTCTGGAGAAAGCCCGAGGGACCCTGAACTGAAATGAAGAAGGCCCACATTCTTGTGAGTTATGCAGTAATGGTGGTTCCCTCGTCCCTTGCTGAACAGAAGGCAGAAGGGACATTCTGACATTGCATGAAGAGAGCTGGTACAGTACAAAGCGTGTCACAAATAAAATGATGATAATGTGGCAGCAAACAAAGCCACCTTTCCTGGGTTTGGTTTATCCATATCTAATGGGTCTTCAGCTAGTGTCTCGCCTACAAGTCCTCGAAGACCCACTTTAGGGTCCCAGTTCTGACTGAGGGCTGCCAAATGTCTAATAGCCAGGGGGAGATCCTATGGCAGGGAGAGAACCTATGGTAATACCCATGGAGAGACCTTTCTGCACAATTGAGACACTTCTGCACAATGTAAATAATTTCCATTAAGGGACTTTACGGCACAATGTAAATAAGCTACCTCTGTAAAGATTATATAATTCTTGTCTTTCCCTGTCTCCTTCCTTCCCAGTTTCAACAACCTTGTTATATTGTAACTTTTTACTTCCTCGACACTGGTTAAAAGAAAGTTATTGCACCCCTTGTTATATGTAAACCGGCATGATATGATTGTATCATGAATGCCGGTATAGAAAAGCTTTAAATAAATAAATAAAATAAATAAATAAATGTCGCCATGCTTATTTCTTAATTTTAATTTTTCTATACCACTTCCCCAAACAAGGCCATTCAACAAACCTGAAACAATTATCCAGGTCATAAAAACCAATAATAAAATAGAAGCATTTTCCCCAAAGCCTTCAAACTAATAACTTTTCAAAGTTTATTAATAAAGGCAGTTTTCTGATTACATCATCATCATTTTATTTGTGAATGCTTTTCCACCAAGAGTTCAAAGCGAGTTGCGGACAGTTAGGTTAAAGACAGATCCAGTGGATTGATCACAAGACAGCCGTCAGTATAGTTCAGACAGTCATGTCCAGTAGCAGTTCCAGAGTGGAACAGAAGATTATGTGACTGCAGGGGGCTTGGAGTTAGTGGGTAGGACTGAAAGCTGCCTCAAATAGCTAGGTATTTACCAATTTTCTGAAGGTCAGGAGGTTGTGGATTCAAAACCTGAAGTGTTTGGTTTTGCAGCATTGTTAGAATAAAGTCTTGGAGGGGAAGCAGAAGAATTGAAATCAGCCATGAATTGAGTTTTTCATAATTTGAGGGAGTTCTGAAGAGGAAAGGAGAAGGTCTTCTTGCAGGCGACCACTATGTTGTCCCTCATTGGCTGCTATCTGTAATTAATGCTGCACGACAAGGGTAGGAAGTCAATAAGAGGTGAGTTGTGGCACTTTCAGCCTTGCATCTTGCACTCCTATTCTGAAAACCTTGTACTGGCTCCCTTCACTCTACTGTAACAAATTAAAATGATTAACCCTAGCATATAACGCACTGACCTACCTCATGAAATCACTCACACCAAATACTCCTGCCTGTGCACTATGCTCCCAAACCCAGGCACGGCTGGTAATACCAGGCTCGGTCCCTACACTACAGAACTCCCTACCACTACTCGTCAGACGAGCCCCAGATCTGATGGCTTTCAGGAAAGGGGGTCTCTACCCAACTAAGAATGCAATTCCTTCAGCAGACTGCACTGTTTGTCTTGTATCCTATTTATTTATTTATTTAAAAACTTTTATATACCGGCGTTAGTGGGGACATCACACCGGTTCACATATTAACAGCAGGTCGGAAATTACATTCTACAGAAAAAAAGGAACACTATGCAAACAAAATACACCATTTCCAATATGATGCCCAGGCCCTATTCGCCTACGTGACACAAATCACCAAATCTACCCCCCCACCTATTCCAGATGAACAAGCTCTTTCCAAGGCTAATGAGCTTGCCACATTCTTTCAACAGAAGATCTTAAATACACTCGCCCTCCTGCCTCCAAATACTACACCTCCCAAGCCATGTGAGAATCCCCAGGCTCTTACTAGACCCAAATTTGACAGTTTCGAGTCAATCTCCACTAAAGAGATTGAATCCCTTTTAAAAAGGCAGAAACCATCAAGCCATCCAGCTGATAACATCCCATCGAGACTCCTGCTTCTCATCCCAAATGTGATCTCAGGACCTCTATCCGGTATCATTAACAGCCTTCTAACGCAAGGAAAATACCCAGACAGCCTAAAAACCGCTTCACTCAAGCCCCTCCTCAAGAAACACAACTTAGATCCTAATGTACCAGCTAATTTCAGACCCATCTCTAACCTCCCATTCGTTGCTAAACTAACAGAGAAACTGGTAAACACCCAGCTTTCTGAATATCTTGAAGACCACAAGATCCTATACCCGTCGCAATATGGGTTCCGTAAATCTCGCAACACGGAAACCCTTCTCATCTCACTTACTGACCACATTATCATGGGGTTAGACTAAGGACACTCCTTTCTGTTAGTCCTGTTAGACATCTCGGCGGCATTTGACACCGTCAACCACACCATCCTGCTGGATCGCCTAGCAGATATCTGCATCTCCGGATCTGCCTACAACTGGTTCAAGTCCTTCCTCAGCAATAGGACTTTCAAAGTCAAAATCAACAATAAAGAGTCACCCCTAACTAAATCAACTCTAGGCATTCCTCAGGGTTCCTCCTTATCTCCTACCCTCTTTAACATTTACCTCCTCCCCCTCTGCCAACTGTTAACAGACCTCAACCTAATTCATTATCTGTACGCAGACGACGTACAGATTCTAATCCCGATAACAGAATCAATCTCAAAAGCGCTCACCCATTGGAACAACTGCCTTCTATCCATCACTAATCTACTCAACAGTTTAAACCTGGTTCTTAACACCTCCAAGACAGAGCTTCTCCACATCTCCTCAAACGAAATCAATACCTCCCCACCATCTTCACACATCTCTCACATTACCTGCAAGCAGGTTAGAGACCTCGGGGTAATACTAGACAATCGTCTAAACCTGAAGAGAATGGTCAACACAACATCCAAAGACTGTTTCTTCAGATTACAGATTCTAAAACGACTCAAACCACTCTTATTCTTCCGCGACTTCAGGACAATCCTCCAAGCGCTACTGTTCGCCAAAATAGACTACTGCAGTGCCCTTTTCCTAGGCCTCCCCAAATCCACTGTCAAACCACTGCAGATGTTACAAAATGCAGCTGCGAGATTGCTGACAAGTACCAGTCGTGGCGAACACATCTCTCCCATCCTCAGGAACCTACACTGATTACCAGTTAATTTCAGAATTCTATATAAATCAATCACCGTAATACATAAAACTATCCATCATCATCTTCAACTCGACCTGGAAATCCCATTCAAACTCCACTCCTCTAACAGACCAACTAGAGATATTCTAAAAGGCACCCTGAAATTTCCCCCTACTAAAGCATCACGCCTCTCGATGACCAAAGACAGAGCTTTTTCGATAGCTGGCCCATCCATATGGAATAGCATCCCTTCAAGTCTTAGAGTGGAGCCTTGCCTGTTATCTTTTAGAAAAAGACTCAAAACCTGGCTCTTTCACCAAGCCTTCGCCGACCCACCAGACAATCACTAGTTGTCCTTCACGCTTACCCGTTATGGCGATTACACTTCACGAATGGACTCTGAATCTTCCAGGTTAAAGCACCATTAAGCTTCAACCCGTGCGCCCTATGATATAACTTCATATTTATTTCCTGCCTTATCTTCTTTCCAGCTTATTGCAAGCTTCCAAGTTCTCTTACCCTGTTGATTGTAATTTTTGACTCATTCCTACCTACTGTTTACTTTTTGTTTACTTGAATTGTTACCCCAGTTATATTCTTTGTTAATTGTAAACCGGTCCGATATGGTTATTTACTATGAAGGTCGGTATATAAAACTGTTAAATAAATAAATAAATTATAACAAGGCAAGGGAACTTGGAGGGGGAGAACAATAGCAAAGCGTAGAGGATAGTGAACAAGCCGATAAACATTAAATGAGCATTTATAGTATTAGTAACATTATATACATCAGTATCCTAAGATGATGATCAGGGGAATCGCAGACTGAATTAGGGGTTCATGAGTTAGGTGTGTAGCTAGGGGGGTTTGGTAACATGGTCTATTCTGGGTAGGCACGTTTGAATAGCCAAGTTTTCAATTTCTTTTTAAACTTGATAAGGCAGGGTTCGAGGTCTCCAGCACTCCCAGTGCCTTTAATCCATTTTATGTACATGCAGCTCTATGATAAACCTTACCCTGATAATATTATTTAACCATTGTAAACTTCCAGCTGTCTGTCCATATGTAAAGAATTATCCTATTTTAGATTACACCTTGCAGCAGGGAGGATTATTTAACTACTGCTGACTAGCCTGAATGATTTACTATGCTCTGTGTACAGTGCTATATATAACATGCTGTGAAGGCCTGCTCAAAAAGACATTTTTTTAGTAGTGTTACCAGGCTTCTCTGATAAACAACATAATAAAGCACTTTCTTTACAACGTCCAACGTTTTATGTTACACTCTTGTACCTTTAAACCCCCCCCGACCAGTGACTCCGGACTGCTAAAACCAAGCACAAAAATAAAGGGTTTATATCGCCATGTAGCCCATTAGGTGCAAGAAAAGTAAGCTCAAGTCCTCATAAGTCCAGTTAAAGATGCAAATTGGACCAAAAAGGGTTCCCAGATAAGGACGTGGATGGATATCCTGTCCTCACGCAATGCTGTTAGATATGAGAAGTTATGAAAGTCCCAGAGTCTTCGCAGGACAGCTGAAGGTGTAGGTGGTTGTTTCCACTGCGAAGACACCGCTAGTCTGGCAGCGCACAAAACATGATTGACAAGATGTGATTGTGCATATGACCATCCTGGTGGATAGAAGGACAGTAGATACAGACTGGGGTCAAAATCCACCCTCAGCGAAATCATCTCCCAGATAATCCTTTCAATCCATTTCCAGTAAACAGTCAGTGTCGGGCACTGCCACCAGAGTTGTCATTTGTTTCTTACAGGGCTTGTCTGCTTGGATTTTTTACTTTGCTGATGTTAAGCCAAAGTTGACCAATTCTGTAGTTTTTTTGGATGGGCATTTTGGGTGAATTATTTTGCTGCACAGAGTGAAAAAAATTGTTTTGTTTTTTTAATCTAATTGAGGGACTCTTCAACTCCAGGGCTACCTTAGTTGGCCCTCTGTTAAAAATGCAGACGGCTCTAGCCTCACTAGAATGTTTTCTAGTATTGATCACTGTACCAGTAGAAATCAGGCTGACTATTGGATCTTTCTGAGCTTTTTTTTTCTGGCTTCATGCCTGTCACAGATAGCTTAGGTTACATTTTGTCATGTCGTAGGACTTTCCTTCTTCTCTGATCAGCTCCGCTCTGCTATACTGAAAGTTAACGGCCTTTGACACCTAACTGGATCAAAGATAAGTGATCCGGTGGCTGCCAGTTCTGTAAAATGAATAGCACATTCAAGAGCCTTAGTAAAACGGATCCATGCTGTGTGCCCCTAATAACTCCTTTATACATATACACACTGCACAAGGAGCCTTTGCAGATCTGCTGAGGGTCAGCTGATGACACTTCTCTCAGTTAAGACTTGCACATATTGTACTTTTTCTGGTTACTCTTCAGCAGTTGTCTGCTTGTCTTACATACCCGGCTGAGTCCAAAGAAGGCAGTGGCCTATCCAGAGCCATCTTTAGGCAGCCGTCCCTATAGGCCTAAAGACAACTCTCTAACATGGGCTGGTGCCAGAAGGTGGTCCCAGGACCCTACGTGTTGCCCATATATTGCATCAGAACGGGGTGGGTCACCTGGACCATGGCCTGACCAAATTTTGGGCTGTCCCGGAAGTGCAAGGCTTTCCTGTCTAAAGAGTGACGCTGCCAGTAAAGGAGCAGAGAGGGGAGAGGCGATGTTCTCGGCTTCGGCAAGATCGGGAGTGCACGCTCCCTTGAATTTCAGTGTATGTAGTCATGAGGCGCTTGCAGCTGTGAGAGGTTTGAGAGTCTCAATCCCGGCTCCTGGAGATAAAAAGGTTTGGACAGCGAACGAGCAAGCCAGGGCGGGAGAAGAGAATACAGCTGTGAGAGTCCGAGATAAGTTGGGGAATTGGGAGGAGTGAGAGAAGGGCTAGAAGATGAGTAGGAGAGGGACCAAGATGAACTGGAGCTGGAAGTGAGGGTTAGTAGGAGACGCAGGCTCAGGAATAAGAGAGGGAAAGGAACCAGAGAGGAGTAAAGAGGAGAAGTTAGAACATAGATAAGGTAAAGTAGTGGAGAAACATTTTAGTTTCAGTTCTTAGAATATGATATATTTTTTTTTTATATGTAAATTTGTTGAGACATGACCTTGCTCTACGCTGTGGTGGTCCTGTCTTCTGCACTTTGCTTTTATTTACAGTTGAAATGAAGGATACTCTGCTGCTCGTCATGGTGGTGATGCTGATAAAGTCCTGGGTCCTGTAGACTTACTTAGCAAGGAATGATGGAGTGAAGTCTGACGACATCTGGGAGATTAGAACTCCCTGCCTCTGGCTATCAGGAGGAAAGGCCAACTCGAGTCCTTCTGCTGTAGGGGAAGGAGGAAGGGCAGGTCCTGGTGGTAGTGCTTGACCTGTGGAGGATCTGCTGGAGCCCTTCATTTAGTGATTGATTTAGTAGGAAAAAAGGAGAGAATACTTTCTCTGTACACTTTGTAGCCATCCCACCTAGAATATTGTGACTAATTCTCCTAGGACAAGCAGGATGGGAGTCCTTGCACATGGGTGACATCATCAGATGGTGCCCGGCACAGAACTTTGATCTCAAAGATTCTAGAGCTTTCAGCATGCCCTACTGAGCATGTGCAGCTGTAGTCATCACCCTGCTCCCCCCTAGGCAGAGTCCCTCAATCTCATTTTTTCCGCTGAGCTGTGGTCTTGCAGTTGTGGAACTTGTGCTCTTTTTTTTTTAAACCAGAAAATGTTTTTCACAATATTTAGCTTTGCTGTTACGCCCAGAGGGGTGGACTCTTGATCTGGCGATGTCCGTTTAGGCCACTGTCGGTAGACGAGGCCGGTCCTCGGGGTGGCAGGTAGGATTGAAGAAGATCTGGATGCGGGCGCCTCCTGCCGGTCGTGTAGTCCAGATAGCTGGCGCCTCCAGCGGGTCGTGTAAGCAGTAGCTGACGCCTTCAGCTGGTTGAAGAGCCAACCCCGAGGATCCCTCAGAAGTCCAGACAGGACCCTGGGGCTAGAGGTACTGCCGACAGTCCAGTGACCAAGAACCAGGGAGCTTCCGCAGTTAGGGGTCAAGTGTCAGAGAGTTCCACAGCCAGTCCAGGGGTCGAGAGCCAGAAATATCCGCAGCTGGTCCAGCGGTCAAGAGCCAGAAGAATCCTCAGCCAGTCCAGGAGTCGAGAGCCAGAGAGTATCGTAGCCGATCCGGAGGTCAAGAGCCAGAGAGTACCGCAGCCAAGCCAGGAGAAACATCAGCCGGTCCAGGAATCAAGCACAGAGAGAACAAGCAGTAACCAGGAACAGGGACAAACACAGGAGCCAAGGCAAGGTCTGAGGGTTCAGACCTTGCCTTAAATAGTCTCAAGCGAATTGGAAGCAGCAGGAAGGGATCTGAGCACTTCCTGTGATAACTCTTTAAATTTCAGGCCATAGCCGCCCGCGCAGCCCTAGCAGACATCAGGGGGAGGAACGCCGCGGCCATCTTGGGGCAGCGGCTGCTGCCGCTGAAGGAATCCTCGACGCCAGTCTCAGCGTCAATGGTCCATCCGGGTCCTGGGTTAAGTGGTCGGTTCCGGTCGCGGCTTGCCGTGGCCGGTAGTCGTAACATTTGCTCTCTCCTTACAGAAGGGCTTTTTTCTAGAGCTGCAGCTTTTTTCTTCTGGTAGTTTTTGTTCTTGTTTCCAACTGTCTGCAAGCCGTATGGTGGATTCTCCCCTGTGCAGCCTTGCTGTCTGTTACTCAAAAAAACAAACCAAAAAACCTGCTCCTGCAGGTTTTGTATTTGTGTCCTCTCTTTGCTCGCTCTGTTTTTCTTTTTTCAACAGTGCTGACAGGACTGAAATATGCAGTCCATCAGTGATCTGTGTAGGCCGTGAGCCTGGGGACTCGCCCAAGTTCTATCTGGGCTGGAATTCCATAGCGGTTCACTGATCACTCGGTATCGATAGATTTGGACGGTGGAAGGATCAAGGACCATGCTATTCCTGTGGGGGGGAGGGGAAAGCTTATCCTTTCCATGTCTCAAGAAACTAATCTGCATGGATGGGAGCCCTGGATGAAATTGCCTCCCCTCCTGCTTGCAGCCTTGGCAATGCAATCTCCCTGGGAGAAAGGGTGAGTGGAGCCTGGGCTAGCATCTTGCTGTTGCATCTCTCTGCCATGCCCATAAACTTACCTGTGCACAACTGTGACCAGCACACGTTCTTCTGATGCATTGATGTCTGGTCCGCATCGGGGGCAGGGCCCATCTTTGGTACCATGATCCCCTTGACACCGTTGAGTTCCAGGGCCACCCTCATTTCCATCAAGGTGCGTGACTGCCCACGATGCCAATGTGGCCTTCTGTGCTGACTGCATCGGTGGAACTGGAGTCTCTCTGCACCAGTTTGGGCATCAAGGCCATGGTGCCCTCTGCAAGCATGATCTCAGTGCCATTGCGATGCACTGCTGCCCCAATATCATTGATGCCCTAGAGGCCATCGAAGTGAGGGGGGTGGGGGGCTACTGGAGAGGCCTTCGGACCAACAATGCCTCTCACTACTGCCTTGACTATGTCGAGCTCTACCAACCAGACACTGGACTCTCCATTGAGGCCAGGGCCAGGGAGCGGCAGCAGCAGTCATCGGACCTTCAGCTGGGGTACCTCTGGGGATTGCAGTGGCGACCTCCCCTACCCGAGGCTGGCTGCCTATGGTGAGTTGGTTGCGTTGGCACCTCAGCTCTCCTTCAAGGAATTGCTAGGTCTTTCGGGATTGGGAACCCCCGATCTTGCTGCTTCCTTCTCCCTTCTGGAGGGGAGATTCGACTGGATTCTGGGGCAATCCTTTTGGGTTCCCTATGGACCCTCCGCTGTGCACGCCTTTGGGGGTGTCCCTCGCTTCTGTTCCCGGACAAGGGATGCCACTGTTCTTACTGGCGCCAGTCCCACGAACAGTTGAGAATAGCACTCTCCCTTGGATGCTTTGAGGCATGTCATGTCTAACCTCAAGGGAGCCTGTCCAGTGTTGCTCCCCGGTGGTGCTCCAGGTTTCCCTTCAGTTTGAGAGTTACCTTGGTATTTGCTGGGCTCTGTGGGCGCCTTTCTTAAGGAGCACGATAATCATCCTTGCCTGGGGGACCCTCCTGTGTGAGGAGTGTTTTCTGTCCATCAGCTAGGCGATCATGCCTTTCACCTTTTTGCCATGTCCATGGCAGAGGGAGTTTTGGGCCAGAGGGAGCTTGGGCCGAGTACCCCGTGTGAGGGGTACTGCCCTTTAATCGTGGTAGTGTGCAAGCTACTCTTCCCCTGTTTTCAGGATCATCATGACGGTGGGCAGAGCAATCCTGGGTCATGCTATGCTGTCCATTGCTGGGCCATGTGCTCCCTTAGGAGGGGAAGTATATGCACTCTTGGCTGGAATAATGATATAGCAGCTGGGTGGCTTGGTATTCTGTCCCGAGATCGCCCTGGGCCTGCCCTGATGCCCTCTGGGTTTCTGGGCTGGTAATACAATCAGGTTCTACCGGGGTTTGAGCTTGCGACTTTCTGTCTCCTGGTGGAGCCTTCGGGACTTCTTCCCTAGGGTTATTGCTCTCAGTTTCCACTGTTGCAAGAAGACTGAGGGCTCCATCTCAGTAGAATACTCCCTGCTGTCTTTGGCAGTGAGGAGTTCGGTTGGGGTTGATAGACAATTGGGTGACTTGTGCTTACCCTGGTGGTCTGCCGGTCTGCCTCCTTGTGTTCTTTGCTCCTTCCAACTTCCCATTGGTATATCGGGGAAGTGGAGATGAAGCTAAGAAGCCCGTGGTATCTCTCTGTATACCTATAGGGAGAGATACTGCCTAAGTTTTATTCTCATTCTCTGGATTGCCCAAAGGGCCTGCCTGCTCCCCTGCTATCCTGTGACAGGATAGCTGAACCGGTCCTGGCAGGCACTCTTGAGTGAGCTTCAGGCCTATCTCATCTCCCTTCCAGGAGCTTTGGGCTACAGGTCTGTTTCTGGGATTGTTCTCATTCCCTGAAACCCTTGACGTTGTCCTGCACGGTCAGCTAGGTCTGAAGCTTCAGCATGCAGTGTCTGTCCCAGGCCCTGCCGTGGTTTACTGCTTGTTCAAGTATGATGTGGGTTTCTTCTGCCCATTCGGCCTGCCAGCCATACCTGGGCACTCTTCTCCAGGCCTTTGGTTGTCGGTGGTTGACAGTTTCTGGAGAGCTCTTGGACCCCAGTTTGTTTTTTGGTTGTGTGGTTTGGTTTTTTTTTTCCCCCACACCGAAGAAACTGTGCGGTTTTTGTCCTAGAGTCTCTGTTGTTTACATTTCTGGTTCCTTCCTGTATCCAGGAGGATTCTAGATCTACTGTTCTTGTCAGAAACCCTGCTTGTACTGTTCTCTGTGATGTGCTGCACTCGCATCACTCCCCTGCCTCGGGCATTCCTGCTACCTATGAGGGTTCGTGTGTCTGTCTTTTTCTTGGCTTTCTTTGTAGAACCCATCTCTTTTCCAGCTTGCACCCCTGGTGGGTCGGCTGTCTCTCAGGCAAAGGAAGGAGTAGTGCTCCAGCACTATGCGGTTTACTGCTTTGTCCTGCTTGGACAGCCTGCAGCTTGGTATTCACTCATGTGTGAGGACTACCATCCTGCTTGTCCTAGGAGAAAGCAGAGTTGCTTACCTGTAACATGTGTTCTCCTAGGACAGCAGGATGTTAGTCCTCAGGAAACCCATGGGCCTCCCCTGGGAATTGGTTTCTCCATGAATTAGCTATATCATGGACTGAGGGACTCTCCTTAGGGGGCAAGGTGATGACTACAGCTGCACATGCTCAGTAGAGCACGCTGAAAGCTCTAGAATCTTTGAGATCAAAGTTCCGTGCCAGGTTCCGTCTGATGATGTCACCCATGTGTGAGGACTAACATCTGCTGTCCTTGGAGGACTCTTGTTACAGGTAAGCAACTCTGCTTTCTAAAGGCCTTGCCACAAAAAGGATATAGACAGGGTAGAGATGGTCCAAGGAAAGGCTACCACAATGGTGCAAGGCCTGCACCAAAACCATGTGAGATGAGGCTTAAAGACCTAAATATGCCTACCTTTGGAGAGGGCAGACATTCAAATACCTGAAATAAATAATGTCCTAGAAGAAGAGGTCACAGCAAGAAACTGCCGAAGGGTTCTCTCTGATCCAGACCAGCGCCTGGGCTCTGCTCACAGCAGTTCCTTTCTGAGAACGAGTAATCATGCGCACCTCTTCCTGGACACCATAGAGGCCTTTGTGCAGAATACATTCAGGGTACTTGCCAGGTTCTTGTGGCCTGGATTGGCCACTGTTGGAAACAGGATGCTGGGCTTGATGGACCCTTGGTCTGACCCAGCATGGCAAGTTCTTATGTTCTTATGTCGATGCAATACCGCTCTATGCGCGTTTTGGGCGTGCGTCCGTAACCCCCGATACAAAACAGGGGTTAGCGCTTCCAAAACGTGCGTCCAATTTAGTGGGTCGGTAAGTGCGTTCATCACATGTAAATTCATGTTGATGAGGCTATTACCTGTTTCTCCCAATGCACACATTTTAACCCTCTGATTTAATATCGTAGCGATACTAAGTCTGAAGAACTACAAAATTATAATGTCCCGGGGGGGGGAGTGCTGGTGGCCAGGTTAGGAAAAGAGAAGCTCAATTAATGCTCTAAAATTGAGTGTCTGTTTTCCTAAGTGGCTGACAGCCACCTCTCCTGAGTGCCCACTGCCGAGGAGGTGCTAGGGGTGTGCAGTTTTCCCTAGTGCCTCCTTTTTACCGCGGCAGCCCATTTGCATTTTGCATCGGGTGTCCCGGAGAGGTGGACTGGCATGGATTAAGGGGGCGGGCGCTCAGTCGTGAGCACCCCTTTAACGCACGCCTGATTATGCACAGGGCCTCCTCATCTTCCCCGTCCTCGGGGTGAGCTTGGAAGTTCTTTGTAATCAGGCCAGTGGGGCCCAGACAATTAGGACAATTTCTGTATCTTTAGGCCACACTTTCTTGGTCTCTGCTTACATCTCTTGGTCCTGCGTTCTCTCGCTCTCTCTCTGTACATAGTACAGAATAGCTGCTTAGTACTGACACTTCTGTTAGTTATGCTGTCTTTGTCATTTTCTCCTTTACCAATATGTCTGGTTTGCTAGCTTTTTATTGGTTGGTCTTGGAGAGAATAATTATTATCCATGAATAACACACAAGAATGTATGTGAGTGAGAGAGAGAATAACATTAACTGTAAACATAATGTGAGAAAGTGGGAGCTGGGGCTGGAGTTGTGGGCAGACTTGGTAGATTTGCTTTAGGGGCACCCCCCCCCCCATGAAAAAGGTGTTGTGCTGCCTCTGGTTTCCCATGCCTGCCCTCTTGTAAAGCGAGGGAAGCAGTGTGGCTGTGCTTCAGTCCTGCTCCTTTCCCTCGGAGGCTCTGCAGGATGGCCCTAGTACATTTCTCTTCTGGGGAAATCTTTCTGCACCTCTGATACTGATACTGCAGCCATAGTCTGAGAGGCCAAGACTCGGAATATCGCTTATTTATTTCTAATTCATTTATTGTGTCATACTTGTATTTTGTAAATAACAAACCTACTTGTGCTAAGCAGATCACATATAAAACACACAAAATACCAGAGAAGCCTGGAAAGCAGGGACACGTCCCGAGATGAAACCCGCATGCTCCACGTGGCCTCAGGTTTACTGTGAGAAATTGTCTGAAAAGAGGACTTTATCACGACCTTTAACTGAGGTGATAGAGAGGCACCGCCATTCACTATCTCTGGTAATGCCACGCGGGGGATTCTTATAAATCCACCAGCAGAGGTCTTCATCTCTGCTTAATCATTTTGAATTTGGTTTTGCACTTTTAAAAACTGGTTCAGATGTGACTACGATCTTTTTAGAAAATTCTGAATTTACCTGGCTTAGGGTGAAATTTAGGCAAATATTGAAAGCTAGTGTGACACTTTGAATGCTTCAGATAGAATATGAATATCAGAATACTTCAGGCCAAAAGCTTTCTGTCAACAAGTCTTGATTGCTACGAGGCTTACAGTTGCTAGTCTTTGGAAGCAGGCGGCAACGCTGTCTTTAGTAATGGTACAATAGAAGGTACATTATTATTGTAAAATGGCTGCCATAACAGCGGAATTACATGATTCCTCTTCAACGTTCTGAGAGACATGGACACCATATCTGCAGTGGGAAGCAGGGCGAACACCATTTAAAGGGCTGAACAACTCTATACAGCAACTTAATGGACATTTTAGTTACTCAATGGTTTCTTTCTTACTTGCTATGCTATCAACAGCAAATTTTCTGTTTTTATTTTGGTCACTTCCTGGATAGACTCATGGGTGGGAGGGGGGAAAGGAGGGAGGGAAATAGCTAAAAGTTACGTATATCTTGATTTATCTTGTTCTCTTGGTTATTATCTTATATTATAAAGGTTTATTGTATGTGCCTTTTATTTGTTTGCCCCACTTTTGTAAAAAAGTGGGGGCAATCAGATAAAAATGTAAATTGAAAAAAAAAAGAATACTTCAGGCCAAACCAGGTATACATGAAGGTTCGAGTCAGGCCACAAGTGACTTAAATTTTATTCTGATTTGGTTTCTGATGTGACATGTTCAGCAACGGTTACAGGTTTACCAGATAAGCAAAGAACAGAGGAATTTATTACAAGCTTTAGAATGTCCTACCTCAAAACTATATTAACTCAAACACCTGCTCTTTCTTTGTTTATCTGCCCAGTCAAACCTTCATAAAATCAGTTACGGAGTACAATAAAATGTGTTTTGAGGATTATAAAACAATGGAATACATTACACTGCAGGTAGGCTACCGTTTCCTGAACTTGTGGCCTACTCATACAAAGCGCCGTAGACATTGCCGACTGACAAACCCTTTGACTTGTTTTGTGTAGAAAGAGCCAGATGGTGTGTTAGTGCCACACCCTTGACAATGTCTGGCTTCTTTTGCAGTTTACAGCTAACACATCTGCAGGCGATATCTCACATCATCGTTGTTTACCAAACCTTCCAGCTAGTAAGGGCTCAGTTTGCCTGGCCTCTGATTCCTCAGGAGGCACATTAATGTCCCTCTGATTGATCTCTGACCTAACTGCTGCACTCACCTCTCCTCCTATATCTCCCTCTCCCCTCACTCTCACCCCCCCTCTACAACAAAACTCAATGCTAGAAGCTTTCGAACCAACATCTTCGATGGAAATTGAAAACATCATCAAAAAGCTGAAACCAGCGATGCACCCTGCCGACCCAATTCCGACCAACCTACTCTTTAAACATCCCAAACACAATTTCAAAGCCAGTTTCTGAAATTATCAACCTCTCCTTAACCCAAGGCCTAGTGCCAGACCAACTAAAGCTTGCTATCCTCAAACCCATTTTAAAAAAGCCTAACTTGTTCCCTACGAACCCAGCTAACTTCCGCCCAATAGCCAACCTTCCTATGATTGTTGACAATTTTTTCCATGATTTTAGCAAACAGTTATCGGAATACCTTGAGTAACATCACATTCTGTGAGTAACATCACATCGGAATACCTTGAGTAACATCACATGGATTTTGGAAGACTTAAGCACAGAAACCCTTCTGATATCCCTTGCGGACAACATCCTAATAAACATGGAAAAAGGTCAAACTTACCTACTCGTGCTACTAGATCTATCTGCTGCTTTCGAAACGGTGAACCATGCAATTCTCTTAGATCGATTAACAGACATAGGCATCAAGGGATCTGCGCTCAGCTGGTTCAGATCCTTCTTGTCCAACAGGTGCTATAAAGTCAGGATTAACAACAAAGAATCCCCCGCTGTCCGCTCCAACATGGGTGTTCCCCAGGGACCCTCCCTCTCACCTTCTCTCCAACATTTACCTTCTTCCACTATGCCACCTCCTTACAAAGCTAAATCTATCCCATTATCTTTATGCAGATGACGTCCAAATAATCATTCCTATCACAGAATTCCTACAAAAACTCCTAAACCACTGGAACAACTGCCTCCAAGCAATTAACCACCTACTCTCCTCTCTCAACCTAGTTTTGAACACCGCAAAGACGGAGATTCTCATCATCTCTCAAGACAACCTCGCCACCTACCCTACTTTACCGCCCGCCTCACAACCAGCCAATTCGACTTTTAAACACTCTCCTTTTGTCAGAGACTTAGGTGTCACTCTGGATAACCAGCTGAACCTCAAGAAGTTCGTGAACACAAACACTAAGGAGTGCTTTTTCAAACTCAAAGTCCTCAGAAACTTAAAACCACTCCTTCACTTCCAAGATTTCAGACTGGTTCTTCAATCTGTCATATTGTCGAAACTGGACTATTGCAATTCCCTTCTACTCGGTCTCCCAGCCAACTCCCTAAAACCTCTTCAGATGGTTCAGAACTCCGCAGCCAGGCTACTCACCAATACCAAAGAAAGGGAACACATCACCCCTACTCTTCAGAACCTACATTGGCTCCCCATCAAATTCAGGATCCTCTTCAAGGTACTCACGATTATCCATAAAGCTATCCATAACCTCACCGCCCTCCACACTTCCACTCAACTTAAACTCAACTTAAACCACATACCTCGTCTAGACCAATCAGGAGTACCTACAAAGACACCTTGTATGCTCCCCAAGCTAAAACATCACTTAGAAAATGCACCATGTCGACAGCTGGACCACATCAATGGAATGCGTTACCCCCCGACCTCAGACGAGAATCTTACCCTTCGATCTTCAAAAAGAGACTGAAAACATGGCTTTTTAGCCAAGCCTTTCAGGACACCTAACCTCCCTTCGCCTTTAACCTCTCTCTCCCAAGCGAACACTCCAGCTGGACACCTCAGTCCACTTCTCAGTTCTTCTGTTTGCTCTAGCCACCATCTCTTCTGTTTCCGAGATGATTTGATAGGATTTTATTTTATGTCATGTTAAGATGAGTTATATAGTTTTTAGGATATGCTTAGACGAGTTTTTGACATGTTTCCACTGTTAACTGGCTCCAATGTTCCTTGTACCGCCCCTGAGCGAATGTTGAAGTTTCATTGTAAACAGATATGATTTGTATTTTTACAGGAATGTTGATATATAAAAAAATAAAAATAAATAAATAAGTTCTTCATCAGGAACTGATTCACTATTCCAAAAGTATTTTTATGCAAAACCCAGTCAATTGCTAAGGGTCTAGGACTGAGCTACCTGTGGTTCTTGTCTTTGGCAGTTGGTATGGAAAACACAAACCTATCAAGATCTTTCATGTCATCCTGCCCTGTTTCAAACACCACATTGCAGCTTGACCTGTTTTCCTCTGCTCTGACCTTCCCTGCATCCCTACAAACTGAGAACCTCATTCCTGATGGGGTCCAGGCCCCATAGACAATAATTCTTTAAGTAGTACACAGTGTACTGTGCTTATGAAAATCTTAGGACGTTGCTCTGGAATTTCATATGCCCCAATAGTGAGGCTGAGTACCTTTGTTTTTTTTTTTTTCCTGTAAAGCTCTCTGGTTTTTATTTATGCTTTCTTTTTTTGCAATCATTTGTACCCAGCATTTGTGTTGAATGAGCCTGAACTGGATTTGTAGCAGTAACAGGCCAAAAAACTGCTGACATAAACCAACATAAAAAGGCCAGCCAGCGCCGCAGGTAAGCGCTGCAAGTACAAAATGCCATCGCTGTCCATGAAGGCTGAATGGGGAGGCCTTTTAAGCATCTGTTCACGCTGGCTTGCGAAGGGCTTTGTTATTTGCAGAGCGATGCAGCACAAGCTTTCTCACCTCCTCATTCTTCCACTTGTTTCTTGTGCTTCATCTCAGTTGCATTAAGCTGAAAGGCAGCATTGCGAGTATAAAATGTAATGTTTATTTATTTGCAGGTTTTTTTATACCACCTATAGCAGAAAAACTGTGCTAAGCAATTAACAGTAAAACACACCAGTAATACAATATCATATTACAAGTACATCAGCATTGACAAAACAAAATAGAGTTCATGTCCATTTGATGAAAAGAACTTAAGACATCAGAAAAAACCCAAACGAAAGAAGTGCACTATCAGCTGTTTTCTGAAGGATCAATAATCTGTGAGATTCCTCAACTCTGTGTGTACCTCATTCCACAGGGTGGGACCAGAGACTGCAGAAACCCTAGTTTGAATTGTCTTTTGACAATAAGTTTTAACAGTGGGAAGAAAGAGTAAACTCTTTTGTCAGGAACATGGCTTGCGGGAAGTCCCTGCGAGCCTGGGTACTCACCCTGACACCATCCAGCCCGGCTCAGGGCGCTGTCTGCGCCATCCCACAGCATGGATGCCGCCATCTCCCGATGGCGGTTCCACAGGCTGCCAGCCTGCTCCTGCCCTGGATATCATAGAAACATAGAAATGAAATGACGGCAGAAGAAGACCAAATGGCCCATCGAGTCTGCCCAGCAAGCTTCACTCATTTTTTCTCTCATACTTATCTGTTTCTCTTAGCTCTTGGTTCTATTTCCCTTCCACCCCCACCATTAATGTAGAGAGCGGTGATGGAGCTGCATCCAAGTGAAATATCTAGCTTGATTAGTTAGAGGTAGTAGGGGTAGTAACCGCCGCAATAAGCAAGCTACACCCGTGCTTATTTGTTTTTACCCAGATTATGTTATACAGCCCTTATTGGTTGTTTATCTTCTCCCCTGCCGTTGAAGCAGGGAGCTATGCTGGATATGCGTGAAGTATCGGTTTTTTTCTTCTCCCCTGCCGTTGAAGCAGAGAGCTATGCTGGATATGCGTCGAAAGTGAAGTATCAGGCACATTTGGTTTGGGGTAGTAACCGCCGTAACAAGCCAGCTACTCCCCGCTTTGTGAGTGCGAACCCTCTTTTCTTCTCCCCTGCCGTTGAAGCAGAGAGCTCTGCTGGATGTGTGAAGTAACAGTTTTTCTTCTCCCCTGCTGTTGAAGCAGAGAACTATGCTGGATATGCATTGAAAGTGAAGTATAAGAATGGAGTGATCAAGCTAGTTGAAAGGCATCAGGAATAGAGGAAGGTGGAGGTAGTAATTTGGTTATTTGGTTTGGGGTAGTAACCGCCGTAACAAGCCAGCTACTCCCGTCTTTGTGAGTGCAAATCCTTTTTTCCACATTTCCTCTTGCTGTTGAATCTTAGAGTGATGTTGGAGTCACAGTAACCATGTGTATGTTTATTGAATAAGGGTATTGTCTCCAGGCAGTAGCCATCATTCTGGCGAGTCACCTACTCTTCATTGGCGGCCTCTTGACTTTATGGATCCACAGTGTTTATCCCACGCCCCTTTGAAGTCCTTCACAGTTCTGGTCTTCACCACTTCCTCCAGAAGGGCGTTCCAGGCATCCACCACCCTCTCCGTGAAGAAATACTTCCTGACATATCCTAAGGTGTGCACGCACAACTCCTCTTAAAGGGCCCCTGGCGCCGCTTGATGTGATGCTGCCCTCACTATTTAAGGGCTCTTCAGACCGTGCTTCAGCAATGGGTCTCCTGCATCCTGGCCTGTAGTATGTGTTGCTGCTTCTTGCCTCATCTCTCCAGCCCATCCCAGCCTTGCCTCTCCAGTTTGGCCAGCCCTGTCTTATCCAGCCCTTTGCCTTCCTGCCTGCCCTGCTGCGTTAGTTCTTTTTCTCGTCTCCCAGACCTACCCTCCAGACTGACCCTTGCCTGGACATTGACCATTCTTGCTGGCCGCCTGGCCCTGGACCTGGACCTGTGCATACTCCACTTCCATAATCTCTTGCCTAAGACTGCTGGCTCCCGGAAACCAAAGGCTCAGCCGAAGGGTATAGGTGAAGCTCCTGTCCTGCATAGCTCTGCCAGCTATCAGTGAGGGCTTATGGGGCCTACTCCGTAGGCTGAGTCATCCTTACCACAGCAGCAAGGGTCCAGCAATCTTACACCTTATCTGCAGATCTTGGAGAGAGAGTTGAGGAACAAACCTTACCAGTTTATAAGCCAGAAAAGCTAGATTGACCTTCCTAATCTCTTTGAAGGTGTAAACAAAAGTGAGATACTATAGTGTTATCTGTGTTTTTAGAAAACATTTGAGAAACTTCTGAGGAAATATAAAAAGTTCCAGGATAGGAGGCAATGTCCTATTATGGATTGGTAACTGGAGTAAATCTAAATGGTCATGTTTCTTAATGGACAGAAGTGAACAGTGCAGTGCCCCGGGATCTCTACTGCGACACTTGTTACTTTTTTTTTTAATGATCTGGAAAAGGAGGCAGTGAGCGATGAAACAGCAGAGTGTGATGACGAGATTTATGTATATACTTTTAAATTATAACATGCTTAACAAGCCGGGTTTTAAGAATAATAAAATGAAATGAAAGAATTGCAGTCTTGTGAATCAGGAAAACTGAGCATTTAATTGGCAGATGAAATTTAACATCGATAAGTGCAAAATGCTGCATATACAGAAAAATAATCTTAAATATATGTACACAATCCTGAGTTCCACATTAGGAGACAAAGGATCTTTGAGTCATTGCAGACGATCCATTGAAATCCTTGGCTCAGTGTGCAGTGGTGGTTTAAAAAAAAAAAAAAAGTTAGGGATTATTCGGAAAGGACTGGAGAATAGTCTGTTTTATCACAAGGCCTCAATCCATAGGATGACCGTACCTTTATTATTGTGTACAGCTGTGATTCCCCATCTCAAAAAAGATATAGCAGAAGTAGAAAAGGTACAGAGAAGGGAGACCAAAACAATAAAGTGGGTGGAATGACTCCCTCATGAGAATAGTTTGGAGGGGAGAGGATATGACAGAGGCTTGTAAAATCAGCGGGTAAATAGGAGGAAATGGTTATTTGCACTTTTAAATAGTATTAGGACTAGGGACGCTCCAGAAAACTAACTGGTAGCAGATTTAAAACAAAGTGAAGAGTATCTTTTCAGTCACTACAAAATGAAGCTGTGAAAGTCGGTAATATATCTTGGGTTAAAGAAGGGTTGGCAGTGTTCATTAACTGTTCTCCAAGGAGGTCTGGGGATGTGCACAGCTCACTGCTGGCGCTGGGTGCAGTAGATCCTTCCACGTGAGCTGTCAGCCAGGATGCTGGGCTCGAAGGACCATTAGTCTGCTCCAGCACGGAGGTAACTTGTGCCTCTGCTGTTTTGACTGCCTTTGGCTGTTCTTTGCTAATTGTTTCTGCTATCAAAGAATGTGGAGGGTGCAGGTCCTCTAATAGGACGAGGCAGAGAGCAGCTGATTTGAGGAAAAATGTTTGTAAATGAGTGACCACTAACTTTTCAGTGTGTTCAATTTCATTTTAATTGTTTTGTTATGGGCTTGAATCAAGAAAGTTAGAAGTCGCTGTGGAGTCAGGTGAGTCTCTTCTCGCTAACTGGTCACTAAAGGACAGGGGAACAGAGACTGCTCCGGGTACATGGGATTCTAGGGATGGATTGAAATGCTCCTTATTATAAATTAGAGCTTAGGGATGAGCTTGCATTTGCCTCAGATTTCCTTCCTGGTTGGAACCAATGCATTTTCAGCATTTCTCAGGCAAAGGACAGATGTTGAGCAGAAAAGAAAGTGTTAGCCTCCCTATTTAATAGAACTTCACAAAATATAATTTGGGGTGCAGAGGGAGCAAAACCTAAAACACAGTGCATGATATGGATGTAACTAAGAGGTGTGATTCTGGCATCGCCTCCTGCTCGATTCACAATAGAGAACATCTCCAGGACCAATCCAAGAGTGAAATTACCTTTCAAGATTAAAATGGAACTGGCTGTCCAGTTTCACATGAAGAGAAGCAACAGTGAATGTGCATCCAGGACCATAATAGTTGTGTATGAAAACAGTATGCGAGAGTCTGCCCAGCTGAAAAGAGGACTTGGGGAGAAGAGTGGTTTAAAAACAGCCAGGACGTCATACTTTTTTCTTTCAAAAAGTGAACATTGAATATATATTAGGACAAAAAGGAAATCAAGAAACAAGACCATGCACTTAGGTAGAAGGAAGTACTATTATCTCTGTACAGGTCTCTGGTGAGACCTCACCTTGTGCTATCTGCAGCGCTAGAGAACCCCATCTACAAAAGGATGTTGACAAGGTAGGGGCAATTCAAGGGAGGGCCGCCAAAATGGTTCATCGACTGCACTGGAAGCCATACAGACTGAAGGAGCTAAATACGTACTCTCTAGAAGAAAGAAGAGAGAGGACAGACATGATACAAACATTAAAATAGGCAGGCTTCAATAAAGTAGCTTTTACCATAGGATGGATAAGCTGAAGGGAGGGAGGCTCAAAAGGATTGAGAGGGTCTATAGTACTTTGGCAAGACACGTAAAATTGTCATGCCAGTAAAGTGATCTAAAACAGCAGACTCCCAACAGAGGTCAGAGAAGCCAAAACAGTGACAGAATTCAAGCTTGGAGAGGAGACTTAAGGCAAGCAGTGAGGGATGGAGGGTTTGGGAATAGGATGAGGGAAGGCAGAAGCACAATACTGATTAAGACCTCTGAAGCAAACATGAATGGGCCAACTGGGTGAATCAAGCCTCCTGCTGCCAAATTCTCAGTTTCTAACAGGAAGTAAGAGCCAAAAATATCCAGACAAGCTGGTCTTTATCAAAGATTTGTCCTGTCTACATCGTACTGTGAACAGCAAATATTCAACACCTTCTGAAGCACCACAGTGAACTTTGGCTCTGGGCCTTTTCGGACCTTGTCACTGCATACATTGACAGCAGTTTATACATGAGGTAATTGTAATGAAAAGTTCTAATGAATAAGTTTTGAAAACCTTTGAAAGCTTGGCTGGACTGCTGCAGTAAATAAAGCTCTGCTTTAGAGCCAGAGTTTGGGGAGCTGACTTGGAAGGAGAGGAGATGCATCATCCCAGCTGCCAGAGCTGCAGTCTTTAGGGTATAAAAGTGAGCGGCAGGATTTTCTGAAGCTGCAGTACAGTGCCGCTGTGAATTGCATTCTCCTCCTCCTTTTATTTTGACCTGAGGAAGATTGGCATTAATACACCTTAGCTTCTGACATCCCACATTGGTTGAGAATTGCACTGATTTTAGCAGACTGATTTAGAAGAACTCTCCCATCTTCTCGTCGCTGACTATGGATTCTTAGATAGTACGTCACTTCTCCTAGATCCTTAGTGCTGAAGTACAGGTTAGGTTTCTTTCCATTCCATAACTCAAATGGAGTCCTTTCAATTGCCTTTGGCGATAGCAATCTGTCATGATGGTTATTGCACCCTCTTAACACTGTTCTCTAAATCTGTTCCAAGCTTGCCCGAATTTCCTCATGGTACTGGAATTGCCAAAATACAGGCACTACCTTTCTTATAAAATTACTGCAGTGTTATTCCTTATGCATCACCACCTAATACTAGCTATATGATACAAACCCAAAGTACTGCAAAATATGAAAAGCATACATTTACTAGGAGTGGTAGGCCAAGACCCTTTCTGTTGCTGACTTTAGAGAGCTTTGAGGAAGCTCAGGTTGTGACTATATTTATAGATCTGCTCATTATACAGCCCTGTTCTCTAGTGTTTTTCCACCAAGTCCTGGGTAAGCTACTCGAGTCTTTGATTTACCTTTATTTCTCACATGTCAGGTTTATGATGCAGTCATAAGATAGGAGTGTATGTCTTTCTCAGTCTGGTTCTTACATTCCTGTGGGAGGCCATTTACACTAAGGTCTGCAGAATTTCCCAGCCTAGCCTGGGCTGGCTGTGTCGTTTCAGCACATAAGCTGCAACTGGTTGCCACCACTTCTGCCAGTAGGTTATTCCAGGCATCTACGAGTAAAGAAGTATCTTCTCATATTTCCTCTGAATCTTTATGTACTTAAAATGTCATTATCTTGACAACAAGTCTGAATTTAAGAAAGACTATGGGATAGAGAATGTCCTTGTGGCCCTACTGGAAGGGCCACAAGGACATTGTGGGTGGTGGATTGTGTCTGTGTATCATGTCTTATGATGCTAGATCTTTCTGCGATGTTTGACACAATGGACCACCAGATCCTGCTGGACCATCTAATGGCTGCGAGGCTTCAGAGTACAGTGTTACGTGCAATGCAGTCAAATCATGACCCCTTGTCCTTGAAAATTTCATATTTCCGTAATCTATTGAAGCCTGTCAAATATCTGAATGTTTTGATCATCTTCACCTCTCTTTGCTTTCTTTCCTCCAGCTACAGTGATAGCAACTAAAACTGACTGAATTCAAGCTATTTGGAACTGATCCATTTGGTGGAGGGAAAGCCAGGGGGAAGGAATTACTGGAGATTGACTCTTAAGGCCTACAGTGACAAAACAGGCAGGGGCAGCTGGGCAGACTGGGTGGGCCAAGTGGTCCTTATTGGCAACTCATAGGTTACCATTGTGCTGTAACTACTCACTGCTGGGGAATGAACCATAGATTATAGGAAGTGATGATTCACTCTGAAGTCCCTTTGCATTACCATCATAACTACAGTTCCTTGATCTTAATCACCTCTTTTGGAATGCTTATGTGGATCCTTGGCAAAGTAACATGAATACCTGCTTACTTCCTAAGGATAACCCGGGCAGTGGGCATAATTTAGAATTGGAGAAGTACATGTCTGAATGTGAGGCTGAGCTGCTGATACTGATTTAGGTAATGCTAAGTACCTGGAAGGTGGGGGAGGGATGGTAGACCTAAATCATTTGGATGAAGGGGTCAGTAAAGTGGGGTTCTGCCCGTATCGCCAGATATTTCTTGCCTGATGGAGGCTTTCCTGTTTTCTCCTTTGACTAATGCATGCAAGTGATTAGCAAATTTATGATTAATAATGGTTTGGTTTTGAATATTTCAAAAACCACACTGCCAACCCATAACAAACAGTCTCTGGCATCCGGTTGTATTGATTTAGTATATGAATGATATATACTCTGACTCTCCCAGGTTAAAACACCTCTAAGCTTGTAACCGTACGCTTATGGTATCACTGGTTTATCTCCGGCCTTACCTTCCTTCCAGCTTGCTTGCAAGCTTCCAAGTTCTCTCTCCCTGTTGATTGTAACTTTGACTTATTCCTACCTATTGTTTATCTTTCGCTCACTTGAATTTGTTACTCCTTTTTTATACCCTTGTTAAATGTAAACCGATCCGATATGGTTATTCACTATGAAGGTCGGTATAAAAAACTGTTAAATAAATAAATAAATAAATAATATACATAGAAACAGAAATGACTGCAGAAAAAGACCAGTCGGCCCATCCAGTCTGCCCAGCAAGCTCCCACACTTATTTTCCCAAACTTATCTGTTTCACTGACCACCAAGTTCAGGGCCCTTGTTGGTAACTGTTTGATTCAAATTTCCTGCCACCCCCTGCCATTGATGCAGAGAGTAATGTTGGAGTTGCATCAAAGGTGAACATAAGGCTTAATGGTTAAGGGTAGTAACCGCCGCATCAAGCAAGTTACCCCGATGCTTGTTTACCCACCAGACTGCACAGATCGATGCCTTGTTGGATGTTGTCTGAATGTAAATCCTGTTTTCCCCCTGCCGTTGAAGCAGAGAGCAATGCTGTATATGCATTCAAAGTGATGTATCAGGCTTAATTGGTTTAGGGTAGTAACCGCCTCAATAAGCAAGCTACCCCCCATGCTTATTTGTTTACCTAGACTGTGCAGTTCGGTCCTTGTTGGTTGTTGTCTGAAAGCAATCCTCTTTTCCACATTTCCCCTTTTATCTTTGAAGCCAGAAATTTAGGGGTAATACTTGACTCAAAATTAGCATTAAAAGTACATGTTAAAAAGGTTACTCAAGCAGCATTTTACAAGCTGAATCTGTTGTGACCATTTAAATCTTGCTTCCTTCTGTGCTCTTTAGATCGGTGCTGCAGGCTCTTCTGTTCGGTCAAATTGGTTGCTGTAATAGTGTATTTATCAGATTACAAAAAATCTTACTGGAGTACTGCAGTTGATAGAAAATGCCTGACTATTGTTGGGTTTTCCATTATCTATTCATGTTACCTCCATTTTGTTGGATCTCCACTGGCTTCCTACACAATGGACAACAAAATTTAAATTGTTATCCACAAATTACTTAATGCTGATTATGTTGTTGCTTTGAAGGGGAAGTTAAACCCATATTCTCCAGACTGGATCTATCGATTCCTGATTTGTGAGACTATAAACTTGAATGTACTAGAGCAGCGCTTCTCAACCGGTGTGTCGCGATACACCTGTGTGTTGCCAAACACCGGCAGGTGTGTCGCGTTTCCCGGTGTCCCACTGCCCCGTTGTACATTCCTTCTCCCTTTCTCCAGCCCCTGTGGGCCAATTTCATAACCTTGTTCTATGTAATGCCTTTTGGCAATTTTCATGTTCTGTTTCAATGTAAACCGATGTGATCTTTATTTCATATAGGAACACCGGTATATAAAAATCTAAAAATAAATAAATAAATAAATAAATAAATTGGAAACCTCCTTTCTTCCTACCCCCACTGCCCAATGGGAAGCCTCCTCCCTTCTACCTGCCAGTGGGAGTAGGAAGAAGGGAGGAAGCCTTTGATTGGCCAGTGAGGCAGGCATCACCTAGCTCGGGGATGGGAGTAATGGCAGTGTCTAACCCTGACAAAGCAAGGCTGCCACGGGAGCCCATCCCTGTGGCGGCGAAGAGGAAAACCCGACCAAGCAAGGCTGCCACGGGAGCCCATCCCCGTGGCGGCGAAGAGGAAAACCCGACCAAGCAAGGCCGCCATGGGAGCCATCCCTGTGGCAGCGAAGAGGAAAACCCGACCCCGACCAAGTAAGGCCGCCATGGGAGCCCATCCCCACAGTGAAGGAAGATGTTTTTGGTGAGAGCGTGTGGGTGTGAATGGGTGCCTGGGGGAGAGCTTGTGTGTGTGCGTGTGGGTGTGAATGGATGCCTGGGGGAAAGCGCGTGTGTGTGTGTGTGAATGGGTGCCTGGGGGAGAGCTTGTGTGTGTGAATGGGTGAGAGCTTTTGGGTGTGGGTGTGTGTGAATGGGTGAGAGCTTTTGGGTGTGGGTGTGTGTGAATGGGTGAGAGCTTGTGTGTGTGAATGATGGGTGTGGGTGTGTGTGAATGGGTGAGAGCTTTTGGGTGTGGGTGTGTGTGAATGGGTGGAGAGCTTGTGTGTGTGAATGGGTGAGAGCTTGTGTGTGTGAATGGAAGCTTGGGTGAGAGCTTGTGTGTGTGGGAATGAAAGCCTGCGAGAGCATTTGTGTGTGATTGAGAGAGGGACTGGTTAGGGAGGTGATGTTTCTGTGTGAGAGACTGGTCAGGAAGATGACTGGTGTGAGAGAGAACGAGACTGGTCGTGGGGTCTAATTTGGGGGTGTGTGTGTTGTGAGTGACTGGTTGTGAGCCCTAAGGAAGAGGACTGTGAGGACAGAGCTTCAGCAGCCCTTGCTGCTTCTGGTGAGTGCTATTGGCCTGGAAGGGAAAGGAGTAGGAGAGTTGCTGGAGAGGGTAAGAAAAGGTGGCTTTTTACATTTATTTTTCTTGATTGACTGCCATTTTAATTATTGGGTATTGTGCGATGTCTGCTGTTTTGAAATATTTATTGATATTTGGACATGTTTTAATCATTTTTATGAGTTTTTAATTGTTGGATATTATTATGTTCAGCAGCTGTTTTGTAACATTTGTAGTAAAACTTTACAATTATTTCTGTGTGGGGCTCTATAGCAGCTTGGCTTATTCTGTTTTCCCAATAGGAAATGTATTAGTGTTTAGGGCCTGGTTTAATAGTTGTATTTCTTAGGTAGGATTGTTACTGTCAGAGTGTGTTCCATAATGCAGGTGTAACTTTGTGCGGGTTAGTTTGTGTGCATTATTGCAAATCCTGAGAGTCTGTTAGGTGCTATATTTCTCTTTCCATTTCTCCAGGTTCGCAGAGTGGCTTTTTTGGTTTTCCATTCTCTGTCTCCATATTTATAATTTGTGGTTTTTCTGTACTTGGTGAAGGGTGTGTGACCAAGGTGAGGTATTTAACTTGCATGTAGGCATTTGTATCAATCTTATGTGTTGTGTTTTCTCAATAGGACATGCATTAGTGGTAAATTACTGTCTTTTCATAAGGAAGGCTGTTGTGCCTGGTAGTAAAGGGAGTTTGTTTTACTTTTACTGGGCTGTCATCAGAACCAGAATATCTTTTTTGTATGGCGAGTTGTACAGGGTAATGCCCTAGATCTGCTCTGCACTCATTGCTGGGGGTTGGGGGGATTCCTGTGGATGCAGAGTGCATATTTACATTTAGCCCTGTGATAGTCACCTGTTCAGTGTGTCACGCATGTGAGAACCATCTGTCAGGTGTGTCCCGGCCAAAAAAAGGTTGAGAAGCTCTGTACTAGAGCAGGGGCCTTTTCATACGTGGGCCCTCTTCTGTAGCACGCCCTTCTAGTGGAGCTATATGGGCAGATGGACATTAAGGTCTTTAGAAAGAAGCCTAAGGCATTATATTTTACTGAGCTGTTTAGTTTGCTTATCTGTGTTTTCATTTATGTTGATTTTGTCATTTTACATGTACTTAACTGTGTATGTTACTGTAATCCCCCCTGGACACAATTTTGAAAGAGATGGAATATAAAAATGGTTAAATAAATACTGAGAGCTTAAAACCTCGGTGAAGGGCAAGCAGAAGACTGCCCTGAGCCTTGCCTGTAATGCACTGTGAGCGTCATGGCGAGGAGATGACAGTGGGAGTCAGGATATTGCAGACTTGACTTTCTCCTTATGCCACAGCAGGCAGGGTAAGGGTATCGTTCAGCCCTTTGTGGCAGGACGAGATCACACCCTGGGAGGGCAGCCCTCAGCACCTTGTTTCACGCAGGAGCTATTTGGGCTGTTGGAATGTCCTGCTGACAATGTTTCTTTCATGAGTGTGATCCTGCAGGCATTCTCAGGCAGCTACAGTGATTAATGAGCAGGAGCTGCTGCCCCCTTGTCATGCTTTCGGGCCATAAGAAAGAGGTTTGCTTTTCACAACTGGGATTTTGCCCTCATGTTTCTATCCCTTCAAGTCATACTCATCGTCCTAGGAAGGACTAACATTCATAGTTTTTAGTACTGATCCTCTAATCCATGGTCTACTTCATGCCTTTTTATCCAAAGCTCATTAAGGAGTCTCTCAAGTACTGTATATCTTCTCATCCAGCACTCATCAGGGAGGCCGTATGGCAAGGCCTCTCATCTTATTATTCTTTAGGGAACCGTTGTTCATGGACATCTCTCCTTATTCCTGCTGATCTGGCTCTTGCCGGGAAACCATTATACACAGGCCTGACTCTGTCTCTCTTTCACATCTGTTGTCATAATGGAACCATCATGCATTCATCCGTTGTCCCGACGTGCTCAAGGGGAAGTACAGCAAAGGCAATTTAAAATAGACCATACAAAGTACTAAAAAAACTAAATTGTATTTAAATAGACATTTCTGTTCTGCTTTTTCACAGACCTTGCTGCAATCCACCTTGAATAAGTAACAGTTTAATATATCCATAGAGGATTATTTCTCAAAAGATTTAATACAGCCTAACCCAGATTACAAAATTGAATCACCATAAACACACAGTATTAACTTTCAGGCGAGCCCAAAACCGTAAAATATTCCCCGTAGTGTACCTATGGCCATAGCCTTAGGCACTGCTTCCAAAAGGTGCTGCTATGTACCAAGGAGAGCAGTGTGGCCAGCAAAAGAGAAAGCAACACGGCCCCGTCGAAATCAACGGTATGGTGGGCGCAGCCTTAGTGAGTGGAAAAGCAGCACGGCCCCGCTAGCAATGCTGCTGATTCTGGTGGGGCCACGCTGCTTTTCCACTTACTAATGCCTATTTACCACGATGTTGATTTCAGTGGGGCCACGCTACTGAGGAGGAAGAGGATGAGGAGGAGCTCATCCTGCCAGAAGTAGTCCAATGATGCCCCATGGCTGGAAGTCATTTCCTTGGCCACGGGGGCTGAAGGAGACTGCTGCTGCCTGATAGCTCAAGGAGGAAGTGAGTGAGAGAGCATGTACAGTGGTCCCTTGATCTACGAACTCAATTGGTTCCAGAGGGCTGGTTGTAACCCAATTTGGTTGTAAGTCAAGACTATTTTTTCCATAGGAAATAATGAGAGACCCAATAATGTGTTCTGAACCTCCCAAAAGCACCCCTTACCTAACCATTTCTATCATAAAAAATGGTTGTATAAGGTCATTAATTACCAGAAACACCAATAATTTCCTAGTGTACTCACCAAAAAGTTATAAAATGTGCCCAGCCTACCAGAAACAACAATTTCACCTCCTCCACCAGTTCCTTTACAATATCTGCATATGGACTCTCTACCTGGGTAGCATCAAGTTAGGTTGAGAGAAAATTGCACAAATCTCAGCTTTGGCTAAGTTTCCTCACTCTGAAGGCCATCAAATCTTTACAAGAGTGCACTGTTCTGTTTGTACGTCTCACTCTGAATGTCAGCGTGGCCTCTAAACCTCACTTCGAGTTACTAGGTGGGCCTCCCATAGAGATATAAACACCTGTCTAGCGTGACGGCATTATGGTTAGTCTCGATCTCGATCGCTCTCTCGAATTTTGGGTTGTAACCCGAGGGCCCACTGTACTTGTGTGTGGGGGAGAGGGAGCATGTGTGTGCACAACTATCCCAGTAACTCTGCCTGCTAATCCATGACAATTTCAGGACATCTGGAAATCAAAAGTTTCAAGATATGGATAATGGAGAATTTTTTTAAAACCTTATTTTAATTGTTGGGTGTTATTTGATGTGTCTGTTTTGAAATATTTTATTGATGTTTGGAAGAATTGTATATGAGTTTTTAATTATTGAATGTTATGTTCATTAATTGTTTTGAATTATTCTTTTTATTGGTATGGTTTTACTTATTTTGTTTTATGAGGATTGGTAATGTTTCTGTTTTTTACATTGTTGCAGTGCATACAGAATTTGACTTTTTTTTTCCAGTTCAGTTTTTGTCTGTACATTTCACTCGAAAGGAGGCCCCGAATATTCTGTAATAACTCTCACTAGGATGAAGCAGTCTGAACGAAACAATGTGCAATGTGCTCCTCAGTATATGGAGCTTCGAATAAGCTGGGATGCTCCCGAGTCGGAGCGTTGAGGTAGGCTCTAGACAGCCGTCGCGATGTTAAACCTCCGTTTGCGAGATGGAGCAAAGTGTCACATATTGGCAAAGAGCATAGCAGAAATTGAGTCCTTTTTCGGCAACAGGGTAATTTCAAAGGGGCTTTGGTCACCATGGTCGTCGGATCTGACACCACCAGACTTCTTCCTTTGGGATATGCTCAAAGGAAAAGTATCAGAACAAACCTCGCACTGTGGAAGATTTGGAGGAAAGCATCCAATGTGAAATTGCTGCTATTCCCCCCCCCCCCCAATATGCTCGCAGACACGTTCAGGAACATGGAGCGCTGCGTGGAAATGTATCTGGCGGAAAACGGCGATCACTTCCAGCAACACATGTAATGCAAAAAATTACACACATGTCAATGTATGCAGCGAATCTTTTTGGTTGAGATTGCTTCATCCTAACGGAAGTTACAACAGAATATTTGGGGCCTCTTTCCAGTGAATCTCCCTGTATTTATACTGTATGATCTCTTTATTCTGTATGTGATGGTCTATCTGTGTTTTACATGTGTGACTGAAGTGAATTATTCTGTTAGTGTGAGGTTTCGATATAAGGATCTATAGCAGCTTCTGTTTTCCTAATAGGGAGTTTATTACTATTTTAGGCCTGGTGTAACTTTGTTGCTGTTTGAGTGGCTCTCTGAGGGTCATGCCCATGCCCAAGATTCATTACAATAGGCCTAATACCACATGGGTTCCGAGTATCTCTTGCTTTTTTTTCAGGGTTTTCTGCAGTGCATGTAAATATAATATACATATTATAAGACTGTGCTTTGAATGTTCTCTTTCATGTAAAATTTGTTATAAATGCATACTTTTTAATTGTGTGTGAGAAGGATGTGATGGGATGGGGGGATGCAAGGCAGTAACGTTTTTTTCGTAGGGCACCTTGCACTGGCCATGGGCACTGCTGGACAAACATTGAACAGAGTCTCCCAACTCATGGGGTCGTGTATTGTGGAATGGGTGAGGGACAGGGTGCAGTTTTTCACTTTGCCATATTGGTGCCAAATTGCCTGGCTACAGCTCTGTTTAGACCTAACCCACAGCACAGACCCAATTAAGAGTAATTCATCATAGCCCTAGAGCAAAGCCTGAAAGTAAAATAAGCAGCAATAAAACACAAAACTTGCAAGCAAAAGGGTGAGAAAAGAATTCTGGATCAATCAAGGTAGAAACTCCAAAAGAGTCAAACCAGTTGGCTGAGATTTCTAAGTATCCAGAAAGCAATGGGGTAAATTCACTGAATCAGGAAAAAGAACATTAGAAGACTGGACACATATATCCAGATTCCTACGAGCAGAAAACTTTGCTAATTAACCAAGTTAAACTTATTTTTACTTTCAAAAAAGTTGTCTGGAATTGAGTAGAAGTGTAGAGCCTGTCCCTTGAGCTGGGAAGCCTTCCTTTTTGCACAGAAGCTATAGCCAGATGACAGCCTTGACTGAGCACAAAGGCCATGGTGGGAGGTATCTTCAGTACAGCTCACGAGTACTTTGGGACCCACCTCTTCAACACTTCAAAGGCTTTTAACGTAAGCATGCAGTGTAATTGGTAACCCATGCAAAGCAGCCAAAGTTTGCCTGGCTCTGTGCCATCTCTTTCATCCGGTGATGACCTTCCAAGTATTTTCAACTAATTGTAACTGGCCAAACAATTCCACAGGAAGCCCCAAATACATTACACTGCAGTAATAGATGGGAAGGCATCACTGATCTAAGATCAGATTGATGGAAAAATGGGAGCAGTTTTCTGAGAAACTCCTTCTTAATGCCTGCATTAACCTGAGTGTAGGATGATCCCCCAAGCTGTGAACCTTTTGCCCTTAACCAGCAGCACGCAAGACCTGGTCACAGGCAACCCTGATTTGCTGATTTGCCCACCCACAGCAATTCAGTTTTATCTGGGCTGAGTGAGTTTTGACTGACTGACTGGCTGGCTGGCTTGCCTCCAGTTGCTAAACACTGGAAAGGTTGCATTTAAACTCTTGATGATGAATAAAATTTAAAAAAAAAAATTGCAATAATGAGTGTACTCTAGCATTGATATGCTTGGTACATAAAAAGTTAAGTCAACTTGAAAATAGAAACAAGTATAAACAGTAAAAAAAAAAAAAAAAAAAGGCACAGTTGATAATCCAGGTAAAAATAAACATGAAACTACAATTAAAAGCATAAAAAAGCTTTCTAGCTAAAAGCCTGATGGCACAGCCATGTTCTGATCACTTTCTGGTCACACGAACCTCAATCATGGGTCATAGCAAGCAGGGACGGCTCACGGCAACATCCAAACAGCATACGCTCAACAACAGTGCGCGGCCGCAGCTACCTCCCACCCCTTCAGTCAGAATCCTCACAGTTTTTTGCCTTCAAGAAGGGCAACTCAGGATAAATCTTGGTGGCAGTGCTGAAGGGACTCTCACTCACTGGGCCGGCTCTAGGGCAAATAGTGCCCTGGGCAAAAATAGTTGCTGGCGCTCGGCATCCTCCCCCTTTCCCCCCCAGTTGATCCCTGCAACTCGGGGTCAAAGTGTAAGGAAGTCAGGGTGGGGGCAGAGAGAAGGATGAACACCCCAACTCAAACTGACATGAAGTAGCAGCAGCGGGCATACTTCCTCTCAGCAGCAACTGCCCCAGTGCTCCCGTGCACATGTTCTAGATAGAGAAATGCTGCATTACAGAATAAAGACAATTTCATTTTCTGTCATTCAGGTAGCCCTGGATCACCTATCACCAGCAGCACGGAGCCAAAAACATCTCCAGCACAAATTTTAAATGTTGTCTGAATAATCAAGAAGTAGAGCACAGCCCTAGACTATGCATAGTGTGACAGCACTGCAGGAAAAATTTTAGAAAATGGATGCAAGATTTAATTCAGATGATATGGAGACATACAGAATAAAGCATAAATAGAAATGTGCAGACACAAACTGAACTGGAAATGGCAGCAAGCCGGTCAATGATGCAGCACAACATCAAACAATAAAATCAAGAAATATAGCATGAATCATAATAGTAAAACCATACTAATAAAAAGAATACATTTTCAAAACTTCTGATAAGAATATCCAATCATTTAAAAATATTATACATTTCCCAAAACACCAATAAAATATTTCTAAACAGCAGAAACACCAAATTAATATCCAATAATTTAAACTAAAAAGGGTTTATACATTTCATTAATCAAATAAATACAATTTAAAAAATCTCTCAATACCTGGGATTTTTTGATTTCCAGTCATACTGAGATTGCCTTGGATTGGGGGGAGAAGGATGCACAACCTTTATCCTCTCTCTCAGAAACACTTACACATGTTCATTCACTCACACTCCTTCATACACATACAAATTATGTGTGTGACACATAGGCTCTCACACACACATGCACAGGCTAGCACATGCATACACACACATGGTCATTCTCATACATACACATAGTGGCGCTCTCTTGCGCACACACGCACATGCTCCTCTAACACACACAGGTTCTCGCTTTCACACACCCATATATGCGCACATGCTCTTACTCTCTCACGCGCACACTCTCACTCTCGGGGCCTCCCCATCTCTTTGGGCAGCATCGGGATGGGTTCTGCTGAGGCCCGATGGGGCTTTCTTCAGGGCATGACTGGATTGGTGATGCTGATGGCGCCCAGGTTGACTGCCCAGTGCATCCTACCAATGCTGCTCACTTACCAGAGACTATCACTTTTTACCCCCAGACAAGTCTCTCTCACTCACACACACGTCCCTGTCACCCTCTCGCTCTACACCAGTCTCTCTCTTTCACCAGTCCCTGTCACCCCTTCCCCAGTCCAGTCTCTGACTCACTCTGTCACCACCCTCATACCAGTCTGTCCATCACCAGTCCCTTCACCTCTTCCCCAGACCAGTCTCTCTCACTTGTCACTGTCATCCCCTCTTCCCCAGACTAGTCTTTCACTTGTCACTGTCATTTCCTCCTCCCAGACCAGTCTCTCTCTCACTTGTCACTGTCACCCCCTCTTCCCCAGACCAGTCTCTCTCTCACTTGTCACTGTCACCCCCTCTTCCCCACACCAGTCTCTCTCTCTCTCTCACTTGTCACTGTCATTTCCTCCTCCCAGACCAGTCTCTCTCTCATTTGTCACTGTCACCCCCCCCTTCCCCAGACCAGTCTCTCTCACTTGTCACTGTCATTTCCTCCTCCCAGACCAGTCTCTCTCTCACTTGTCACTTTCATTTCCTCCTCCCAGACCAGTCTCTCTCTCGTCACTGTCAGCCCTCTTCCCCAGACCAGTCTCTCTCTCACTTGTCACTGTCACCTCCTCTTCCCCAGACGAGTCTCTCTCTCACTTGTCACTCTCACCCCCTCTTCCCCAGACCAGTCTCTCTCTCACTTGTCACTGTCATTTCCTCCTCCCAGACCAGTCTTTCTCTCACTTGTCACTGTCATCCCCTCTTCCCCAGACCAGTCTTTCTCTCACTTGTCACTGTCATTTACTCCTCCCAGACCAGTCTTTCTCTCACTTGTCACTGTCATCCCCTCTTCCCCAGACGAGTCTCTCTCTCCATGTCTTTAGTCTATCACCCTCTCTCCCCATACCATCTCTCTCTTCAGTCACAGTTACCCTCTCCCTCAGACCAGTTCTCTCTCTCTCTCTTCAGTCATTGTCAGCCCTCCCCCAGACCAGATTTTCTCTCTCTCTGTCTCCAGGAGGGATAGGAGCCGGTGGAGTTTATCAACTCAGTGCCTTCCTCTTCCCCCAGGCCCCTCTCTCTCTCCAGGTGCGGGGAAGAGACTGCAGGTAGTGCTGCTACTGAAGAGCAGGGCTTGCAGAATGCCTTCCACAGGTCTCCTGCTTTGCTCCCTGCCCCAGACTCAGCAGTGTCTGTGTGTGTGTGCACACTGCCTCGAAATCGGCTCTGCTGCGGTCCCTGCAATCCTGGACCCTCAGCAAACTCCACTTTTTTTTTTTTTTTTAATTACAGTACAGTGAGTTCCTGTGTAGCCGCCTCCTCTCCCGCGTGGGCTGCCGAGTGACAATGCGGCAGAGGTGGACAAGAAACCCAACCGAGGATCAACTTTTCTTGCCAGTGACTGCTTTTTATTTTACTTACTACCTGCAGTGATACTCCTGCAGAGTCTCCTGCCCACACCTGGAGAGAGACCCTGATCTGCAGAGGCAGACAGGCGGCAGAGTCACAGTGGGAACAAAAAGCAGCTCTGCACCAAGCCGTGCTGCAACCAGCAGGGACCTTGCTCATCCAAAACACGAAGGACAGAGGCAGCAGAAAATGGTTAGCCTGCCCGGCGCCAGCGCAGTGATGACATAGGATGCTGCACTTTTTTTTTTTTTTTAAAGAGTTTTGCAGTTTGCAGTGTGTGAGGCACATGCAGCAGGAGTGTTTTGAGTGGGGCATTTTTGCTGTCTCCAACTTCTGCCACCTGAGGCGGCAGCCTCACCTTGCCTCATTATAGAACCTCCCCTGATACCAAGAAAAATTTTGTTGCGCTGTCCCCACTGATATCCCTGCTGTTGGAGGAGGAACACATAATGACAACTCCTGGGCAATCTGGTAGCAGAGGTTGGAATTAAGAGATCCTTCCAGGAACTGGGGCTTACTCCCCTCAGCACCTTAAAACCTAAAGATTAGAGCTTTAAACTTGGCATGGAGGAGCTCTCTGAGAATCTGTCTCTAATATTGGAGCCTGCCAGTAGACTAGCAGCTCCATATTGCATTAGCCTGAAGCTTTCAGATTCTCTTTGCTAGTAATTGCAGTTAGTCAAGGCATGATGTGATGAAGGCATGAAGAATCTGCTCGGTCAATGACGGGGCATAGCTGGCATATTTGTCAGACACATAAGTGCTTCTGACGGTCACCAAGATGTGTACATACATATTCAGATTTCAATGTAACAACACTGCCAGGCTGTGTACGTCCTCCTAAGCAATATTACTGCTGCCCTGAGATGTGGCTAGCTGTTCAGTGAATTGGCTTTGTTTTTATCAAGCCTGACATTTCATTTTAATTTAACTTCCATCTATTCAACCATGACAGCTAATTATGAGAACTCTATACCCCTGGAGCTACGCTGCAAGAGAAGGGAATATCATTTTGAATATTCAAGTCCTTTGCGTCATCTATCAGTGGAACCCATGACAGTGAAAATTTGATGGTTAAGATAAGTATTGAATGCTTATAACACGCTCTATCAACGGCTCTATCAACGGCTTATAACGCGCTCTATCAACGGCGGGCCCGTCCCTCTGGAATTCCCTTCCACCAGACCTCCGCCTTGAGCCGTGCCATTCTACTTTTAAGGCGAAACTAAAGACTTGGCTCTTCCTGCAAGCATTCCCAGAGAGCTAAGATCTAAAACAAAACAAACCCTGTCCTTTTGTTCTAATGTATTTATCCTTATGCTTTATTTATTCAAGATTATAAATTGCTTTATTTATATGTTTATAGTTGAACCTAGTTAGTTTGTTTTTTCTTATTTACTTAGACCAAATTTTCTGTTTTCTGTTCCAAGATTTGTTCCATGTAAACTGCCACCCGGCAGTAGTTATTACTGTTAACTGTGAACCGGAGTGATATGTATTGTATACAGGAACTCCGGTATATAAAAACCATAAATAAATAAATAAATATAACTAGAGTATGAGAATGCATATAACCTGAATTTAACACTTTCCCGGAGAAGAACATTGTGAACTGCGCATGTGATTTTAATTGCAATATAAAAAAAGACTTCCTTATGAGAATTCAGTGACCTATGATTATAAGTACTGTAGCACTTGAATGGACATAAGACATAGGTTTCATTTGTGCAGTCATATACGCTACAGATGTGTGATGGTAGGAGTGAGATCTTATTTTTGTATATATTGTTTTCATTGTAGCAAGACGAGTTTGCACTTGTACAGTGACATGTCTGGAGAGTGAGCGATCTGTGTATAGGACTCCTGCGTCTTCCTTGGGCACCAGTCTGTACTCTGTCTATGCTGCTTTTAGCATTACCCCAGCTTCCTCCTAGGTTATCATTGCGGAGCACACATCAGTAGTTTTTCTCTGTGGTGGTAGACAGAGTACATAGTTAATGCCTAGCCCATCATTTTTATTAGAAGCAGTTATTGGCTGGAAGACTAGACTACTCCGTTTCCTGCAGTGCAGAGGTCTCGGCCTTCTTAGGACCGTGGGCTCTGCACGAGGAACTTTTTCTGTCGCTGTACTTCTGAGAAGCAGCATTTTTGTCTGGTGCTGTGTTCCTGGAGGCCTTTTGTTTGGCATCCTTGCTGGGCCATAGGCTTTCAGTATATTCAGCAGGCAGCACTTGGCTCTGCTGCTCTCATTCAATGCACTGGCATCAGGAAATGTTGATGATAACGCCTAAAATGTGTAACACAGAGCATGGAAAGTCCAAAGCCCCAGGAACTGGGACCAGGCGACAATTATTTCACAAGTGGTTTTACCAAGGCACTTTGAAAAGAGGTTTGAAGTGGCTGCACGTTAAACTATAACACGAGCAATAATTAGACTGGGTGCTCTAATGATACACCCATCCCCCCCCTAAAAAGAGGAGAACAATTGAATATTTATCAATGCCAAATGGGCACAGCAAAAATGGAAAAAAGGAACCGTTTCCTTCTCCATTTATGTATATAACACAAATATATACAGGACACCGGAGAACCTTTGCCGTGATCGTCTCCGCCACCACGCTGGTACTGCGGTCTAAACCGTGATAATGTCCAGTGGTGAGCTTTGGTTACTGTGCACCCCATCCCCCAGCAGGTATGACTGCCATCAAACCGTGACCATTTCCATGGTAATTATAAATCTGCTCCTCGCAAATCACTCTTTATTTGATATATTTAATTGTAGATCGCATTCAGGCTTGATGTATTACAACAATAATAGCTTTCAACTTCTGCACTTATTGGTGAGGGCTGTTTGAAAAGCCACGTTTGTTCATCAGTGTCTTAGCACTCTGTGCTTTAGAAGCCTGCGTATTGTCTGACTTTGAACTGAGAGCATGGTCATTAGGCAAAGTCCTGCGCTAGTGCAGTCTGAGCTCCACATCCTCTGCTGCCTTGTTTAAATGTGATGGAATGAAAGAAAAAGAGCCTGGCGAGAGAGAGAGAATCTCACCAACATGTTGTGATTACCAAAGTCAACAACTATTACTGGCTTGACGTATTCATTTATATACTTATGTGGTAACCTGGGCAATAGTGGCTTGGAAACAGCCAGAAGGACTAAGGAGGCTGACTCTAGCTGTTTCCTTTTATGCAATTTATTTACAGTGAAAACACAAAGTTCAAAGCAAAACAAAGTTCAGGTAGTATACACAGTAAATATAGCAGGTTTTAGCATAGGCTGGCTTCCTGCCTGCTCCCCGGGGCCTGTGTCTCACCTTTCTAGGCCCTGAGTTCTTGTACTTTGAGGGACTCCTTCCTTCACCCAGGATTCCTTGTGGGTCTGGATCTTAAGGAAGACTGAGCAAGACAACTGTGCCCGGTCCGGTCCCTTAAGGTGGTCTGAGGGAGATTCCTATAGACTCCCTCACAGCTTACAAGGCTCTTAAGATGACATAAAACATGGTACAAGCTAGATCTCAGGAAGAGGAATAAATCTCAGCTGCTGAGAAGAGGTGGATTTGAGACAACAAGTAAAAACCATATATACCCGGAATGAGGTAAATGTGAACAGGAATTTTAGTTCTTTCAAAAAGGAACCTGAAAGGAAGAAGATCCCAGAGTGTGGCAACATTAAGAAGAGGCTGGAGGTTGGGCTGGTGCAAGCATATTTGGCGCTCTAGGTGAACCTTTGGTCATTCACCCCTCTTCCCCAACTTAACTATTGGTGGCAATGGCTCCAGCACAGTGCTTTGATGGATAGTCTAGTGCAGAGCTTTCCAAACTTTTCATGTTGGTGACACACTTTTTAGACAAACATAATTTCGGGACACAGTAATTCAGTTTACTAGCAAACCAGAGGTTAAAGGTTAAACGAACAAAACATATTTCGACAATTTATGTATGTTTCCTTAAATATATACATAAATAAAATGTTTCACGACACAACCTCTCTCATGAAAACCTTAAATTTATATTAAAAATATATATTCCAAGATTCATGTTATTGTTATAATTTATGAGAAACAATAATAAAACAAATTGTCTGTCCCCCACACACTCATCTCTCTCCTCCCCCCAGCACATGTCTGGCCCCCACACACTCATATCTCTCCCCCTCAAGCACATGTCTGTCCCCCCAGCACGTTTGCCCCCCACTCACTCATCTCTCTCCCCCCAGCACATGTCTGGCCCCCACACTCATGTACCTCGTCTTTTTGATTGTTGCCAGTTAAGTGCTTCACTCCCTTCCATGATCACCAGACACTGCTGCTTGCAGTCAGTACTCCTCATGGCCAGGCCTCATCGGCAGCAGCAGCCAATGCAAGGATGGCTGGGCCGTTCCACCCACCAAGCCCCCCAAAAAAACGCGATTGACAGCAAAAATCACCCAATAATAAGCAACCCATAAACTGAAAAAAAAAGTGAATCTCTAGAAAAAAAAAAGCCCACAGTTGACCGGGCTTGCGCGACACACCTGCACACTGCAGGCGACACACTAACGTGTCCCGACACACAGTTTGGAAAGCTCTGGTCTAGAGGATGTGAATGAAGACAAGAGGCATGGGGGTGGCTTGAGGGAATGTTGGCTACTACCTGGAGATGAATATCCTTATTCAATAAACATACACACTGTTAATGCAACTCCAACATTGCTCTATGCTTCAACGGCAAGAAGAAATGTGGAAAAAAGGATTTGCAACTACATAAAAGCAGGGGAGTAGCTTGCTTGTTACGGCGGTTACTACCCCAAACAAAAAAAATACCTGATACTTCACTTTCAACGCAAATCCAGCATAGCTCTCTGCTTCAACGGCAGGGGAGAAAGTTTGACACTTCACATACATCCAGCACAGCTCTCTGCTTCAACTGCAGGGGAGGAAATTTTTGACAATTCACGCATATCCAGCATAGCTCTCTGCTTCAACTGCAGGGGAGGAAATTTTTGACAATTCACACATATCCAGCATAGCTCTCTGCTTCAACGGCAGGGGAGGAAATTTTTGACAATTCACACATATCCAGCATAGCTCTCTGCTTCAACGGCAGGGGAGGAAATTTTGTCAATTCACGCGTATCCAGCAGAGCCCTCTGCTTCAACGGCAGGGGAGCAAGACTGATACTTCACTTTCAATGCATAGCCAGCATGACTCTCTGCTTCAACGGCAGGGGGGAATAAAGAAAGGTGGATCTATATTCAGGCAACAATCAACAAGGACTGAATTACATAGTCTGAATAAACAGATAAGCATGGGTGTAGCTTGCTTATTGCGGGAGTTAATACCCCTAACTAAATTAAGCTATTTCACTTAGATGCAGGTCCAACACTGCTCTCTACATTAATGGTGGGGGTGGAAGGGAAATAGAATATAAAAAAAAAAAGGTTACTAAGAGCCAAGAGAAACAGATAAGTATGTGAAAGAAAAAAAAGTGCGAAAGCTTGCTGGGCAGACTGGATGAGACGTTTGGTCTTCTTCTGCCATCATTTCTATGTTTCTATATGCTTCTATGTATTTGCTCTGGTAGAGTAAACCTCTAGACCTCCCAGTAGTAGGATTTTGCTGTCCCCAAAATCTTGGTGCTCTAGGTGATCACCTAGTTTGCCTTATGGAAGCAGTGGCCATGACTGAGAGGCAGACAGGCTTCGGGTTTCAGAATTAGAGGAACAGTAAAGAATCCAGAAGACTGGACGTAGTATGATAACCAAATTAGTCAACTTGAATGCACAAAAATAAAAAATAAGAACTAAAAAAAAAAATAAGGTGAGACCTTTTATTTGACTAATTTATTGTTTCGTTATGAGTCTTTGGGAGTTGCCACTCCTTGCATGGTCTATTTTTTGGACCTGAAGAAGGACATGTTAGCTCCTGAAAGCTTGTCAAGAAACATAATAAATTAGTCTAACAAAAAAGGTCTTGCCTTTTTTTTTTGTTTGTTTCTTAATTTTTGAATAATCTATAGTAGTAACACAGTAGATGATGGCAGGTAAGACTGATTGACCTATCCATTCTGCCCAGTTATTCTGGTCCATGCTGCTAAGAGATCCGTAGCTGCTGGCCATAGAAGCTCGAGATCTCTTATCACATCTCATTCAAGTCAGTTTTTGTTGTCTTTCTCTTTAGTTATCTACCATTCTGGTGTCACTGGGCTTTCACTCCAATCCAAAGGGGACTAGGTTCCCAATCACTCATTCCAATTTGTGGAGGCAGTCCACCATGAGGGGCATCTGGATGGGGACTTCACCAGAAGTCAAGTCTATTTCCCACAGGTTGCACTCAAGGGTTCAGGTTGCAGTCGGGTCTTGATGACTCAAGGGAATATCTAAGGGCCCCAGGCAGGCCAAAACTTTGGGAGACCTTGGCATGGCCGGAGATCTAGTGTGGGTCAGGGATCTGGACCAGGTGAGCAGCATTCCCACAGGTAAAGACCTCAGGAGACTGTTGGCCCTGTAAAGGGGTGTCAGGCAAGGGCTTTTTATATCCTGCCCTCAATCTATGGACAAACCTATTTCTAGTCCAGTTGGGAGATTCCATGGGCAAGGATAGGCCCACCAAATCGACAAGATAATTGCTATTGTGGTGTTCAGAGTCTCAGCCAATCTTGTGGCTAACCCTTATAGTCCCTGCCCAGAGCTCTGAGGCTACCAGGTTCAAGGCCTGACATTCTGATACCTGGGTAGATGAGTGAACAACTTTCCATACTTAATCTAGCAGCTGCCTAGTACCATGTCTTAAGGACAAGCTTTGTAATAATCTATATAGCTACTATCTCATCTGTGAGATGAGAAAATTCCCAGTTTAATGAGATTTGATAGTGAAATGAAACCATAATCTAATTTTTAGGGATGTTTGTGCAGGTTTGAGAAGAATGAAAGAGATAATAGAAAGTGAAGGAGTAAAGAGCAGCTTTGGGAAATAAGTCATCTAAGAGACAAAAGGGTAGAATCTGGGCAGAAGAGAGGACTATGTAATATCAGCAACAACCCAGGGAGGTACATATTTGCCATACTGGATCAGACCAAAAGTCCATTAAGCCCAGTATTGTATTTCCAACAGTGGTCAATTCAACTCTCAAGTACCTGGCAGGATCTCAAGGGGTAGATAGATTCCACTCTACTTATCCCAGGAATAAGAAGTGGATTTCTGCTATTCCACCTTAAGACCATAAGAACATGCCATACTGAGTCAGACTAAGATCCTTCAAGCCCAGCATCCTGTTTCCAACAGTGGCCAATCCAGGCTATAAGAACCTGGCAAGTACCAAAAACTGTCTATCCCATGCTACTGTTGCTAGTAATAGCAGTGGCTATTTTCTAAGTCAACTTGATTAATAGCAGGTAATGGACTTCTCTTCCTCCAATAACTTATCCAATCCTTTTTTAAACCCAGCTACATTAACTGCACTAACCACATCCCCTGGCAACAAATTCCAGAGTTAATTGTGTGTTGAGTGAAAAAAAACTTTCTCAGATTAGTTTTAAATGTTTTTAATGGTTAATGGACTTTTCCTCCAAAAAGTTTTCAACTTTTTTTTTAAATGCAGCTATATTAATCGCTTTCACCACATCCTCTGGCAATGAAACAGAGCTTAATTAAGGTTGAATAAAAAAATATTTTCTCTTATTTGTTTTAAATGTATCACCTAGTAATTTCCCTAGTCTTTGTGCTATATTCAGATGTGATATTACTGCTTTTTTTATTATTTTATATAATTTTAATGCCTGTTTGTTTTGGTCTTTGTCAAATTATTTTGTTTATATTATGTATGTTTATTCTGTATATCGCTTAGGCCTTTTGTGTTAAGAGATTAATAAATTTTTTAAATGAAATGAAATGCTCTTTGAAAGAATAAGCAACCGATTAATGTTTATTCGTTCCACTCCACTCATTATTTTATAGAACTTTATCAAATCTCCCCTCAGCCATCTCTTCTCCAGGCTAAAGAGTCCTAACCTCTTTAGCCTTTCTTCATAGGAAATGTTCCATCCCCTTTATCATTTTGGTTGCCCTTCTCTGTATCTTTTCCAATTCTGCTATATCTTTTTTGAGATGTGGTGACCAGAATAGCACACACTACTGAAGATGAAGTTGCACCTTGAAGCGATACAGAGGCATTATGATAATCTCTGTTTTATTCTTCATTCGTTTCCTAATAATTCCTAGCATTCTGTTTGCTTTCTTGGCTGCTGCTGCACACTGAGCAGACAATTTCTACATATCAAATATACCTTTAAATATATCTGAAGCAGAAAGCCTGCGAGGGAGCCAATTGGACGTTAGATGATCAAGGGGTTAAAGGTGCACTTAGAGAAGATAAGGCCATCACGGAAAGATTAAACAATTTCTTTGCTTCGGTGTTTACTGAAGAAGATGTTGGGGAGCTACCCGTTCCGGAGACTGTTTTCATGGGTAATGATTCAGATGGACTGAACCAAATCACGGTGAACCTAGAAGATGTGGTAGGCCTGATTGACAAACTGAAGAGTAGTAAATCACCTGGACCAGATGGTATACACCCCAGGGTTCTGAAGGAACTCAAAAATGAAATTTTTAGTAATTTAGTAATTATTAGTAAAAATTTGTAACCTATCATTAAAATCATCCATTGTACCTGAAGACTGGAGGATAGCAAATGTAACCCCAATATTTAAAAAGGGCTCCAGGGGCGATCCGGGAAACTACAGACCGGTTAGCCTGACTTCAGTGCCAGGAAAAATAATGGAAAGTGGTTTTTTTTTTGTTTTTTTATTTTATTTTTCATTTTCAAATTTTCACATTATTACATGTAATCTACAATTTAGGACATGGTACATACTATTCACATATAATACTTTTCAGCAATATTATATCAAATAATATATTAAACATTTCAGAATATATGTACCTAAATATAAGAAATATAGGGGGCAAAGAAAATATAAGCGAATTTAAAAGAAATATTGAACTTTCAAGCAACTGATAGGAAAGAGCATTTTACTTCTTTCATGTCTATTCATCTCTAGGGGTACTATGCGAGTGGCCAATCAGAAAATCCCTGAGTTGTTCCGGTTCAAAAAAACACATAATTATTATTTATAAGTCTAATACAACATTTACTAGGGTACTGCAATACAAATCGGGCTCCTGTTTCATATATGTTTTAAATAATTCAAGTGGTGATATATTTCTAATAACAGGAAAATGTATAATTCTTAAATTTAATATCCTCAGTGTTTTCCAATTTCTCCATTTTCTTCTCTAGAACCAGATCTGACTTTATAATATTCTGTTGTACATCTTCAATTTGTGTTATTCTTTTTTCATGACTTTCTATCTTTGAGTTAAATGTAGTGATCAAAGAATTGTTTAACACAGTCTGATTCTTGGTTTCCAAAGTTGTAGCAGCCAATGTTTTTAGTGTGGATTCCATTGCCTTTAAAGCGGACCAAACATTTCCTAAAGAAATTTGTTCAGGTTTGCCGAGCTGGATACTCACAAACGCAGGGTCCGACTGACCTTCTCTTGCCTCCCCAGAGGTTCCCGGGATTTCAATACCCATAGTTGTTTCCACGGGTCTCATTTGACTCTCCTCTCCATGAGAGCCAGACCTCAGCACAAGCCGGCGATCTCCTCTTTTCAGCTTGGAGAAGAGATGGCTGAGGGGGGATATGATAGAGGTGTTTAAAAACATGAGAGGTCTAGAACGGGTAGATGTGAATCGGTTATTTACTCTTTCGTAAAATAGAAAGACTAGGGGGCACTCCATGAAGTTAGCATGGGGCACATTTAAAACTAATCGGAGAAAGTTCTTTTTTACTCAACGCACAATTAAACTCTGGAATTTGTTTCCAGAGGATGTGGTTAGTGCAGTTAATGTAGCTGGGTTTAAAAAAAGTTTGGATAAGTTCTTGGAGGAGAAGTCCATTACCTGCTGTTAATCAAGATGACTTAGAAAATAGCCACTGCTATTACTAGCATCAGTAGCATGGGATAGACTTAATTTTTGGGTACTTGCCATGTACCTGTAGCCTGGATTGGCCACCCTCTATCCCATGACCAAGTACGGCAATTATGTTTATTATTTATTTATTTATTTATTTATTTATTTAACAGTTTTTATATACCGGTATTCATAGATACATCATATCTGTTTACATGTAACAAAATGGAGAAATACATGGAACAGGGAGGAGGAACTTGGAGGGTGGAGTTAAAGGTTATGAGATAATTGCAAGAGCCATATAATACAGTATATATCGGAGGTCATAGAGGCGAAGACTGTGTATACAGAGGATATGGGGAAAGAAGAGTTACATGTACAGAAGGAATTACATGTACAGTATGAATTATGTGAAGAGGATATGGGGTGAAACAAGTTGTGTATATAGAAGAAAGGGAGGTACAAATGGACTTGCGGTGGCTAATCAGGTATTAGTGGTGGAGCGGCGGATGTTAAGGTATTAGTATTAATTATCGTGTGGGAAAGGAAAGGGGAGTACATTATGAAGTATTGAACTGAGCAGGATTGTGTAGGGGGTAGAGGGTAGGGTAAGAAGATTATACAGTGCATAGAGGGACAGTCATAAATGTTCTTATCGGTTCATGTCATTCCGCTGGCCCAACTAGCCATGAGGGTAGTGCAGTGGACACTCCGCTCTCACTGGCTCCAAGCCACCCATGACCTCTTGGCTCCAGTGCAAGTTACCTCGCCCCTCCGAGACTCCCTCTCCTGGTGGGAAAACCTGGCCAACTTGGAGAGGGGTCTCCCTTTCAAGCGCCATCTCCCCAGGTGGTATTGACCACCGATGTCTCCACCTTAGGCTGGGGGGCACATGTGGGCAGCCTCTGCATGCAAAGCATGTGGTCTGAGCAGGAAGCGAGCTGTCAAATAAACTTCCTGGAGCTGCGAGCAATCCGGTACACCCTCTCAGCGTTCCATGATTGCCTGGCTCACAAAGTGGTTTTGATCCAGACCGACAACCAAGGCTCAATTTGGTACATAAACAAGCAGGGAGGTACGGGCTCCTTCCTGCTTTGCCAGGAGGCGGTACAGATTTGGGCTTGGGCTCTATCCAAGGACATGCTCTTACGAGCATTTTACCTAGTAGGGACAGAGAATGTGGTGGCGGACCGCCTGAGTCGAGCATTCCATCAGCATGAGTGGTCGCTCAATCCGACAGTCAAGGACAGAATCTTCCGCATGTGGGATATTCCGAATGTGGACCTTTTTGCTGCCCCTCGGAATTTTAAGGTGATCCACTTCTGCTCCCTGTACAGGGAAGATGGGGAACCAGCCTCAGATGCCTTTGCCCTATTTTGTGGCAAGGGCTTACTGTACGCGTATCCCCCAAACCCGCTAGTGAGGTAAATGCTCATGAAGCTCCAGCTGGAAATCTTATCGGTTGAAGTAGAGAAGGTTCTCAGTCTGGTGTGAGGCAAAGGGTCTAGACTCTTTCTTGTGCCCCACTCTGCGACTGGAGGACTATTTGTATTTCCTCTTGGAGTCTGGGCTACAGACCACCTTGATCCACATCCACTTGAATGCTATCAGTGCGTATTGCCATGGGATAAGTGGTGCACCCATTTCTATGCAGCCCTTGGTGGGCCACTTCATGAGGGGCCTGTTGCATCTAAAGCCCCCTCTGCGTCATCCTGTTGTGTCCTGGGACCTCAACATGGTACTAGCGCAGCTCATGCAGCCTCCTTTTGAGCCTATGTGCTCCTGTGAGCTAAAACATCTTACTTGGAAAGTCATTTGAGCTTCAGGCATTAGTGACGTATCCTCCCTATACAAAATTCTTTCATGACGGTGGTTCTACGCACTCACCCTGAGTTCCTGCCCAAGGTGGTGATCTATTTCCATCTCAATCAGTCCATCGTTTTGCCCACTTTCTTTCTGAGGCCCCATTCCCACCAGGGTGAACAGGCTCTGCACAGCCTGGACGGCGTGTGCTCTTGCCTTTTATCTTGAGCGCACAGCATCCCATAGGCAATCCACGCAACTCTGTCTCCTTTGATAAAAACAGGCTTGGCGTTGTGGGCAAGCAGACCCTATCGAACTGGTTGGAAGATTGTATATCCTTCTGCTACGAGCAGGTGGACCTTCCGCTTGGAGGCTGTGTTAAGGCGCACTCAGGGCCATGGCAACGTCTGCGCAGTTTCATGCAGTCCCCATCGCTGAGATCTGCAAGATTGCGATGTGGAGCTCCTTGTACATGTTCATCGCCCATTATTGTTTGGACAAGGATGGTTGACAAGACAGTTCCTTTGGCCAATCTGTCCTTTGTAATCTGTTCCAAGCATAAGAACCCAACTCTCCCTACCTAGAGCCCAGTATCTAATTCATGCTGTCTCCCGTTCTCACCCTCAGCACTTCTGATGTTGTGCCCGTTGGCACGTGGTTAAATGCTGTAGGTCCTGTTATAGCTGGGGGCAGCTTGTAGCTTGGTATTTACCCATCTGTGAGGACTACCATCCTGCTTGTCCTAGGAGAAAGCAGAGTTGCTTACCTGTATCAGGTGTTCTCCTAGGACAGCAGGATGGTAGTCCTCAGGAAATCTGCCCGCCACCCCGCGGAGTTGGGTTTTCCGGTTTGTTGTTTTATTTTTTCACTCGTCTTTTTTGCTTAGTTATGAGATCGAAAAGGGACCCTGCGTGGCCGTGCAGATAGTGGCATGCCGGGCTCCATCTGATGATGTCACCCGTGAGGACTAACATCCTGCTGTCCTAGGAGAACACCTGTTACAGGTAAGCAACTCTTTCTCCATTGGGAAAATTTACCATTTAGACATGCTCTCTGTTTTTTCTATCTTTTAACCAGTTCCCAATCCACAATAGGACACTACCCTCTAACTCATGACTTTTTAAATTCCTAAGAAGTTGCTCATGAGGGACTTTGTCAAATGCTTTCTGGAAATCTAGGTACACTATATCAACTGGTTCAACTTTCTCCACATGCTTATCTGCGCCCTCAAAAAAAAAAAAAAAGTAGCAGGTTGATGAGGCAAGACTTCCCTTGGTTAAATTCATTTTGTTGTTGTCCTATTAAACTCTGCTTCTCTATATGTTAAGCAACTTTGTTCTTTATGATAGTCTCTACCAGTTTCAATGGAATAGACAGTCTCACTGGTCTGTAGTATCTTGGATCATGCCTTAATCCCTTTTTAAAATTGGCAACCCTCCAGTCTTCAGGTAACATAGACTATTTTAATGATAGTTTACAAATTACTAATAGCAGGTCTGCAATTCTAGTTTTCAGTTCTTTCAGCGCTCTGTGATGTAATCCATCTAGCCCATCTACTCGTTAGTTTGTCAATTTGCCCTAGTACATCTTCCACTGAGATTTGTTTCAGTTCTGCTGAATCATTACCTTTGAATATCATTTCTGACATGAGTATCTCTTTCATCTTCCTCAGTGAAGACAGAAGCAAAGAATTCATTTAGTCTCTCTGCTATGACTTTGTCACCCCTAAGTGCCCCTTTTACCCTTTGATCATGTAATGGTCCAACTGACTCCTTCACAGGCTTTTTACTTCGAATATACCTGAACAAAGTTTTTTTTTTATTATGAGTTTTTTGCCTCCAAAGCAAGCTTCTTTTCAAATTCTCTTTGCCTTCCTTATCAATGCTTTGCATCTAACTTGTCAGTGCTTAATGCTGTTTCCTGTTTTCTTCATTTGGATCCCTTTTCCATTTCCTGAAAGATGTTGTTTTAGCTAATAGTCTTTCACCTCACCTTTTAACCATGCTGTTTTAAAAGGAACATGTCCAAACCCTTCTTGAGTCCAGCAGAGTGGAACCTCTGCTGGACTCTGCGGTAGCAGCAGCCTTGGAGACACTGGCCAAATCCATCCACCCGAGGCCAAAATGATGTGGCTAAAGAGATGAGCTGCTAGGAGATCCCGTTCCTCCTGGTAGCCCAAATGGAGACAAGGCCCCAGGGGTTCACAGGAAATCCCCATATTCCTGGCAGCCCAAGTGACAATGAGGTCCTGGGGCCACGGTGGAATTCGATCCTGCCCAGTGGACCAAGTGAAAAGGAAGGCCATGGGCTCCCAGCAGCCAAAGAAGAGCAGGAGAAATCCAGTGAGAGTATGTGTGTGAGAGAGAAAGGAAGCACATGTGAATATGAGGGGGAGAGGGAGCACGTGTGTGTTTGTGAAAAAAAAGGGAATATGCAAGTGTGTGAGAATGAACAATCTCAGAGATGCTCAAAATCAAACATTCCCTGGTTTGGAGAGCGGGAGATTTTTAAAGATCCGTATTGATGTTAATTATTGGGTGTTACTTGATATACTGTGGTTTTGAAATATTTACTTTATTTTAATTTAAAACTTTTTATATTCTGCATATACAAGACAACTTTTTCTAAGCGGATCACAATTTAGCTACAGAATAACACACACAAACAATTCACCATTATAAATAATTACACTGATTTTAACAAATAAATGAACCAAAAAATGGCATAAGTCAAACCAACATTAAATCAGATGATGCCTGTGAAAAATAAAAAGCTTTTATTTGATTGGTGTTTGGGAAATTTAAAAAAAAAAAATTCAGTTCTTAATTATTAGGTGTTCTAGTGGTCAGCTGTTTTGAAATATTTTTATTTGTATGAGTTTATTATTATGATTGATATTTTATATATATATATCTATTTTTTTAAATATCTTTTTATTTAAATAGAATGAACCATTAGTAACAGACCATAAATTTGAGCACACTGAAGTGGGTATCATACACAACAGAAGTCCACAGTTACAGTATAGTATACAATCAAGTAATTATTTTTTATTTTTTATGTTTTATGAGACAAGGTGATTTATCTGTTTTTCCATTGTTGCACTGTTTACAGTGTCTGGCTTCTTGCAGTTTCTAGTTCAGTTTTTGTCTGCACATTTCCATTTCTATTTTATGGTCTCTTTATATTCTGTGTTCGGTGATGGTTTGTTTGTGTACTGCATGTGTGACCAAGGTGAGGTATTCTACTAGCGTGTAATTTTTGTAGGTGTCTACATTAGCTTGGCTTGTTCTGTTTTCCTAATAGGAGATGCATTGATATAGAAACATAGAAATGATGGCAGAAAAGGACCAAATGATCCACCCAGTCTGCCCAGCAAGCCCACGGCAACACTCGCCATGCCTACAGGTCACCCCCATGCTTATCAGTTTCCCAGACCTTAAAAGTCAGGGCTCTCAGATGCTGTTTGAATCCAATTTCCCGTAACCTGATGTAATAATAATCAGTATATTATATCAGGTTATATAATGTAATATATGCAATGTTGCCTTTTCACAGGTAGGGTTGTTACTGTTTGAATGCTAGCAGTTAGTGCTGTTTGGTATGGGAGGTTTACTATATTGTAACTGTAATTCAGTTTACTCATGGCTTACTGAGGACCAAGCCCACCTTGAACACGTATTACAATAGGCCTAATACCATATGGGCTCCAAGTGTCTCTTTTTTTTTTGCTTTCATGCAGGGTTTTCTGATTGTACCATAGCAGTACTTGTAAATATAATATACATATTGTTGTGATATATTTACCTCAGAAGACTGCCCTTTTTCAAGTAAAGTTTGTTATAATAAATGCATAATTTTTTTAGTGTGTTTGCAGAGAGCCATGAGGCAGGAAGTGCGTAAGGATGTAAGGGTTATCTATTATATTATTTATTGACATTTGATATTCTGCTTTTAACCATGAATGGCCTCAAAGACAGATTGATAGGAGGGTTAATTTGTCCTTGCTGTAGAAATAGGAATACTTCTGTGGTAATGAGGTTGTTGGATAGGAAGTTTCTACTTGAAAGTTGTAGTTCTCTTCCTGAAGGCTCCAGGTTTAGGAATAATGGAAGCACGTTCCAGATCTTTGGTGCGTAATGGCTGAAGGCCTGAAGAATATGTCTGATTAAGAATACCCAGACGCCTCTGCTGTACTAGCCTGTCAGAGGTGAATGAACTTTGAGAGACTTTCTGACTATCACAGGTTCGAAGGATGCAGAAGATTTGGGAAACTTGTAAGCTCTGCAAAGCCTATAATTACAGGCCAGGAAGGCATCAATGACAACATTTGCTTTACAATGCAGAGAAACTGAGTCTTGGATGCAAGCTTTTATCTTGCAGATGCTGGTTTCAATGACCTGAAACCAATTTGAAAAGGAGATCTTGTGAGGTGATAGTTTTGAATGAATCCTGGTGCCAAGAAGTGGAATCCAAGTCTAGCTCTATTCAAAACCCAGACTGCGAGTTGTGTACATAAACAAAGAAGAACAAAAGAAGAACAGAAGAGAATACTTGCATCAAAGTCATTGATAAAGGAACTTGTTTACAGTGGGAGGAGGAACAGGGTTAGAAGAATTCTTAGTTGAGGGAGGTCCTCACAAGCATTTCCTATACAGGATAGATTGTCATGACAACAGTATACGGTATTTTTTGTAAGAAAGTCTTTGGCCAGTTACGTCATTCATTCTGGAAGCTTCGGGAATGTTGTATTTTGATTATATAAGTCAGGGCAGGTCAGAGATTTACTGAGATGCAAGTTATTACAGATAGAGGGCAGTTATATTGCATCTCACAGGAACATTTGACTTTTAAGAAGCCAAATAAACTAAATTTGAAAACCTCTTGTGGATTTGAAATGTTCTTGTTGCCCTAAAGCTTTGAGTCCAGCAAAAATTATACAGGCCCGAGGTCTGGTGCAGGACAGTCCAGCAGAGGCCAGAGACAGGCTGGAAAGTAGAGACAGTTGGGGAGATCTGAGTTGTTTGGTTTTTTTTTTTTGGGGGGGGGGGGGGGGGGCGGGGGTATAAGGGAGAAGGAGTTGCGAGAGATATTTTAGGGCTGTTTGTTCATGCACTTGAAGATGAAGCAGAGTATTTTGAACTTGATCCTGCTTTCTATTGGCAGCCAGTGTAGCTGAGATAGAATAGGTTTTATGTGGTCCGATGCTTTTGCTCTTACAAGGATTTTTGCTGCTGTGTTATGTAGGAGCTGGAGGCGTTTTGAATTGTATAGGGAGATGCCATTGAATAAAGAATTGCAGAATACTTGATTGTGTTTGTCTAGGTAGTTTCATAGTTACGGATCGGACACAGGTGCATGAATGAGGTTTGTATTGCTTTGGAGATGCATGTTTCTATACTAGGTTTTGATCAAGTAGGACCACTAAGCTTTGTATTGAGTCTTTGGGATGTAATGGAGTAGGGTAGTGACTGTAAGGGATGACCTTAGTGGCTAATCCAGAGATGTTCTGATTTAGAGGATTCATTTTGAGTTTATAGTGTCTGAGCCTTTTTGCCACGGACATAAGAAAATCAATGAGATTTGAAATGGAAGGTGATTAGTTGGCTCTGATTTTGATGCAGATGTGGCAACCCCCTGTTCAGCAACTAGATGACCCTAGATCCCTATCCATTGATTTTCCAAGTTAGTCGGGACACCATTCTTTTACAGCTCCTCTTCTTAAGGCTGGCTGTGATTGGTGGTCGCAGTCTACTTGGGGCGGCTAGGAATAGGAGCAGTGTGGTCAGTTTTAGTTAGCTTTTGGAGAGTGAGGAGCTGATTTATTATTATTATTTTTTTTTTGTTTTCCCTGCTTGGTTGAGCCTACCAACCCAACCTGGTATATTTGCATTCAGAGGAGACTTCCCTTCAGTGCTCTCCTGATCGGAGAGGATCTGCCTCATTCTAAAAGTGACTTGATTAAGATTTTTGGATATTTAGTGACTGGAGTGAAACCTTGATCCCTTTTGGTGAAGGCCATTTTCCCGGATCTGAAGGACAGGGGGGGCTGAAGACCTGTGATCCCTCCTCCTATGTCAGACATGATATAAGATCAGTGACAGCATCATCCCAGCAAGAGAGAGATTTTTGGAAGTGAAGAAGGTTTTTCCCTTTTTGCTCTGAAGGAGGATTTTGATCCACTCCTCCTCAAGGGGAAGCTGAGCTGGTATAGCTGGGTTCCTGTGCGCATCAGACTTTTTTCCTTCAGAGAAGTCACATCTATTTGAAGTTTGGGAAGAATGAAAATCAGGAGACAACGATATCTCCACCCTAAGGGACCATGACACAGGCTGTGGGCAAGAGACAGAACATTGGACTAAGGATTTTTCTGGGATTTTCCCAACAGGATTTCCCTAACCCACTGGGACAGTTTATTCACTGAAAAGAAAAAATGATAAGCTACAACCTAGAAGTTGAGATGAGGACACAATCCCTGAACTAAGGAATACAATGTAAATATTCTCATTGTACAATTTCATTTGTGGAGCCTCTGATGCAATGTTTTTAACCAGTGTTTTGCCAAGCCCCGGCAGGTATGTCGCACACTTCCTGGTCTCCCACTGTTCTTTTCTCCCTCTCCTCATCCCAGTGAGATGCACACAATTCTTCAATGAACACTGCTGCCGTTCCTGCCTGGGCTTATCAGCACATTCAAGCCTGGAGAGGAACGGCAGCAGTGTTTGTGGAAAACAGCAACATGGCCACTTTTTCTTCCTGCCCCTGCGGCCCAGAAGAGGAAGTGATGCTTAGCGGGTGCGCGGGAAGAAGAAAAGGCCATGTTGTTGCTGCAGAATTTGTCCCAAGGCTCCCTCCACTTCCCGCATTCTCAGCTGACTGCTCTGCTCCATGATGATCGCAGCACAGGAAAACAGCTGAGTGCTGCCTTCTTCCCGCTGCAAGGCCGGGGAAGTCGTGCCTGCTGCAGTTCCCAGCCTGTCAGGACTCTGCTTTAATAACAGCATATCAGTTGCCTTGTGCTGTAGCTGCTGTGTGTGCTGGTGGGGGTAGGAGCGAGAGAGTGAGCCCGCATGTGTGTAAGAGTGTGAGAGAATGTGTTTGACTGAGACTGTGTGTGTACATCAGAGAGAGAAAGCATGAGTGAGAGCAAGAGACTGGTTAAGGGGTGACTGGTGTATGTGAGAGAAAGCGAATGGTCAGGGAGGTGACGGTATATATATGTGTGTGTGTGAGAGAGATTGATCAGGGAGGTGACTGGTGTGTGTGAGAGAGAGATGGGTCAGGGAGGTGGCTGGTGTGTGTGTGTGTGAGAGAGAGAGAGATGGGTCAGGGAGGTGGCTGGTGTGTGAGACAGACTAGTCATGGGCCCTAAGGAAGAGGAGTGTGAGGACAGAGCTTCAGTAGCCATTGCTGCTTCTGGTGTGTGCTGTTGGCCTACAAGGGAAAGGAGTAGGAGAGGGTAAGGAAAAAGAAACTGAAAAAGCCACCTTTATTGATTGACTACCATTTTAATTATTGGGTATTATGTGATGTCTGCTGTTTGAAATAATTTGTTGGTGCTTAGAGAACTTTTTATAATTTTGTAAGTTTTTAATGATTGGATGTTCTATTTATCAGTTGTTTTGAGACATTTATTTTATATATATATATATATATATATATATATATATATATATATATATATTTCTTGAGAAGTGTATAAATAGAAATCTGGAGACAAAAACAACTGGAAACAGCAAGAAGCCAGACAGAGTGTATGCAGTGCAGCAATGGAAAAGCAAAAACATGAACTTGATGGTCACTTTATTCTGTATTTGGTGAGGGTCTGTCTGTAAGGGTGTTCTGCAAGCTTGTAGTTTCTGTGTGGGGATCTAGGGCAGCTTGGCTTGTTCTGTTTTCCTAATAGGAGGTGTATCGGTGTTTAGGGCCTGGTTACATATTTGAGGTGGTGCCTTTTCATAGCTAGGGTTGTTACTATTTGAGTGAGTTCCATAATACAGGTGTAACGCTTTGTGCAGTAGTTTGTGTGCATTATTGCAGATTTTGGGGGTCTGTTAGCTTCTATATTTCTGTTTCCATTTCTTCAGTTTTGCACTGCATGCAGAGTGGCTTTTTTTGGCTTTCCATTCCAGTTTGTCTCCATATTTGTAATTTTCGGTCTTTCTGTACTTGGTGAAGGTCGATTCTATGTGTGTGACTGAGGTGAGGTATTTTACTCGCATGTAAGTATTTGTATCAATCTTATTTGTTGTCTTTTCTCAAGAGGACATGCATTGGTGGTAAATTACTGTCTTTTCATAAGGAGGACTATTGCGCCTGGTAGGAGAGAGTGTTTATGTTGCTGTTACTGAGATGGCACCAGAAATATCGTTTTTGTATGGGGAATATCCTAGTTCTGTTCTGCACCCATTATTGGAGGTTCAGGGCAGTTCCTGTAGATACAGAGTATGTGTTTACATTTAGCCCTGTGACAATCATGTGTTCAGTGTGTCACGCATGTGAGAACCACTGCTCTAATGGATATTGATGAAAGGTTTTGAGATAATTAGTACGTTTTATTTGAACATCCTTCCTGTCTGGGTCCAGCCTGTTTGTCTCAGCTGTAACTTCTGAAAGAGAAAGGATAGAGATAATTCAAGCTGCCGTTACCCCCATAGAAAGAATCCACCCCATGGGATTTGCAGTTAGGAGAAGACAGACCCAGAGAATATATACTTTTATGGCCCTAGGGCAACTAGAAAACCCTGAACAAAGAATTAGAGTTAAATGTCATCAGCAAAAAAATGGTGCAGGTTGAATGTAAATGTTAAAAAGAATTGGGGAGAAGACTGGAGGTTTTGAGGATGTATTGGCCCAAATGACAGACCGGGTCCTGTTAGAGAGAAAGAGAGAGGACTGAAACCAGTTTAGGGCGGTACCTTCAGTGCTGATGTTACATAAGCACTGGATCAGAAGTTGGTGGTCAACTCTGTTGAAGATGTCTGAGAGAGTTGGCAAGACAAGGAGGGAATCCCCCCCCCCCCCCCATCTTAATCATTGAGCAAGTGGCTACTATTAGTGATGGCTAGTAGCATGTAAAATGTTCTGTTCCTTGAGGTAGTCAAGGAGTTGGAGAGAAACTGTTTTCTGTTTGCATAAACAGGAAGGGGAGGCTAGAGCCTGGGTGATAGTTATCTAATATTTATTTATCTGGCCCCTCTTTCTTCAGAATTGGTTTGCTGATTGACCTTTTGAGTGCCTTGAGATAAGATAGCATTTACAATAGCTGTCAGCCAGGGGGTTAAGCCTTCCTTCAGGATGCAGATGAATATAGGCGGAATGAGATCTAGTGGGCTAGTGGCTCGACTGATTGAAAGTTCCTCTTCCTTTCTTGTGGGGTAACTTTCCTGAAGTCAGTTCGTGGGAATAGTTTGGATGAGGTTTGGTAGGAGGTACTGCCTTTATTTGGGAGATGTAGTGCAGTGATTGGTGAAGTTGAGAAGGGAAGAGCATCTAGGGAAGACCTAATTTTTGGATTTTTTTCTGTGAAGAATTGAGCATGGAGGATTGTCAGGTGATTCATTGCTAGTTCGAGTTGTTTAGAAATGTAGACCTTTTTTTTTTTTTCATGACAGATGGCCACTTTGTAGATTTTGGAGTGTTATTTACAGATCTGGTTGTTGGAATATTTTTCCTGTTGACACCAAGCCTATTCAAGTTTGTTGTTTGAGATAACCAAGGAAAAGTTTGGACAGTTTTGGTGGGATTAGGCTTGAGAGATGCTAGTGTCTCAGTGGCAGAATTAAATGTCTCCTTCTACTGCTGAATTTATAGTTCAGGCTGATTTAAAGTGTTGATGGGTGCCTGAGACCCTTGCACCAACCCTGGGACTGAATACAAAGTCTCTGAGATGTGTCGCTCACACAGAGTTTATCTTGTTTGGAGGGGCGTTGTCACTTTTGGATTTTTTTTTTAAAGACTTTTTCCATGTTGATAACAGCTGGATTTTTGCTGGCTGATTTGAATTTTTCTGATGCATATCCGCCAGCCCTGAAGATTGATATTGCATGTGCTTTTTAGGTATATTTTGAGAGTAGATTACTACAATTTTCCATGGGAATGGACCACCAAGTAACCACCCCTCCCTACAAATGAACTTCTTGCTCACTATTGGCAGTACAGGAAAGAAGTGTTCCAGATTTGCCCATCAGAAACCTGGTTGCCTTACTCTAACCTCACCATATTTGTAACCGATGTTCAGATACAGATCCATGAAGGACTGCATTAAAACCATTGGGGGGGGGGAGGAACGGGGAGCACAGTAATTGCACATGGCAGCAAAACAAGTAGCACTGGCCCTGGAACCCAGCTACGCTAACTGCTTTCACCATATCCTCTGGCTACACATTCCACAGTTTAATTGTGTGCTTAGTGAAAAAAATGCTTTCTCTGATTTGTGTTAAATGTGCTACCTATTAGCTTCATGGAGTGTCCCCTAGTCCTAGTAGAAAGGGTAAATAACTGCTTCATGTTTATCCATTTTGCATTACTCATGATTTTATAGACTTCTTTCATATCTCCTCTGTTATCTCTTCTCCAAGCTGATGAGATCTAATCTAACCTCACCTCATAGAGCGGCCGTTCCATCCCTCAAATCAGCAAGATTAATGCCTGCACGGGGAAACCCCACTGAATTTTTAATCCATTCCCTTAACCACTCAGCGACAACTTGAATCGCTGTAGCAAGCCCTTAGCTGGAGGCCTCTTAAACCTTAGTGCACCTTGGGTGCAATTAATTCAAGCAAAGCACTTACATTTTAATTTGCTTACAGAGTTCATAACTATGCCAGACACACAGGTGAGAACCCAAGTACCCAGCCGAAGGAATCCGAACTGTATTTTGAGAGATTCCTGTCCCCTCTCTAAAGGGAAATTTAGAGGTTGGGGCAATATAGGGAAGGATTTCTGTCCTACACTAATGGCCACCACTTGCTGTACTAAGTGACCCTGTTATTTCAAGAGCTAAGAGCCAGATCAGACATGCACAGATCTTTATGGCAAACAGATGTCATTCTGCAGGGTTTGGTGCTCAAGAGTTACACATGCTGGCCAATGGTCTGTCAGGCCTAAGTCCCTTTGAGATTGCCATGCAACATGAGAACCAGCCGTAAGTTGCATCAGTTTGAGATCCCTACTTAAAATTCCAGGTATCCCTTCCTCTTTGAACTGAAGGGAAAGGGAGAACACAGGGAGCATTCTTGGAAGCTCCGTTATTAACACAATCTGGAGCCAAATTCTGAAGTCACTTTCTTGTTTGTTTAAGTGACTGGTGTTATCAGCAATTTCCCACTGTTCTTTCCACTTCGTTGGAAAGCAGCTACCAGTTGGAGGATCTACCTGCCTAGTGAGAGGCCTCGCATGCCGCATCCACTTACTATGCAGCAGCAAAGAAGCTTTCGCATCAGGAAAGATTTAAGAGTAAGCCCACACAGCAGACCTACCAGCAGCAGCCTCGCCTGGAACGACGAATGGCTTTACACTTAATGCAGCCAGCGCTCCATGATGATCTTATATGCCGTGTAATTTCCATGTTTTGGTTGCTCTTAAAATGGCTGATTTGCAGTCCTGGAGGAACTGACATATAGGGGTAAATTTTCATAACCATACGTACGTAAATCCCAGGCTTACGCGCCGGGCCAGTTTTCAAAGGCCTGGCCACACACGTAAATCCCTGGAAGCGTATAAGTTCCAGGGCCTCGGGAAAGGAGAGGGGGTTGTCCGGGGCGTGGCTAGAGGTGCCCGGCACAGCGGCCATTTAACACTGTGCCAGGGGATTGCGCGCTGGCACGTGCAACTTGCTCCTGCCCCAAGGCAGGACCAAATGGTAAGACAAGGATTTGGGGGGGGAGGTAGGATAGGGCTAGGGGGCGGGAAGGTTAGGGGAAGGGGTGGTAGGAAAGTTAGTATAGAGGGTAGGGAAGTTCCCTCCCAGGCCGCTCCTAAATCAGAGCGGAATGGGAGTGAACTGTGGAAGGCTGCGGGTGTCCACGCGCACAGGCTGCACAAATGTGCACCCCCTTGCGCGTGCCAGCCCCCGACTTTTTAACATGCGCACGCCAGCACGCACATGTTATAAAATCGCGTGTCCGTGTATGCGCATGCAAATTCTTTTAATAAGATTTGAGACCAGGGGTGGCCATTGCCTAGATTTGCATGCAGTGCAGGAAACAATTGGGCAGATAGACTTAGAAAAGACAATACTTATCCCTGGGAGTGAGCAAAAAAGAAATCTGCAGTCCTTCATGGGTTTCTCTCTCTTCCTGACAATAACTCTGTATCTGAACATCGCTTACAAATATGGTGAGGTTCGAGTAAGGCACCAGTGAACTATGTGTGACTTTTGGAGACAGGATGCTGGGCTTGATGGACTACGGTCTGCCCCAGCACGGCACTTCTTATGTATCTAATGCATATTCATAATGGGTATGCTGAAAATCAGACCTCTTTGTGGCTCTTGAGGACCGGAGTTGGCCACCCCGTTTGACTGCTTCATCAATCATGCAAAGCCAATTTTATGTCGGCTACACAGGCACCTGGTGGAGAGCAGGATGGAATGACTTTGCTTTGTGTTCAAATGCATGAACCAACCTATCTGGAATATCTTCCTCCCATTTACCGGCTTCAGCTATACTAACACACACAAGTCTTCATGCGTTCAGCTGCTGTGCCCCTAAAATATGGGGGGAAAACAGTCAAAGCTTGTTTAGCCAGGGATTCTTAGTACAGACCTAGCCAGTCAGGTTTCCAGCATGTGCATGCACTGCCTCCAATGTATGCAAATCTATCTCATAGTCATTCATGGTGGATATCCTGAAGACCTGACTGGTAGGTGAGACTCTTGGCTCTGCTACACGTCTACCCAACACTTTCTTCATCATGAGTCCAAAAGGATTCACCCACTTTCAGACTGCCTGTACCCAATTGGCTCTTAATATCTCTCGCACCTCTGCTGCGTATCTCACTTCTTAACTCTATATGTGTGTATGCACTCCCTTATATCTCTGTACATGCGGTACTTGCACTCTGCCTTCCTTACAGTATGTGCTCAATCTTCTTTTTAATTTGAGTGTAACTCATCTTGTGCTTTCCTTGAGGGAAAGGCTAAATGTTCATGCTTCCAAATGTAAGGAAAGGACCAGGCAGGAATCTTCCAGGAAAGCTTTACTGGTCTGAGGGAGAGCAGTGATATTGCAGATAAACTTAGGCATGCATGGCCCTTATGTGCGTACCTCTGCCATCCCGGGAGCGAGGTTTGAAATTACCCTCTTACCTTTTGCATTTTCTAAAGTGTGCGTGGACTTTTCCTTGAAAAAACTCCGCGCTCGTATTGGCAGGAGGTGTAAATGTGTACGGGGACTTTCCCTTTGAAAGTCTGTGGTGAAAACGTGCATGATGTGAGATCAGGTTAAATAACCGACTGAAGGTGACACGTCACATGGGGCTGCTGAAATTGTGCTTTTCTTGCTGGCTGAAGGATCCGCAGCTCTGGATCAGCGTAACTTACTCTGCAGGTTCCGAGAGCCTTTCCTGTCGGGATTCTCTCTGCAGGAAAGGCTTGCAGCCTCAGAAAGGATTAGGGGAGCATTTTAACACCTTGCAGTGTAAGATCCTGTGTCTCTGCTGAAACCTAAGGCACACTCAGGCATTATGTCTCCTCCGCCAGTCTAATAAAATGGGGCATACAGTATGATTCTTGAGTGCGATGCATGTAGCTGGCTGAGGATCAAAAATAGTGGAGTGTGAGTGTATGCAGTGCTTACTACAGTTGGAAGCAGCAGACCCTCTTCCTTCTGTTGTGTTGTAAATGCTATGAATGAGACCATAAGCAAAAACCAGTGAGACGGCGCATCAGCAAGATGACAGAGCAAAGTGGGAGATCTTTGTACTGCCGTTGCCTGGTCTGTATTGATTCTGTACTGTCCCCCTTCTCTGGGAGGGAAGCTTGCACTGTCTCCCTGTAGGGGATCCCTGCACTGTCACTGCTTTTTCTATACCAGTTTTGTGTGTAGAATTTAGTTTTTATTTAAAACCACAATAAAAATACATTTACATATAGAAGAATTACTGTTTGTTTTTTTTTACATAAATTAACATTTTTATTAAACAATGAAATAAATTAACAAATAGTTGGAACAGAAAACCAGTGTCCCTACAAATCCATGTTGAAAAGCAAAGCAGCATTGTTTGAATTATCCAGGCCGCTCACCAGGTGAAAATGTTGCTCGTAGTAGTATTATTACCCTTAATGGAAGGCTTGGGGGTGACTTGTATGGAGCAGCAGTTACTACCATAAGAAACTTGCTGGGCAGACTGATCTTTTCCTGCCAGTCATTACTGTTATGTTCCTTTTTCAACCATATTTGCTCTCTGCTTTTAGATTTTAGTTGAAAACCGTGTTGGAATCGTCTGGTATTTCATGCTTTTAATTGGTATGAAACAACGCACATTACACTGGTGGTGGCATGTAATAATGTTAAAACCCAGCATAATTTCAGAGCATTTTGGTTAATTGTTATCCAAATGGAATAGGTTTGGTCATACATTCCCTATGTGCAGCTTAGTTTAACTCTCTCCTTACTCGCAGACAGAGGAGGCTGCTTCTTTGTCTCCAAACTGCATAAACTGGAAATAAGTGACCAGAGCAGACTGGAAGCCAGGAAGTGCGAGGCATGCTCCAGTACTCAAAAGAATTCTACTAATTTTAGCTAAGTGCTTCCTTAATATAAAACCTGTGTTCAGGTACTATATGGCCTCTTGGCCTGCCTCCACAGATGATTTCTCTCTTTATTCACAGTATCCTGCTTCCACAGAATTTGACTGATAGCACCGTGCATAGCTTCCTGGTTATTGTTACACTGAACCTTCACAGCTTCTGCTCTATTCATAGGTATCGTCGTTTTTGGTTTTTATTGTTCATTCTTTTTCCCAGGAATTTATCAGGATTTATTATGACAAGAACAAAAACAGGAGAAAATCAGTTGGAAAAATTGACATTTTTCTGGGTAAATATTAGAATTTATTTTGGAGGACAGAAGCCAGGACAATAAAATATTAAGCAGATTCTCCCACCCACTCACTCAGCAGCATCCCCATCCCCTGCCTAGTGTGACCTAGTGCTTGAAGTAAAGAAATGGAGAGGGTAACATTATTTTTTTGTTAAATATAATATATGAGAAAATGCTTTAAAACTGAAATTTATGGTAAAATTGGATATAACAGTATAGGGTTTCAGGGTTCCTATTCCCAGCTCTGAGTAAAAGCTGTAAGCTGATTGGGGCTGTTAGAGATCATGCTGGAACCTGGTAGATCTGGAAACTGACACTATCTCTCTCCATGGTAAACTGTGTGCTTGCTGCTAAGCTGACAGGACAGGTGTGACAGTGAGGATGCAGTCAGAGAGAGAGGGGATACAGTGAGGGCAGAGGTGCTTCATGCTAAGCTGACAGGACAGGTGTGACAGTGAGGATGCAGTCAGAGAGGGGATACAGTGAGGGCAGAGGTGCTTCATGCTAAGCTGACAGGACAGGTGTGTGACAGTGAGGATGCAGTCAGTGAGAGAGAGAGGGGATACAGTGAGGGCAGAGGGGCTTCATGCTAAGCTGATAGGACAGGTATGACAGTGAGGATGCAGTCAGTCAGTGAGAGAGAGGGGGCAAGCAGACAGTCACTCAGCAGTGCATGGTTCGGAGAAATGTATCCTTGAAGGATACTAATGAAACAGGAGAGTTAGGGCATCCCAACAGAGAGGTTCCATTAAAAGCAAACCTAGTTCATATGCCTATATGTAAAAAATCACCAAAGCTAATGATTTCCGAATTATCCCAAACAACTGAAAAGCAGTTTGTTAAACAAGCAAAAACCACACTTTGAAATGTCTGTATGCCAATGCCAGAAGTCTAAGAAATAAGATGGGAGAGTTAGTGTATAGCAGCAAATGATGAGATTGACATAATTGGCATCACAGAGACTTGGTGGAAGGAGGATAACCAATGGGACAGTGCAGGGACGCAGAAGAATGATTGAGACGTCAGGTCCATTTTGAATCGGCAAAACACTCCTATGTTGATATCCATCTAAATGCCCCTGAGGAAGCTTTAATAAGCGAAACATCGGCCGTGTTGGGCGTCTTTGTATACAACACTTTGAGAGAATGCCAGCTACTTCTTGCCTTCACGTCATTTATGGAGTGAATTACATAAGTCTTTTTGACTAATTTTTAAAGAAAAAGAAAAAAACATATAAAAAATAGTTTCATACAAAAATAATAAAATAGTTGTTCAAGTGATGGTGAATGATTAGAGGTCCGGTTGGATTCGGGATTGAATCACAATGTCTGGCTTGCTGACACCGTCACTATAGGTAATATTTTGAATTAAAGTTCAGTTCCCCTTTTTGTTTACAGATTTCAATTACCCCAATATTGACTGGGTAAATGTAACATCAGGACTTGCTAGAGACATAAAGTTCCTGGATGTAATAAATGATTGCTTCATGGAGCAATTGGTTCAGGAACCAACAAGAGAGGGAGCTATTTTAGATTTAATTCTTAGTGGAACGCAAGATTTGGTGAAAGAAGTAACGGTGGTGGGGCCACTTGGCAACAGTGATAATAACGTGATCAAATTTAAACTAATAACTGGAAAGGGGACAATAAGTAAATCTGCAGCTCTAACACTACGTTTTAAAAAGGGAAACTTTGATAAAATGAGGAAAATAGTTAGAAAAAAACTGAAAGGTGCAGCTGCAAAGGTTAAAAGTGTTCAACAGGCTTGGACATTGTTTAAAAATACAATCCTAGAGGCGCAGTCCATATGTATTCTGCGCATTAAGAAAGGTGGAAGGAAGGCAAAACGATTACCGTCATGGTTAAAAGGTGAGGTGAAAGAGGCTATTTTAGCCAAAAAAGCATCCTTCAAAAATTGGAAGAAGGATCCATCTGAAGAAAATAGGATAAAACATAAGCATTGTCAAGGTAAGTGTAAAACAGTGATAAGACAGGTGATGAGAGAATTTGAAATGAAGTTGGCCATAGAGGCAAAAATTCATAATAAAAACTTTAAAAAATATATCCAAAGCAAGAAACCTGTGAGGGAGTCGGTTGGACCATTAGATGACCGAGGGGTTAAAGGGGCTCTTAGGGAAGATAAGGCCATTGCAGAAAGACTAAATGAATTCTTTGCCTCCGTGTTTACTAATGAGGATGTTGGGGAGATACCAGTTCCAGAGATGGTTTTCAGGGGTAATGAGTCAGACGAACTGAACGATATCACTGTGAACCTGGAAGATGTAGTAGGCCAGATTGACAAACTAAAGAGTAGCAAATCACCTGGACTGGATGGTATGCATCGTAGGGTTCTGAAGGAACTCAAAAATGAAATTTCTGATCTATTAGTTAAAATTTGTAACCTATCATTAAAATCATCCATTGTACCTGAAGACTGGAGGGTGGCCAATGTAACCCCAATATTTAAAAAAGGCTCCAGGGGCGATCCAGGTAACTATAGACCAGTGAGCCTAACTTCAGTGCTGGGTAAAATAGTGGAAACTATTCTCAAGATCAAAATCGTAGAGCATATAGAAAGACATGATTTAATGGGACCCACTCAACATGGATTTACCCAAGGGAAGTCTTGCCTACCAAATCTGCTTCATTTTTTTTGAAGGGGTTAATAAACATGTGGATAAAGGTGAACCGGTAGATGTAGTGTATTTGGATTTTCAGAAGGTGTTTGACAAAGTCCCTCATGAGAGGCTTCTACGAAAACTAAAAAGTCATGGGATAGGAGGCGATGTCCTTTCGTGGATTACTAACTGGTTAAAAGACAGGAAACAGAGAGTAGGATTAAATGGTCAATTTTCTCAGTGGAAAAGGGTAAACAGTGGAGTGCCTCGGGATCTGTACTTGGACTGGTGCTTTTCAATATACATATAAATGATCTGGAAAGGAATACGACGAGTGAGGTTATCAAATTTACGGATGATACAAAATTATTCAGAGTAGTTAAATCACTAGCAGACTGTGATACATTACAGGAGGACCTTGCAAGACTGGAAGATTGGGCATCCAAATGGCAGATGAAATTTAATGTGGACAAGTGCAAGGTGTTGCATATAGGGAAAAATAACCCTTGCTGTAGTTACACAATGTTAGGTTCCATATTAGGAGTTACCACCCAGGAAAAAGATCTAGGCATCGTAGTGGATAATACTTTAAAATCGTCAGATCAGTGTGCTGCAGCAGTCAAAAAAGCAAATAGAATGTTAGGAATTATTAGGAAGGGAATGGTTAATAAAACAGAAAATGTCATAATGATTCTGTATCGCTCCATGGTGAGACCACACCTTGAATACTGTGTACAATTCTGGTCGCCGCATCTCAAAAAAGATATAATTGCGATGGAGAAGGTACAGAGAAGGGCAACCAAAATGATAAAGGGGATGGAACAGCTCCCTTATGAGGAAAGGCTGAAGAGGTTAGGGCTGTTCAGCTTGGAGACGAGACGGCTGAGTGGGGATATGATAGAGGTCTTTAAGATCATGAGAGGTCTTGAACCAGTAGATGTGACTCGGTTATTTACACTTTCGAATAATAGAAGGACTAGGGGGCATTCCATGAAGTTAGCAAGTAGCACATTTAAGACTAATCGGAGAAAATTCTTTTTCACTCAATGCACAATAAAGCTCTGGAATTTGTTGCCAGAGGATGTAGTTAGTGTAGCTGGGTTCAAAAAAGGTTTGGATAAGTTTTTGGAGGAGAAGTCCATTAATGGCTATTAATCAATTATACTTAGGGAATAGCCACTGCTATTAATTGCATCAGTAGCATGGGATCTTCTTAATGTTTGGGTAATTGCCAGGTTCTTATGGCCTGGTTTTGGCCTCTGTTGGAAACAGGATGCTGGGCTTGATGGACCCTTGGTCTGACCCAGCATGGCAATTTCTTATGTTCTTATGACACTGCACTGCAAATACAGAGAACAGAATTACAGGCCGATACAGTACAGTGCGCACGCTGAAAAGCTGGAAGGCACTGGACAGCTTCATTCGAGGTGAGAGAGAGAGAAGTATAAGAAGGCAAACACGATGACTATATATACCCCAGAATAAGAACCCACTTTCAACTCAGGGTGGGGGGGTGGGACGAACTGATGAACTGATGATTAATATTAAATATTGATTGATTGAATAATAGTGATGAATTGGTGATTAATGATAGTGATAAATGGCTGCTACCCCCCCCCCCCCCCCAAAGCTAATCTTGAGAAAGCTCAGGGTGAGCAGGATTCAAAAGTTCCCAGGTATGATCTGCAGCTCTACAACAGCATTTGGGTGAGAACTGATTTAAACCAATTGTCATCTTTGTAAAAATCTGGGAATTTATGGGTGAAAATCTATGTAAATGGAAAATGAAGGACCTTGTGTTCACTGCAGCTGGCTGTGACCAGGAAGCAGGGGTTTTCAGTCTGCTCTGGCCAGGCTTATGTGATTCAGCTGCTAATCTGGCCTTCCCCTGCAGAATGGACACCGTGTCAGCGGCTGCTGCGGTGCTTGTGTCAGTACTTCATGCCTGCCTCCCAGGAAATACGAAGTGATTCCCCTTGTCTAGGGTGGGATTCGAGGCTCTATGCTAGGAGGAGTCTGGAAGCCCCGCTTTTTATCCCTTTCCGGACACTGCTAGAGAGCCATTTACTCCTTTTCTCTCCGGAATGCTTTTGAAATGTACCAAGATCTATTTGCTCAGAATATTTTCTCTAGGATGGGTCCTACGGTTTCCCTGCAATCTCCCTTATCTCTTCTTTGCTGAGAGGTGTCAGGAAGGCTCTGGTCTTCTGGCATATCCACCATCCAAGCAGCTAGAGACCATTAGTATTAATCTCCAGAAAAGTTAAACAAGGCCAGATTCATGAATAATTCATACACCCCCATCTTTTCTTAGATAAGTGGGAGATCTGCACCTTTCTAGGGTGCTCCTACATCAGCTATTGAGCCCTTCTGTGCCCAGATCTGGATGAAATTTGGCAGGCGTGCTAGAGCCGCAGCAATATTTGCCTACAAAATTTCAGGCATCTCTGTGCATAAGGTAGGACCTCCAATCTGTGCAGACACACTGCTACTGGTTTCTCTTCTCCCCAGTTCTAGTACCCTTGTTTTAATGTAACTTTTGCCTTTTCCGCTATGTTAATGGTGTTGTTATAACCCCACTGTTCACTGTAAACCGATATGATATGATCTGTATCATGAATGTTGGTATAAAAAAACACTAAATAAATAATAAAAATGACAAATGCAATAGTCCCTAGCACTGGTGAAACATTTTCTGGTGGAGAAGAAACCAGTTACGAATGCAAGAATTCAGAATGTCTTTCTAACTTTAACTCTGGGCTCAAAAGACTAATTTCCACTTCTTATGTCTTAAAATTTTCAATCTTCAATCTTTTTTCCCCAATTATGAAAGCTTGAACTGTGGGGTATTTAGTGCCTAAAATTTAGCCTGGTGGTTAGAGCAGCGGGCTACGACCCAGGGAGACCAGGATTCAAATCCCACTGTTTCTCCTTGTGACCTTGAGCAATTCACTTTACCCTCCGTTGCCTCAGGTACAAAATTAGATTGTAAGCCCTGTGGGGATAGGGAAACATCTACAGTACCTGAATGTAATCCGCTTCGATGTACACTTTGAAGTGCCGAAAAGCGGAATATAAAAATCTAAATAAAAATGTTTGTCTGAAAGTGCTCCAGTGTTTTCATTTGAAACGGAAGGGAACGGACTAGACAGGGTCTGTAACTGTAAATTCGCTGTCTGGCTCCCTGTTTTCTGATTACGCTAGAACACTTTCAGGCCAAAGTAGTAAATCCATGCTAAGCTCACTGCTACCATTTAACTTGCATTTTTCAGTGTTAATTTAACCCAAGTATTTAAAAGTTTATTTTTGCATGTTGGACCGAGAGTGGGGATAGAGGGGGGAAAAAGTAACACAAGGGGTCCAGTAGGAAGTTATTTATGTTAGAAAATTTGATTGGAATTCCATTGTAAGTTCAAAATAGTTTATAATAAATAGCAACAACAAATACGTGTGTTAGGGCCACCGTACCCCCATCATTCTCTTGAGGGGTGTTACCGAACTTTCAGTTGAAGGTTGACCACGCTGCCCTAAACTCTCCTGTCTGTCCTGCACCCTACCACCTCGCCCTAATCTCATCCTCGTCTCTCCCCCTGTATTGCACCGCCTCACCCTAAACTCACCTGCATCTGTCCTGCACCCTGCCACTTCACCTGCCTCTCTCCTGGTGCACCTCCGCCTGGTCCTAAATTTACCTGTGTGTCTCCTGCCCACTGCTGCCTCACCTGCGTCTCCCCCCTGCATCCTACTGCCTCGCTGTAATCTCACCTGCATTTCTTCTGCATCCTGGAGCCTCATGCTAACTTCACCTCTGTCTCTCCTGCAACCTGCCGCCTCGCCCCTTTTACCCTGCACCCTATCACCTCACCTGTGTCTCTTTCCCTGCTCCCTGACGCCTCACCTGCTTCTCTTCTGGTGCACCTGCCACCTCATCCTAAAGTCACCTGTGTGGCTCCTGCACACTGCTGCCTCACCTGAGTCTCCCCCCTTCACACTGCCACCTTGCCCCCTTCACCCTGCAGCCTGCGTTTCTTCCCCTGCACCCTTCTGCCTTACCTTAATCTCACCCCTTGCACCTTGCAGCTTCTCTGAGGGAATATAATTGAAGTAGCAGCTTCTCCTTTCCTGCTTTCTGCTCCTGGAGTTCCCTGCTCTGTTTTTGGCAGGGCCCCTTCTCCCTCCATCCTCTGGACTGGCACAGGTGACATTCTTTGCTATTCCAGGCATTGCATGATATGTTTTCAGTTTTCGTTCTTGCAGTGTATATCACAAGATGATTTTATGTACAAACTTTCATACAACATGCCAAAATCTGGCTGAATTTTGAGACGTGGCTGAACCTTGTCAGGCCTAAACCCAGCTGCAGGCTGTTTTGGCAGGAGGCGGTGAAGGAATGGTTTGGAGGAGAAGTGTGGCTTGTGGTGAGGGTTTGGAAGCCTGTGAGAGCAGCACACACCATCCCGCAGCCCCTGAATGAAAACGGTAGCAACGTCTCCCGCTGAGAGCAGGCCTAGGATGGGGACTCCTCACCAGGAAAGCTTTCAGCTGGAGTCTTTGCAGGAGACGTTTTACAGCTGGCACTTAATGATGGTTGAAATCAGCCTTTCTAGTGTGATGCAGAATTACAATTGCCAGATTTTCAGTCTTGCTTCGCCCTGCTGACTTTGACTCGCTCAGAGGAAATCACTCATGCCTTTGTGGCGTGCTTCCAGCTGCACTTTCCATTCCTGAAGAGAGATTAGTGTTTAAACTTTGCTAAAGCTTCTTCCGTTTAGCCAGTCCACTGCAATGACTCTTTCTAAATCCGGGGAGCTGCGATTGGTCGTTAGAGATGACTGGTGGATTTGGGAAGAGTATTAATGGCCCCCTCCCCCAATCATTTTGCTGGCCCTCCCCCTCCTACATCTTTGAACACCAGTTTGCCAATGGGAATCGCTGTGTACCTGGGCCCCAGAGACTCTCTCTCTCTCTCTTCTTCCATGTGCTTTGCCAGCCCCCCCCCCCCCCCCCCGTGTGTCTCCTGTGCCTAGGATTTCCTGCCATATTGTGTTAGGACAAAAAGTAAAAATCGGACCTAGGGAGTAAGAGGAGGAGGCAGAGCCGCCCGTAAATCCTGTTGTTGCTCTGTGTAGTCAGGCAGTGGTGACGCTTCCTTCCTTCCCACTTCAGTTCTTAAGAGGAAGTACAATCGCTTTCTCCTGAAGGCTGCCATGACATTCTCTATAAGCATTTTCCTTTAAAATAAAAAAAAGTCTATTTAGCAGTCTGCAGGTGTTGATTCTCTTTCTGTGGAGATTTCTCTTCTGATATGCCCTGGAAGTCTAACTTTGAACATCTAGCTTTCAGTGATGGGACCCTAGAGCTCTCTCTCTGCCCCATTCGACCGTTCCTGCTCCCCATGTCCAGGCCCAAGTGCAACGGAGCATCCTGCAGACCCGCCGCTCCCTCCACTCCTGGAAGGGAAGTCTTCCAGAAAAGCTGGATCACTCTTAACATTGCCTTTCCTTTTACTGCAGTATACAAAGAAGTAGTGGTAGAATTAGTGTCATCTCTCCCACTGGGTGCCTCTCTCTGGGGCTGACTTCCTTCTGTTAGAAGGAAGTGGTTTAGTGGTTTCTACATCAGACACAACTTGCAAGCTTTGCTGTTAATGGCATGCATGTTACTGAGCATAAGAAGAAAGTAATTTTATTGGAAGGAGAGCATGCTCCAGGGAAGAAGAGGGAGCTGCTCCTATATCAATGTTTCCCCACCCTCTCTTGGAAGCACAACTAGCCCATCAGGCTTTCAGGATTTCCTCAATGAATATGCATGAGATAGATTTGCAAACCCTGGGTCTCTCATGCATATTCATTAGGGATATCCTGAAAACTCAAGTGGTTAGAGAAGCACTGTCCTAGATAGACCTTGGAAGGGCTGGTGAATTGTAGGTCCTGAGGACCCTTGTTGGTGCATCTTAGGCTGTAAACTGCTTTTTGCAATGCCTGACTTCCTGACTCACTGAGGGGTCATGGAAGCACTGGTTTGCTGGCTTCCCTAATTCTCACAAATCTGCTGCTTATGACTGTGTAGAATTCTCCTGCCTTTCTCCTCATAACTTTGCAAATCATTCAGGTACCACAGTTGAGACCAATATGCCCAAACACCTGAGAGGTAGGGAGCCTCTCTTTTACTGACACACCATTCCCAGTGTCTGAGCCTGGTGCAGTGTGTCTGCACGTATCAGAGGCAGGGAGCTTCTCTCTGGGTCACACTAGTCCCAGTATCTGAGCCCGCGGCAGGGAGCTATTCTGTCACTGTCACACTGCTCCCAGTATCAGAGCCCAGGGCAGTGGATCTGCTCGCTGTAGAGATGGGGAGTACCACGGCTTCTATTTTATCATTTGCACACACAAGAGACAGTCCATAGAACTTAGCTAGGCAAGACCAGAAAGAAATCCCCCTTGTTTGATCTGTGACTGTGATCTCCTCTGTTCCAACATTAGCAAGCGATCTGCGGACAGCATTGGGACATCGGAGCTGAAGAGACCCAGGAATGTAGCAGTGGGCAGCAGACATGTGCTTGCCTCCTTCCAGTTATTCAGGGCCTCCCCTTTCATCCATTACCTGGCTGTACATTTTATACTCAAATCATTTCATCATGATACTTAAAACAGCACTTCCCAAACCTGTCCTGCTGACCCCAAGCCAGTGAATATGAGGATTTCCTGAAAACCAGACTGGCTGTGGGATTCACCCCTGAATATGTGAGGGAGAATTGATCCTTTCTTACATTACGCTTTCAGCGTTCCCTGGTTTGAGTTGCCCACCCCTCGGTCCTAGTCTCTGCTGAGACTCCTCTCTGCAGCATGGGGTGGCCAGCTCTGGTCCTCGAGAGCCACACAAAGGCCAGGTTTTCAGGAAATCCACAGTGAACGTGCATATGAGAGATTTGCATGCACTGCCTCCATTCTGTGCATGCATCTCTCTCATGCATATTCATAGTGGATGTCCAGAAAACCAGGCCTGTTTGTGCCTGTTGAGGACCAGAGCTGGCCACTCCTTACTGAGCCAATCATTTCAACAGTGACATCTGCTGTTGCTTAGAGGAGGGCCCTACAGAGTATGGCCAGGGTATTGAAGCAGATGCAAGAGATGTCGGGGGCTTTACGTGATGGCTTCTGTTCATGATGAGAGCCACATTGTGCAAGGGGGGCTGAAAGCATGAACAGAACAAGGTTTCAGATCCTGCTGCCACATCCTAGCAGTGTTGAGCTCTCTTGCTGGTGGGGGGGGGGGGGGTGATTTTGTGTCTGTGGAAAGCACTATCGGGCCGGTACAGTACAGTACGCTCCGGCAGAGCGCACTGTTAACCCGCATTTGGACGCACGTTTTTGACGCGCTAGCTTTACCCCTTATTCAGTAAGGGGTAATAGCGCGTCAAAAACGCGCGTCCAACCCCCCCCCCCGAAACTAATAGCGCCCGCAACATGCAAATGCATGTTGCGGGCGCTATTAGTTATGCCCGTGCGATTCAGTAAGTAAAATGTGCAGCCAAGCCACACATTTTACAGCACCTACCCAAAGGTAGGCGTCAATTTCTGCCGGCACCAGGAAAGTGCACAGAAAAGCAGTAAAAATTGCTTTTCTGTACACCCTCCAACTTAATATCATGGTGATATTAAGTTGGATGTCCCAAAAGTAAAAAAATAATTAAAAAAAAATTTTTTTTTAAAATGTGCCCCTGGCTGCCAGCGGGTTTGAGAACCGACGCCGGCAAAATTGAGCGTCTGCTGTCAAACTCGCTGACAGCCGCCGCTCCTGTCCAAAAAGAGGCACTAGGGACGCGCTAGTGTCCCTAGTGCCTCTTTTTACCGCGGGCCCTAATTTAAATAAATTAAATTACTGAATCGCGCGCACAGGAGAGTGGCCTGTGCGCTCGCCTGCTCTCCCGCGATTTTTACTGAATGGGCCTGTATGGGAGGAGGTCTCCTCTTCTTCAGTGTGCATAATTATGTATGATGTTACCTTGAAGCCATTCAGGCTTTACTGGAAGCTTTTGCTGCAGCTTGTACGTGCAGTCCTTTTAACTCTATAATTGGAGCCCTGTTTTTAACACTCCTTATCCATTTTAAAGTTATAGTCCGCAGAATCCTAGAACAGACCTAGAAGTCAGCTAGTCCATCCCTTGTGTGTCTACAATCTGCAGTGATGGAGGTCCCCCCTCCTCCTCAGGCAGCAGGCTCTAGTGCTCTTCTCATGTCTGGCCTAAACCATTTCTACCAGAACTGAAGCCCACTGAGGCTTTAGCTGGTGGGGCAGGTGAGAGGACTGGATGCTGCCCTTTGCTTCTGCCTTTGTGGCTAGGAGTTCTCCATAAGCACAATGGCTCTGCTCTCTGGCCAGAGGGCATCCGATCTCACTTCCGCGTTGGCTTCCCTGCACCTTGCATCCGCACGCCCCGGACCCAGATGCACATGCAGTCCTTGGCTACAGACCAGTTAAAGCAAGAGGTTGCCGTGCCCTTGAAACTTTGCAGGGAGTTGCTGGATTAGCCTTGCTTCAGATCTCGGCTTTCAGCGCCTGCTTGCAAGGAAATCAGTGGGCACATTCCTGCTCTGTGCTGGCTGACGGTGGAAAATGCACAAAAAGTAATAATGCACTTAGCACTTTTCCTTTCTAAGTCTTTATTTTTGAATTTGCTGAAGGGGTGACATTGAAGCACTGTCTGAGCCCTTGTCACTGAGTGTCCTGTTTGCTCATATTTTCTGCCCTCCCTCTCCCGTGTCACTCCTCCCCCCTCCTGTTCTTCTCTCGGGGTGTCCCTTCTCTTCTTTCTGATTTTATCATTCTCTCCATCTGCGAGTCATTCGTTCCCTTTTATTAATTTCATGATACTTGTGCAGTAAGCAGGAGGACTAGCGAACGGGAGCAAAGTGAGAGCAGACGAGAGAGGGAACAGATGGGCTCTGAGAATGGAGGAGCTCGTGCACTTGGTTTTCATGCCAAGAGTATTATGTGTAGAACATTTTTCCCAGTATTGCTGCTTTTCTGCTGCCAGTACCCCACTGATCCAGCCCAGCCCTCCATTGTCTGTAGGGAGAACGGGACTACGGATCCCAGAATGCACTGCCACTAGAAGAATTATTTAGAAATGAATCACTTGCTCAGGCTGTCAGATCTCTCAGGTGTTAGTATGGCTTTTGCCTCCATGCCTTCCAAAGGAGAGCCTGGCAGGTGCTTTCCCTTCCCCAGACAATCCAAAAGTTGGATGCTTCGGCAGACTTTAGTACATCTCACCAATTTAAGGGAAAATGCACCTACTCCAAGTGTCTGCAGTGCTTAGGGTACTTCGTTTCTACATTCCTAGGACTCTTCCTGCTGTGTTTTTTGTTTTTTTTTTGTCCCCCTCTGCTTTACTCCAGTTTCAAGACATTTGTTTAAGTTCGGCTTTGGGAAGCCAGCCATGATGCCGCCTTTCTTGGAGTGCAGCCTGTGCGTACGAGAAGCGATCTGCTGCCAGCCTTCTCCACTGTTTGGTTGCCATGGCTTGTCTGTTTTGTGTTACTTATAGCTCTGATGCACTTCCTTCAGCGCCGTGCAGGACAGGAAACTGGGTTGGGTGTATGGCGTGATAAAATGCAGAGGTCTGCTCTGCTGCGGCTCATCTCCAAAGAAATTCCTGTTCTCCCTTTCCCTCAGATACCAATATCAAAATCAGATTTTCTACCTTCCTCTGCAGTAACCCTCACTCAGTTTGGCCCAGTACGGGTGGTCCAAAGAGTTGAATTCTGTAGACTTTATGCTTTCTTTCAGTCCAGTTGTTCATGTGCCTTCTGGATGATGCCAAAAATGTTTGGAAGAAAATAAAGACTGTATGACCCATCTAATCTGCTCATCCATCCAATTTATGGAGTCCTTACAATTCCCACCACTCCCTCAGAGAGGCCCTGTTTTTGTCCCATGCTTTCTTGAATTCAGATACCATTTTTGCCTCCACTGGGAGGTCATTGCATGCATCCAGACCCTCCCCCTGGTGTTCTTGATGGCGAGTTTCCTTCCAGTCTGCAGCTGAGGCTGAGAGCAGCAGTGCACAGATGAGGTGCCTTGTTCTCCTTGTGCTCCTGTGCTGTGCAAAATACAAAGATATCGGAGACACGCATTTCTCAAAGCTAAGAGAGAAAATCCAAGATGTCCTCCAAAGGAATGAGCAGAAAAAATTGTTTATAATCCTGGGGGAAAGGGGAGAAACAGCAGATAGAGGAGCAAAATCGATGGTATCCTGCCAGCAGGAGGGAAACAAAATCTGACCAGAGACAACACGGACCAGGACCAGTGAATTGTCCCTGTCATTTCCCTTCCTTTTAGCACTTTGAGGCTAATTTTCAAACAGCCCCTCTAATCTGGGTGGTAAAACAGCAGGTAAAGTTGCAGCAGTTCTCAGGGCGGGCACACAACTGCCCCTGCTAAAATGCGTGCTGGAGATTTTACCTGGAATTCTCTGCACAGGGTTATGTAATCCAAAAGCATTGCATGACAGTCCAAACCCTGCCCCAAGGATGTCTCCGCTGAGTCCAAGTAAACTTACATGCAGACCTGACATGGGGGGCAGGGGGATGGAGGCCGAGACGTGTTGGAAAAGGCTTGTTTTAGGTTTTAAAAAAATGTCCTTCCTGTGCATCACGTTGGCATCACATGGATAAATTGTCAGCTCAAGAAATCTAAAGGTGTTGTATAATTGTCTGCTTGGTATTAATTGTTAGATTGTTAAGGGGATTGTTTTGCGCATACCTTGACAGGAATGAGCCTGCTTTGTAAGCTAAGGTGTGCTGGAGATCCTCTCAGTCTTGCAAATTTACCGTTCATGCCCTTCTTAGTGCTTGCACTGTGCCAAGGGATTCTTCTTCTGGAGTTCACTACTACTACTTAGAATTTCTGTAGCGCTACTGGATGCCGAACTGTACAAAATAACTCTTCTCAATAGAGTTTAGAGTCTAGTCAAGGCAAATATACAGGGTAAAAGAGACTTGGGGAGTTTCATTTAGTAAGACAATGGTTAAAATTAATTAGTTAATGAGGCTAAAAGCAGACAGTCAAGCTTAAGATTTAGAAGCCTCAAAAAGGTGGGTTTTTAGATGGGATTTAAATAAGGTGAGAGAGGGAGCAGGACGCCCCCAGCTCAGGAAGTCTGTTCCAAGCACACGGTGCAGACAGGTGGAAAGCCAGAGTCAGGAATTAGTGGTAGAGGAGAAGGGCATAGGTAGGAGTGACTTGCCTGATGAGCAGAGGGATGTAGAGAGACAGAAGACAGGAGAGGTAGTGAGGAGCTGCAGAGTGAATGCTCTTGTAGGTGAGTAAGAGGAGCTTGAACCGTTTGCAGGAGAAGATAGGGGGCCATTGTAGTGACTTGAGAAGAGGGGTTATGTGAGCGTAGTGACTTTGGTGATAAGTCACGAAGCTGAATTTTGGATAGATTGTAGTGGAGAGAGATGGCGTGCTGGGAATCCTGCGAGGAGCAGGTTGCAATTTCTAAGCGGGAGGAGATGGAAAGTGGATAAGGGTTTTGGTAGTCTGGAAAGTAAAGGATGGATTTTGGCAATGTTACAGAGAAATAAACTGCATGTTTTAGCAGAGTTTTGGATGTGAGGAGAAGGAGAAATGGAGTCAAAGATGACGCCTAAGTTTCGGGCTGAGGGGACCAGGAGGATGACCGCGTTATCCACAGAATTAGAGAAAGGAGGACAAAGGGAGCTGGGGTGGTGGAGATAAGGAGCTCCGTCTTGGCCATGTTGAGTTTAAGGTGGCAGCGGGACATCCAGGAAGCAATGTCAGACAAGAAGGTCGAGATCCAGTACTAGATTTCTGGTGAAATTTCTGGTGTGTAAAGGTAAATCTGGGAATCAAGTAGCATACAAATGGTATTGAAAGCCATGAGAAATCAAGAGTACTAAGGGAATTAGCATATAGGAAGAAGAGGAGAGGGCCCAGGACAGAAACCTGAGGCACACCACTTGATAGTAGGATGGCAGAAGAGGAGGATCTGCCAGAGAAACAACTGAAAGTAGAATGGGAGAGATAAGGGAAAAGGACAGAGTCCCGAAATCCAAGCAAGGACAGAGTATCAAGGAGTAGGTGGTGATCAGCAGTGTCAAAAGCCACAGATAGGTCAAGGAGTAAAGGCCTTTTGGCTTTAGCCATAAACAGGTCATTGGAGACTTTTGGCAAGGGCTGTTTCTGTGTAATGTAAAGCCTGAAAACCAGACTGGAGTGGATTAAGAATGGCTTGAGATGTAAGAACATCAGGACACTGGCGGTGAACAGCCCGTTCAAGTAATTTGGAAGCAAAAGTGCGGAGGGAAATGCGGCGATAGTTAGCGGGACAGGTAGGGTTCAGTGAGGGATTTTGATTCATGGTATGATCACGGCTTGTTTGAAGGCAGCAGGAATAGTAGCAGTGCAGAGTGATAGTGATAGTTGGCGGGACAGGTAGGGTTCAGTGAGGGATTTTGATTCATGGTATGATCACGGCTTGTTTGAAGGCAGCAGGAATAGTAGCAGTGGAGAGTGATAGTGATAGTTGGGACAGGTAGGGTTCAGTGAGGGATTTTGATTCATGGTATGATCATGGCTTGTTTGAAGGCAGTAGGAATAGTAGCAGTGGAGAGTGATAGTGATAGTTGGGACAGGTAGGGTTCAGTGAGGGATTTTGATTCATGGTATGATCATGGCTTGTTTGAAGGCAGTAGGAATAGTAGCAGTGGAGAGTGATAGATTGAGGATGTGACAGATAGAAGGGATGGACTGCAGTGGGAATGGGGTCAGAGGAACAAGTAGTGAGCTTGGAGGAAGCGAGAAGATGCGCAGTTTCCTCCACTGGGACTTCAGGAAAAGGGGTCAGAGGGGATAGGTGACCTGGTTGACAACTCAAGACTAATTTTGTGAATCTTGTCATGGAAGTAATCGGCCATAGTCTGGGGAGGGAGACGAGTGGTTTGAGGAGGGAATTGAGTATGGCAAGTAGACGGAGAAGGAGGACTGCCAGAGAGCTTGTCAGGATGTAATATGGATCTCTTGGAGAGAGATCGATATCCGTGGCCGGTCCCAAGCTGTGGAATAGTATGCCAGTAAATTTAAGATTAGAACCCGATACCAAGTGTTTAAAAAATAACACCCCCCCCCCCCCCCCCCCCCGAAAACTTGGTTATTTGGACTTGCATTTCAGCCCCACACACAGGATAATAGCTAAAAAATTTATGGAACCCAGCTCTTGAACTTTTTTGATTAATAGATTTGTACATTGTTTTAAATATGATTTAACCATATTATGTAATTCTTTTTAACCTCATTGTAAACCACCCAGTTTGTAAAGCCAATTTCCAGCGCATCAATCAGGTCAGTGGCGCCCAGTATGATTCGGTCTATATCTGAATCTTTCTGCCACATTTTCTTGGTCGCTGTATCTCTTCCTACTTGAGGATATTTGCTTTCTCCATACGATCTACAGAATAGTCTCTGGGTACTGACACTTCTGTTAGCCCTGCTGTTCTTACGGTTTTCTCTTTTTTATTTAAAATTTCTTGTAACCCACTTATCAAAGCAAGTTACCATCCTAAGCGAGGAACACAGTAACCACAGTATCCAGTTTTCCTATTGGTTGGAATAGGAATTTCCCAGGTGATCATACCTTCTTCGTTCAGTTCTGTTAGGGCCGTGATCCCAGTGTTTTTCTGCTGCAGCAGGCTCCAGTGGATGAGCCAAGCTACCTCCTTGTGCCTTCTGACATCTGCACGTCATATGCAGCGAGGAGAGGTATTGGGGTGTTACCTTGAGTTCTGCGTAAGCGTTGAGATGTTGCTGCGAATGCCTGCGAGTGTCAGGATGTTGCTGTGGGTGCCTTACATTTAGTACTTATGGTTGCTTTTCTTGTTTTTATTCCTCCAGAGTTTTGCAAGATTGATGAACCCTTGTGTGACAAAGAAGACGAGGTGCTGAGCTTCGAGGCTGTGCTGAACATACACAAGCAGATGGATGATGACGCTAATGGTGATGTGGATGTGGAAGAGAGTGATGAGGTGAGCACACAGAGAGGAGGCGGCCTTCCCACCCTTTTCACACTGTAGAAAGCTCCTCTTTCCTCAGAAGCCAGGACCCATTTGAGATAGGAATTGCCCAAAGGTGAGAGATCCAGGGGCAATAGACAGATGCGTATAGACCCACAGATTATAGACTGAGAGATCTGTAATGTGGGTTCTTCCAGGGCACTGAGTGAGCCACAGTTCTCGGTATGCTTTGAGAAGGTTGCATAAGAACATAAGAACATAAGAAAATGCCATACTGGGTCAGACCAAGGGTCCATCAAGCCCAGCATCCTGTTTCCAACAGAGGCCAATCCAGGTCATAAGAACCTGGCAAGTACCCAAAAACTAAGTCTATTCCATGTTACTGTTGCTAATGGCAGTGGCTATACTCTAAGGGGTAGATTTTCAAACCGCGCGATTTGGCCTACTTTTGCTGGCGCATCAGGCGCAAGCAAAAGTACGCTGGATTTTAGTAGATATGCGCGGAGCTGCGCGTATCCGCTAAAATCCGGGATCGGCGCGCGCAAGGCTATGGATTCTGTATAGCCGGCGCGCGCCGAGCCGCGCAGCTACCTCCGTTCCCTCCGAGGCCGCTCCGAAATCGGAGCGGCCTCGGAGGGAACTTTCTTTTGCCCTCCCCTCACCTTCCCCTCCCTTCCCCTACCTAACCCACCCGCCCGGCCCTGTCTAAAGCCCATCCTTACCTTTGTCGGGGGATTTACGCCTCCCTCTGGGAGGCGTAAATCCCCGCGCGCCAGCGGGCCGCTAGCGCACCGGGACGCGACCTGGGGGCGGGTACGGAGGGCGCGGCCACGCCCCCGGGGCCATAACCACGCCCCTGTACCCGCCCCCAAAACGCTGCCAGCACGCCCCCTAAACGCCGCGACGACCGGGCCCGCCCCCGACACGCCCCCCTCGGAGAACCCCGGGACTTACGCGAGTCCCGGGGCTCTGTGCGCGCCGGTAGGCCGATGTAAAATAGGCTCACCGGTGAGCAGGGCTCTTAAAATCCGCCCCATAGTGAACTTAATAGCAGGTAATGGACTTCTCCTCCAAGAACTTATCCAATCCTTTTTTAAACCCAGCTATACTAACTGCACTGACCACATCCCCTGGTAACAAATTCCAGAGTTTAATTGTGCGTTGAGTAAAAAAGAACTTTCTCCGATTAGTTTTAAATGTGCCCCATGCTAACTTCATGGAGTGCCCCCTGGTCTTTCTACTATCCGAAAGAGTAAATAACCGATTCACATCTACCCGTTCTAGACCTCTCATGATTTTAAACACCTCTATCATATCCCCCCTCAGTCGTCTCTTCTCCAAGCTGAAAAGTCCTAACCTCTTTAGTCTTTCCTTGTAGGGAAGCTGTTCCATTCCCCTTATCATTTTGGTAGCCCTTCTCTGTATCTTCTCCATCACAATTATATCTTTTTTGAGATGCGGCGACCAGAACTGTACACAGTATTCAAGGTGTGGTCTCACCATGGAGCGATACAGAGGCATTATGACATTTTCCGTTTTATTCACCATTCCCTTTCTAATAATTCCTAACATTCTGTTTGCTTTTTTGACTGCCGCAGCACACTGAACCGACGATTTCAATGTGTTATCCACTATGACACCTAGATCTCTTTCTTGGGTTGTAGCACCTAATATGGAACCTAACATTGTGTAATTATAGCATGGGTTATTTTTCCCTATATGCATTACCTTGCACTTATCCACATTAAATTTCATCTACAATTTGGATGCCCAATTTTCCAGCCTCACAAGGTCTTCCTGCAATTTATCACAATCTGCTTGTGCTTTAACTACTCTGAACAATTTTGTGTCATCTGCAAATTTGATTATCTCACTCGTCGTTATTCTTTCCAGATCATTTATAAATATATTGAAAAGTAAGGGTCCCAATACAGATCCCTGAGGCACTCCACTGTCCACTCCTTTCCACTGAGAAAATTGTCCATTTAATCCTACTCTCTGTTTCCTGTCTTTTAGCCAGTTTGCAATCCACGAAAGGACATCGCCACCTATCCCATGACTTTTTACTTTTCCTAGAAGCCTCTCATGAGGAACTTTGTCAAACGCCTTCTGAAAATCCAAGTATACTATATCTACCGGTTCACCTTTATCCACATGTTTATTAACTCCTTCAAAAAAGTGAAGCAGATTTGTGAGGCAAGACTTGCCTTGGGTAAAGCCATGCTGACTTTGTTCCATTAAACCATGTCTTTCTATATGTTCTGTGATTTTGATGTTTAGAACACTTTCCACTTTTTTTCCTGGCACTGAAGTCAGGCTAACCGGTCTGTAGTTTCCCGGATCACCCCTGGAGCCCTTTTTAAATATTGGGGTTACATTTGCTATCCTCCAGTCTTCAGGTACAATGGATGATTTTAGTGATAAGTTACAAATTTTTACTAATAGGTCTGAAATTTCATTTTTTAGTTCCTTCAGAACTCTGGGGTGTATACCATCTGGTCCAGGTGATTTACTACTCTTCAGTTTGTCAATCAGGCCTACCACTTCTTCTAGGTTCACCGTGATTTGATTCAGTCCATCTGAATCTTTACCCATGAAAACCTTCTCCGTTACGGGTACCTCCCCAACATCCTCTTCAGTAAACACTTGTCATGGTACCTAAATAAAATGGGCTGCAGGACAGGAGTGTGAGGTACATGGGGGGGAGGGTGTTTCAGTAAGGGAAGGAGTGAGGTGCATTGGCAGAGGTGTGGGTATAGGTGGGTATAGGTCTGGAATAGCAGGGGGTGCTGCAGGGCCACTATTTGTGGAAAGCTTACCCAGCACGTATTAACTGTAGAGTTAGTTCTATCCAGTGCTGTCAGTCTCACATTTTGGTATATAGTGATTGCATTTCTTTCATGTCATACGTTTGATCATTCATGGGAGCCTGTGCAGTACAAGCAATCAGCTGATGATGATTCTAAATGATTTTTCTTCCATATCTATTTTTTTTACCATGTAAAGACTGATAAATTATACTCCAGTTTTTCTTGAAAAGTGAAATAAATTATCATATTATGTATGTTACTATATTGTGATACCCCTCTCCTCCTCTGTTAATTTTTTTCAAACTTGAGCCAATGATACAACCCATTAAAGAGATGTAACAATAGGAATGTTTTCTCTGCCTTTTAAAAGCAGTTATCTTATTGGTACCCAAACATTGCACTCCAGAGCTCAATTATTTAATTGTGAAGTGTTATGTTCTTGTTTGGATGTACGGCGCTATAAAACCCAACTTTTTATTTAAAAATCTCATGTACATCCAGATTACTCCTAGGTTAAAGAGGAGTAGGAGTGGGGATCACAGGTCAGTTGGGACAAGATTGCAGAGGTGTATGGATAAGTATTCCAGGGCTCAGCATAGTATAACAGCACAGACTAGAAGTGGAGAAATGGCTTAGCATGGCTTGAAGCGGTCTTCAGAGCAGGCTTGAAGCGGTCTGTGGATGGGAGAACAAGCTCTGGTATAGCATGAGCTCTACAGGCGTCACATCACAGGCTGGGAGTGAGGACAGGCACACGTGTCACAGGGCAGGTTTGGAGTGAGGTCTATGGGAAGGGGCTAGGCTCTCCTTTTCCTTCTAACTGCTCAGCAATACACTCATATATCATCTTTATTTACTTGGAATGAACTCCATTTACCACCATCCTCTGCTGTCTACCCCTCAACCAATCCAGTGGACCACCTTAGAATGCACCCCTAGGCTGAGCCTCCTATGTGAGAAAGTTGAAATTCAGGAATACCACATCTAGCTCAATTTCCCAATGGTCATCCAGTCAATGAAATCGAGCAGATTTGATTGACATGATCTTCCTGTGATCAAACCAGGCTGCCTTGGCTCCTGCATCCAGCTAGATTCAAGGTTCTCCATAAGAACATAAGAACATAAGAACATAAGAAAATGCCATACTGGGTCAGACCAAGGGTCCATCAAGCCCAGCATCCTGTTTCCAACAGTGGCCAATCCAGGCCATAAGAACCTGGCAAGTACCCAAAAACTAAGTCTATTCCATGTAACCATTGCTAATGGCAGTGGCTATTCTCTAAGTGAACCTAATAGCAGGTAATGGACTTCTCCTCCAAGAACTTATCCAATCCTTTTTTAAACACAGCTATACTACCTGCACGAACCACATTCTCTGGCAACAAATTCCAGAGTTTAATTGTGCGTTGAGTAAAAAAGAACTTTCTCCGATTAGTTTTAAATGTGCCCCATGCTAACTTCATGGAGTGTCCCCTAGTCCTTCTACTATCTGAAAGAGTAAATAACCGATTCACATCTACCCGTTCTAGACCTCTCATGATTTTAAACACCTCTATCATATCCCCCCTCAGTCGTCTCTTCTCCAAGCTGAAAAGTCCTAATCTCTTTAGTCTTTCCTCATAGGGGAGTTGTTCCATTCCCCTTATCATTTTGGTAGCCCTTCTCTGTACCTTCTCCATCGCAATTATATCTTTTTTGAGATGCGGCGACCAGAATTGTACACAGTATTCAAGGTGCGGTCTCACCATGGAGCGATACAGAGGCATTATGACATTTTCCGTTTTATTCATCATTCCTTTTCTAATAATTCCCAACATTCTGTTTGCTTTTTTGACTGCCGCAGCACACTGAACCGACGATTTCAATGTGTTATCCACTATGACACCTAGATCTCTTTCTTGGGTTGTAGCACCTAATATGGAACCCAACATCGTGTAATTATAGCATGGGTTATTTTTCCCTATATGCATCACCTTGCACTTTTCCACATTAAATTTCATCTGCCATTTGGATGCCCAATTTTCCAGTCTCACAAGGTCTTCCTGCAATTTATCACAATCTGCTTGTGATTTAACTACTCTGCACAATTTTGTGTCATCTGCAAATTTGATTATCTCACTCGTCGTATTTCTTTCCAGATCATTTATAAATATATTGAACAGTAAGGGTCCCAATACAGATCCCTGAGGCACTCCACTGTCCACTCCCTTCCACTGAGAAAATTGCCCATTTAATCCTACTCTCTGTTTCCTGTCTTTTAGCCAGTTTGCAATCCACGAAAGGACATCGCCACCTATCCCATGACTTTTTACTTTTCCTAGAAGCCTCTCATGAGGAACTTTGTCAAACGCCTTCTGAAAATCCAAGTATACTATATCTACCGGTTCACCTTTATCCACATGTTTATTAACTCCTTCAAAAAGTGAAGCAGATTTGTGAGGCAAGACTTGCCCTGGGTAAAGCCATGCTGACTTTGTTCCATTAAACCATGTCTTTCTATATGTTCTGTGATTTTGATGTTTAGAACACTTTCCACTATTTTTCCTGGCACTGAAGTCAGGCTAACCGGTCTGTAGTTTCCCGGATCGCCCCTGGAGCCCTTTTTAAATATTGGGGTTACATTTGCTATCCTCCAGTCTTCAGGTACAATGGATGAATTTAATGATAAGTTACAAATTTTTACTAATAGGTCTGAAATTTCATTTTTTAGTTCCTTCAGAACTCTGGGGTGTATACCATCCGGTCCAGGTGATTTACTACTCTTCAGTTTGTCAATCAGGCCTACCACATCTTCTAGGTTCACCGTGATTTGATTCAGTCCATCTGAATCATTACCCATGAAAACCTTCTCCATTACGGGTACCTCCCCAACATCCTCTTCAGTAAACACCGAAGCAAAGAAATCATTTAATCTTTCCGCGATGGCCTTATCTTCTCTAAGTGCCCCTTTAACCCCTCGATCATCTAAAGGTCCAACTGACTCCCTCACAGGCTTTCTGCTTCGGATATATTTAAAAAAGTTTTTACTGTGAGTTTTTGCCTCTACAGCCAACTTCTTTTCAAATTCTCTCTTAGCCTGTCTTATCAATGTCTTACATTTAACTTGCCAATGTTTATGCTTTATCCTATTTTCTTCTGTTGGATCCTTCTTCCAATTTTTGAATGAAGATCTTTTGGCTAAAATAGCTTCTTTCACCTCCCCTTTTAACCATGCCGGTAATCGTTTTGCCTTCTTTCCACCTTTCTTAATGTGTGGAATACATCTGGACTGTGCTTCTAGAATGGTATTTTTTAACAATGACCACGCCTCTTGGACATTTTTTACTTTTGTAGCTGCTCCTTTCAGTTTTTTTCTAACAATTTTTCTCATTTTATCAAAGTTTCCCTTTTGAAAGTTTAGCACGAGAGCTTTGGATTTGCACACTGTTCCTTTTCCAGTCATTAAATCAAATCTGATCATATTATGATCACTATTGCCAAGCGGCCCCACCACCGTTACCTCTCTCACCAAGTCCTGTGCTCCACTGAGAATTAGATCTAAAATTGCTCCCTCTCTCGTCGGTTCCTGAACCATTTGCTCCATAAAGCTATCATTTATTCCATCCAGGAACGTTATCTCTCTAGCGTGACCCGATGATACATTTACCCAGTCTATATTGGGGTAATTGAAGTCTCCCATTATTACTGCACTACCAATTTGGTTGGCTTCCCTAATTTCTCTTAGCATTTCACTGTCCATCTCACCATCTTGACCAGGTGGACGGTAGTATACCCCTATCACTGTAGTCTTCCCTGATACACAAGGGATTTCTACCCATAAAGATTCAATTTTGTATTTAGTCTCATGCAGGATGTTTATCCTGTTGGACTCTATGCCATCCCGGACATAAAGCGCCACACCTCCTCCCGACTGCTCCTCTCTGTCATTGCGATATAATTTGTACCCCGGTATAGCACTGTCCCATTGGTTATCCTCTTTCCACCATGTCTCTGAGATGCCAATTAAGTCTATGTCATCATTTACTGCTATACATTCTAATTCTCCCATCTTACTTCTTAGACTTCTGGCATTAGCATACAAACATTTCAAAGTTTGTTTTTTGATTGTATTTTTATTCTGCTTTTTAATTGATAGGGATAAGTTAGAATTTTTTAGCTCAGGTGAGTTTTTAGTTACAGGCATTTGGACTACTTTTCTAATTATTGGAACCTCACTGTCGGGATGCCCTAATTCTAGTGCATCATTAGTATCCTTTAAAGATACATCTCTCCGAACCATGCGCTGCTGAGCGACTGTCGGCTTTTCAAAGAAAACCTGGTCTGTACTTTCTAACATCCTCCTTATTCTCACTTTTCTGAAGAATGACATCTCCCTTCCTTCAGGCCTATGGAATCACTCCTGGCTTCAGTGATTGATTGTACAGATCCATCAAGAGACCCTGCCAGAACCTCTCCAATTACTATTCATATAGAAGGAGATATTCCATCCAGACCCATCGTTTTGATCACTTTCAGCTTTGCGAGTTCCATCTACACCACTGCTGTGGGTGCCCTTACCAACTTTCGGTGGAACCTCTATGGCAGTGGGGTCTGTTTTGTTTAGCGTTTCTGCATTTTTGCTTGCATTGTTCACACTTTTCTCCTTAGAATCCCTCCTCTGCCCTTCCTGCAGATAGAAAGCAGGCTCAGCATGATGTCACTGGGCAGGTTTGGCCCAAGTTCTGCGGTTGAAGTTGGAACGCAGTCTAGATTCATGTCATGCTTTTGTTAAGCTAGATGGGAAGGTCAATAACTGACATTGCCTGTCAGTTTGTGGATTGGGTGAGTCATTCCAGGACTGAGTCCCATTCAGTCCTGAGCCGCCCCATCTGGCCTGCACTTGCCCCCTCCAGTACGACATGCCCTGATACTTGCCCCTGCTTGGGACTGAATGCAGGTTTCATTCAGCAGCTGATTTGCTTCTCTTCCAGCAAGTAAGAGGTGTGACATTCTAGCCTTTCTCATGCCGTAGTTTACATGAAGTGCATGTGGGAATTTGTGCTTCTGTGCAGATTTCCCTTCTCTTCATTCCTAAATATACATCTGCTTGGGTTGTGGCCTTCCTTATGTGCACCTGTGTTTGTTTTCGACAGGCTGTGCTCTTTGGATCACGTCCATGGCACACCAGTCTGCCTTTTCCCAGGAGCGCAGAGCTATGTATAAGTATGGGATTAACCGTTCCTTACAAAATATTCTTTTCTCCAACCTTAAACTAATTTCAGCATAAGATGAAGCAGAAAAGGTGACTTGCTGGACGGGAATGTGAGTTGTCTCATGGTTGTAGGCTAGGTTCTCACTGACTTTGTGATGCATTATCCAGATGGAGTAAATTCAGCAGCCATTTACCTTTGCTTTATTTTCCAGGAACGGCAGAATCAACCAGATTGGTGATAGCTGTAATGCTTCATAGGCTTTGCTTTCTCTGTGCACCATTGGCAGAGGGAAGCTGGGTGCTGTAATATATAAGCCCTGTAATTATGACCAGCACTGTCGCACTATGGAGCAGATTTTCTTATGTTTTTTTTTTTCTGGGCTAGCTCAAAAGCTACATAGAATTAAAAAAGAAAGCAAGACAAACTGAACCTGCCTTTAGAGGGTTGAAAAATTGTGGTCTTGACTTGTGCAGTATCAAAAACAGCTAAAAGCGTGTCTTACTCAGGCGGATCAGGACGTTTTCCAGAGAGGTTGGTTCCTGCTTTGACAATACGCTGATCAGTGTGTTCACCCTATTAGTGTGGATCTTCCTAATGATATAGTATTAGTACGGATATAAACATGGCTATGGGCTGATGATTACAGAAGATAGATATTGACGCAGGTGGCAGCTTTTGCTAACCTCAGAAGGCTGTCCTGCTGTGGCTAGAGGGTTCCTTCAGCCTGCAGAGCAAGGCCTAGCTAAAACTGTGGCTTTTGAAGATTTGTCATGTTACTGCAGCAGAATCTGAGATGCAACGCACACCTAGGCCCATTCAAATGATCCAGGCATGCTCTGCTCTGGTCAGCAGAGTGGCCACGTTCTTGGGACCAGACCTGCCAAATGTTAGAAACCGTGGACATTTAATGAACACAAACTGCTTTAGAGGCCCATTATTGTACTATAAATGCTGAAAAGTCAGTAAGTTGAGCTCTATAGCTGCTGCAGTAACCCCAGCTCAGCTTGGTATATTTGAAGTATCGTTACATGGATGACAACATCATAATTGACTTTCTATGGAATTGTCCATAGGTGGAAAGGATAAATATTTTTCCATTTAGCAGTTTAATGCACCAGAGCCCTCACCGAGGGATGGTACATGAAGGGAGTGGGGGAGTCCTGTCCGTATGAATCTGGCAAACTTCCAGTCAAAGCTGAAAACTCATCTTTCAACAAATCTTCCCCAATCTGACTGCCTTTCAAGTGCTTGCTGCTTGGTTCATTATCTTTTTTTTCTTTTTTTTTTTTTTAAATATGCACCATATTAACTCATGTTATATTTCTTGTTATAAAGTTTTATTGTTGATTATAACTGATGTATTTCATCACCCTGAGCCTCTTTTGGAAAAGGCGGCTTAAAAGAGAAATTTGATTTGCTATAGTATGGGCAAACGAGCTTCAAGATATTGAAGTAACCTTGAGCCGTTTATGGCCTAAGGCTGTTTCAGGTGCCTTGAGAAAGTGTGGGAGCAGTAATGCTGAAAGATACTTTAGGGGGGGTACCTCACCAGTCTTACGATATGATATGGGAAGCTTGCGGGGCCAACTGGACAGATCTGTTGGTCTTTTTCTGCCAGCAATACTTATGTTACTGTGAAGTCATTAAAGATTTTTGAGGTTAATGTGGGGCACAAAGTGCAAAGAAATCGTGAAACAGGGAGGTGGCATTAAAGCTAAAAAGCTTACAAAATACGGGTACGCTGAGGTTGTTTAAATTAGAAGCAATCCCAAGAGGGCCACTAGATGTAGTGGAGCATCCTTTAAAAGTTTGTTGTGGCAACGTCAAGAAATAAGGAATGGCAGGATGCTATGGACGTTCTGTTAGAAGGATTTTGAACAGACAAAAGGAACCTGAATATGTATGTGAACGAAATGCTGATCCCTTTAAAAATGGCGGCAATGGATTAATAGCAGCAGCTCCTGACTAAGCTGTTCTGCGAAACATCGGCCGGGTGTCGAGCTGATGCCACATTACGTGAGTTTAATATACTGAGATTGAAGAGAGTTAAAAAATTGAAATTTATTCAAACAATACACATTGTTGAGTTCTCCGTGATTGGTTCAATGAGAGTTCTTATTTTTGAAATATTATCTTTTGAAATTCCATCACAATATGTATAATATGTGCATGTTTAAAGACCTTGACCGCAGATGATTAAAAGACCGGACAGCCTCCTTTTGAATATCGGGTAGGCACGTCGCCAGGCTTGATGATGCGGCGCATGCAATATTGATAATAACTATTCTAGTAAATACTGGGAGTGTTGATAAGAGAACAAAAAGTTGTTTCTGAGGTTTTCCTTTTTGGAATGATGCTAAAGGTACCATGGTAATCGTAAATTTCTGCGCTGATGCAGTCCCCAGGTATAGGTGAGGCATTTTCAAGGCACACAAATATTGATGAGGTGCCGAGCACCGGTGAGTGGTGGAAACACCCCCAAAGACTGAACTTATAAAGAGACCAAGGCACCGATGAAGCAGTGTTGTTTTGAAGTTGTATGAAAGCACAGAGAAGGACTCGAGATCAGCAAAGCACTCTTGAGGCATAGCCATGCAGAAGTGATCTCGAAGTACAGAGAAGCTAGCCTACGATGCTGGTCTCTGATTCTCCGTTAATTTTGAATGTATGAGTGTGCCAAGTGCTGAGAACCTCATTTGTGTCCCTGAGGTATGCTTGTTATGTGTGTGTTTTTTTGGGAAAAGAGGAATGATATGACAATAGTCCATGCATTTTTAAACCCAGCAAATGAAATCTCAAAATTTTAATGTTGACTGGATAGCTGCTTGGCTATCGATTCATAAATTGAAGGCGAGTCTCCAGATGTCAGAAGCATCTGGTTCACACTCAATGGTAACAACTTTAGCACCAAGATATACCGTTACTGGGAGTTGCCAAAATTTTAGAGGTGATGCTGAATGTTTGGTTTGTTTTTTGTTTTTTTTAATCTGTCAAGTCCATTTCAAATATAAATGTCAGACTGATGGCATGAAATAAAGAGAGGGGAAAATGAGACTAATTCTGCAGGACTGGACTAGATTAGCAGCTGAATCACACAAGCCTGGCCAGAGCTGACTGAAAACCCCCGGGCACCCCTGCTTGCCCGGTCAGCTATGCAGGAAGCTATGCAGAGTAAAGCATCAGCACGGTGCTATCGGCCGAATTCTCTGGAAGCAGGACGTCCGTGAATAAACGGGAAAACATCTGTGGAGGCAGGCCAAGGGGCCTTATAGTACCTGAACACAGGCTTTATATTAAGGAAGCACTTAGGGAGTGTTAGCTCTAGTAACAGAGTTTTAGCATTGCTTAAAAAAGAGTATTAGACACAGCCCTGAAATTGTCAACATTTTTAGGATCAAGTGATTGTTAAAATGCTTTCAATTAAAGAAGCTTTTATCACCTGCCTGATCACACCCTCCTTGGTAGATTTTACTAGGATAAGGACCAGAAAGACGGGTGTTAGGTTTCACTGCATCAAGTATCTTATCCACGTCGTGATGCTGTAACATCCGGAAATAATTTAATTTGCACAGTGACATTTTGTCCTGGTTTGTTTTTGCTAACTCTGAATATGAGATTCACGGAAACATTGAATACCTGCAATTCATGCTTTATTTCAAGAACTCTCCTCCTGCTTTCATCCAGGCCCAGTCTGATTCTGCTTCCTGCACAGCCTCTCTCTCCTGCCCTCTCCAGCATTTCTCTGGCAGGATGAACTCCAGCTGCCACTCTTACTGGAGACCTTTTGAGCACTCGTACACGATTACAGTGACCAAATGAGTTGTGATGTCTGTGCACTATAAAACGAGAATCTCCTTCTTCCTTTGTGTGTGATAGAACTATCCTTATATAGAATAAGCTATACAGTGCTGTACATGAATCATATCCTGACGAATGTGCACAGTCAGATCGTGAAACGGTGGCAGCAATGGGATTCAAACCTGAGCTCCTTTACCAGGGAAGGAAGATTGCAGAGATGCTTCCAGAAACCCTCATTTCTTAACTATGTGATGGCAGTGAATGTGGCAGGCCTCACAGGGATATGACATTAAAAGCACAAGAGGATGGACAGAGGTTATTTGTTGTCTGTGACAAACTCTGGCCGTGTTTTCATTTCCCCTCCCTGTGGTGTGAGTGCTTTCTCTGTTTATCCAACGTCCTGTTGCATGGTGCAGACAGCTGTTTGCTTCCTTGGGAGCAGTTCCAGTGGCGCTCAAAGTGTATTCTCTTGGATGGTGGGGGAGGGCGGGGCAGGTGTCCTGTTCTGTTTAGGGAAAGCAGAAAAGAGCTATCACTTTCCTTTCCATCTCACTGAGCTAAATATACAGAGCAGCAGCTGCCGGCCCAGGTCCTGGGAGGAGTCTCAGCGGCTCCTAGCAGGGAGATGATATTGCACTGCACCACATGGCGGGAGCAGAGGAGATGTAGTGATCACTTGTGTCTCCTGCCTTAGTGCGACCTGTGTGCCTCCTCCCTTCAGGAGAAAACATTTCTGAGGGTGGGAGGAAGGGAGGGACCTCCTGCTCATGTGCAAACGTTCACGCTGTCTGTCAGGCAATGAAGCTGGGCACTGCACCCAGAAGGAAACTAGGTTAGTACCAAAGTGAGATGTGGCACATGGGAGTCAAAGTTTGCAAAACCTATGCCCTCTGCAACGTCATGAATGGCTCTCCTGAATGAAGTGCCCTGCAGCGATTCTTTACCCTTTTATGTGACCTCGCTCTGGCTCTCAAGAGAGAACTTTCATGCTGGCCCTGCCCATTCTACTGGCACCATAGAGCTACCATACTCCTTCCCATCTGGCTCTCGTTGGGGAGCCAGCACGCCCAGATTCCCATTCAGGAAACTTTATTGGCTTGACAGTTTGTACATGTATTGCCAAAGGGATATTTCTCCTAGGACAATCAGGATGGGAGTCCTCATGCTGAAAGCTCTAGAATCTTTGAGATCAAAGTTCCCTGCCGGGCTACATCCGATGATGTCACCCATGTGTGAGTGGGTTTACCCTCTTGCACCAGCAGATGGAAGCAAAGAACTCCTTCCTGTTTTAACATCACTGAAGACTACATATTCTGGGATAGTAGGATAGTCCTCCAATATCTGTTTATTTCCATAGAGGTGAAAGATAAATAAACAATGCTAAGCAAAGTGGAGCACTAAATATAATTAAAGCATAAAATTTAAAAAACAAAACATAATTAAAATATGTTCCTCATTACATTGATACACTTACTTCTTGAAATAACTACCAAGTTTTAAGATGCCGCTGAAATGTCTTAATATCATCAATCTGTCATGTAGCTTGGCAAGAGCATTCCAGCATACTGGCCCATAGATAAAGAAAGTACAACATCTCATGCTAATAAGATGAGCAGATTTCATTGAGGGTACTGTGAGCACGTTTTTTTGAATGGACCACAAAGTTCTTCCTGGAATATAAGTAGTCTGATGAGATTTAAGGTATTCAGGTCCATTAAGCTTCAGTCCCTTAAATAGAACTACATCTTGCTCGTTCTTTTACAGGCAACCAATGTAATTCTAATACTTTATCTATGGTCTCTCTTTCTACTTAATCTACTATCAACTCCTGGCTCTCTCATAACCGCCTGAAACTGAATCCATCCAAGACTGAAATCGTCCATTTATCATCTATCTCAGACACTTCTATAGGCCCACCCTCACATCTGACAATAAACGGGATATCAATCCCAATAACACAATACGCCACAAACTTAGGAGTTATCGTAAACACGGATCTATCAATGAAACAACACATTTCCTAGCGTGTAGCAGATGGACTCATTACAAATGGGTATAGTGTGCTCGTGCTAGCAGTTGGAGACAGATCTGACGTCAGCACGGGTACATATACCCCCACAGGAAGTGCAGCAACTCAGTAATTTCCGTCTCCAAAGCAGTTTGGAGCTCCCTTACGCTCGCTGAGCGTTTTTCCAAATTCTTAGAAGAAATCCTATCTGAAGACTTGCCCCGCACTCCTGCGGTGATACCCTCGGGTCCCTCCCCCAGTTGAGTTTCCCGAGGTGATTTCCGTGGTCCCTCGGAGGTGAGCGCCTCGGTCCGGTGGCCGGATCGCGGCAGGGACCTGGCCCCCGAGTGAGAAGGGCTCGGGCGCGGCATAGGGGCAGCGGGTGCACTTCCTCGAGCACGAGCACACTATACCCATTTGTAATGACTCCATCTGCATACACTAAGGAAAACGAGATTATCAGGTAAGTAATCTCTACATTTCTTCCTTAATAAAAAAATCATTTTACAAATTACATCTCTTAAAACGTCTTTGTCCTCTTCTCTTTTATCATGATTTTCGAACTATTCTTCAATCCCTAATTTTCTCTGGCCTAGACTATTGCAATGCTCTTTATTTAGGGCTTCCTGACTCTGTAAGTCATCCTCTACAAATTGTTCAAAACAGTGCAGCTCGCATTTTATCAGGTACTCCTGTTCGAAATCATATTACCCCCATTCTTCAATCTCTCCATTGGCTACCTATAAAATACAGAATAAAATATAAAGTTCTCACTATCATCCATGGTTTAATACATAATTCATCTTCCATATGGCTTTGCTCTCTACTCCACATTTACAAACCCGCTCGACATTTAAGATCATTAACACAAAATCTATTAGATATTCCTTCACCGCGACAGGCTAAACTAGATATCACCAGAAGGGAGGGCCTTCTCTGTAGCAGGACCCTCCCTCTGGAATTCTATACCTAACCCTCCTCGTTTACTATCTAACTCACAACAATTCAAAAAATCCTTGAAAACTTACCTATTTCAACTAGCATTCAACATTCTTCTAAATCATTCAACTTCCATTAGTCAACATCACTCCACTACCTTATCCCCTCCCTAGCATCCCCCCCTCCTGCAGGCTGATATTTTCTTTTCCACTTCTAATCCCCCCCCCTCCATCCCATGATTATAAAGTGACTTATGTCCCAGCTCCGTTATTAGTAGATTTTTTGTTAATACTGTTACCTACCAGGTATATACCAATTTATGTATTGTAATTTACTTATTTCTATTTTTATTTTCTTTATTTTCTTTTTATTACTTTTCTTTCTTTCTTTAGAGGATTTTATATACCGATGAACGTTGGGAACATCTTATCAGTGAAAAATGGTATATAAATACTTTTAAATAAATAAATAAATTCTTTTAACACTGGTGAAATGTGCTCATCCCACTATCTGCCTGAAATTAGGCAGGCAGCAGAATTCAATAATACCTGCAGAGCTGTTAATGATGAACTTGGTAGACCAAAATAAAGCAAATTACAGTAATCTAACCAAGTTAAAAAAAATAAGCCTGTAGAATGGTACGGAAGTCGCTTGGTTCAAAAATATACTTTACATGCCTCAAAAGATGCAATTTATAATAACCACCCCGCAAAACCTGCTGGAGCTGGGGCTTGAAGAATATTACGTACAGAACCTTTAAATGGAATAGATGTAGCTAACAATGAACATGTTGAGAGGTTATGTTCTGCTATAAAGGTTTTAACTCTGGAAAAATATGACCCCAGTCTTAGGGTCCAGCATCATTTGGTTCTTGCATATAATCTCTTGGGCTTTAGCAATAGTTAACAGATATATACCTGCTGACAGGAAAAGAAAAGCTGAGCATTGTCAGCATGCATACGAAGTTCTATGCCAAGTGAATCCAAGAAATAACATAGGTCGCGTACAAATGTAAAAAGCGTGGCTGACAAAACCAACCTGTGGGGCACTCCACAATGTATAACATACCAAATTTGAAGAAAACCATGTCAGAACATTGCCCTCTAGCTGGTGGTGGGCTAGACTTGGGACAGAGAAGCTATGGATCTAGACTGTGCAGGAGGCTGTTCTTTCAAAAAAAAGAAGGGAAATTGTCTCGTTAGTACTCTTTTGGGCACTGGGTTGTACAAGCTTGGCTGCTGTCTGAATAGTATTGACAAGAGGGCGGGAGAGGAATGACCGGCACCAGAGTCCCCCACCCCCTGCGGTACCTGCCCAGAGCAGACAGAGGCAGCAGGACACAGCTCAGTAGCGAGCTCTTTCTGTCTCAAGTATGATGGCCTGAACTCTTCAGCAGACAGTCATATGTTGGGCACCCAGAGTTAGATCAGGAACTAAAAGGAATCTATAGAAAAAGAGGACCAGCCAACACAACAGGAAGTTCGGGAGGGCAGCATCTCAAGTAGGAAGCTTGAATTGGGAGGTGGCAGCGGTGCTTGGACAGGGAGAAGGAGGTAAGGAGCTGGAATCTTCAACTTAATTTATTCTGCTGATGCATAAGGCCTACAATGAAATAAAAGGTAGAACTGCAGGACAAAAGAAAAGCCCCCGTTTCTGCCAGCCCAAAACCAAGGCAGAATGGAGGTTTAGAAAAAAAAGACCTAGGGTGGGGTTCAAAGGGATTTTCCCAACCCACTCCTCTCCTCCCAGAAGATCGCAGAGGAGGCGGCCCTTCAGGAAATGACTGAGAATGGGGAGGAGGTAGGTGAGAGCAAGGACACAGTGGTAAGGCTATTTAGGAAGTAAGAATTGGGAGTCTCATATCTAATCTCTCACATGTCTTATGCCTGTAAGCAAGACATGAAAAAACCTCTAGAACATGTCCCTTGCATCCCTTGCATTAACAACTCCAAATCAGAGACAATAGCACTGGAAACTGGAGTCCCACAAGGTTCATCATTATCAGCTACACTTTTTAACATATATCTCCTCCCACTAAGCCAACTACTCTCAAGTCTAGGCATTACCTACTTTACCATCGATGGATGAGACATTAATTAAGTTGACTTAGAAAATAGCCACGGCTATTACTAGCAACGATAACATGGAATAGACTTAGTTTTTGGGTACTTGCCTGGTTCTTATGGCCTGGATTGGCCACTGTTGGAAATAGGATGCTGGGCTTGATGGACCCTTGGTCTGACCCAGTACGGCATGTTCTTAGGCCGATGACATTCAACTAATCATTCGGCCATCAAGGATATGATTGCTCTGGAATGGGAAGCCCCCAATTTGGCCCTGAGGGCTAGGTAGGTGATGGGTAAGTTATGCCTCCTGTAACAGTCAGAAATGGACGTTCAGTTACAAGAAAAACCCTCCACTCCAGTGAAAGGGGTGCAGCCCTTAAGGACCAGCAAGGCTATATAATAGTCTGTAATCCTTTGAGATTGCTAGCTGCTTGTTACAGCTGCAGTGTTCAGAAGTTATGTAACGAGAGCACTTGTGAAGTGGCCACAGCAGTTTCGCATGCATGTGGTAGAAGCAAAAGAGGCAGCCAAGTTAGTCTGGTTCCGCCTTATTGGCAGATTCCCTATATGATTTAGATAGGACCTCTGCTAAGCAGGTCACCACAGTTGCACTGGCAAGGAGACTGCTGTGGTTAAGACAGAGGTCAGTGGATGGACTGTCTAAGACAAGTCTAAGTAGACTGCCCTTTAAAATTCAGCTCCTGCCCAGAGAAGATCTGGGTAAGTTGGTGAAAGATCTAGGGGCCTCCAAACCACAAAAGTTACCAGGGGTTAATAAACGTGGATAAAGGTGAACCGGTAGATGTAGGGTATTTGGATTTTCAGAAGGCATTTAACAAAGTCCTTCATGAGAGGCTTCTAAGAAAACTAAAAAGTCATGGGATAGGAGGTGATATCCTTTCGTGGATTACAAATTGGTTAAAAGACAGGAAACAGAGAGTAAAATTAAATGGTCAATTTTCTCAGTGGGAAAAGGGTAAACAGTGGAGTGCCTCAGGGATCTGTACTTGGATCAGTGCTTCTAAATACATTTATAAACTATTTGGATGAGTGAGGTAATCAAATTTGCAGATGATACAAAATTATTTAGAGTAGTTAAATCACAAGCTGATTGTGATACATTACAGGAGGACCTTGCAAGACTGGAAGATTGGGCATCTAAATGGCAGATGAAATTTAATGTTGACAAGTGCAAGGTGATGCATATAGGGAAAAATAACCCTTGCTGTAGTTACACGATGTTAGGTTCCATATTAGGAGCTACCACCCAGGAAAAAGATCTAGGCATCATAGTGGATAATACATTGAAATAGTCGGCTCATTGTGTTGCGGCACTCAAAAAAAAGCAAACAATGTTAAGAATTATTAGGAATGGAATGATTAATAAAATGGAAAATGTCATAATGCCTCTGTATCGCTGCTTGGTGAGACCACACCTTGAATACTGTCTACAGTTCTGGTCGCCACATCTCAAAAAAAATATAGTTGCGATGGAGAAAGTACAGAGAAGGGCGACTGGGATGGAATAGGTCCCCTATGAGAAAAGACTGAAGAGGTTAGGGCTGTTCAACTTGGACAAGAGACAGCTGAGGGGGATATGATAAAGGTCTTTAAAATCATGAGAAGTTTTGAACGAGTAGATGTGAATTGGTTATTTATTCTTTCAGATCATGGAGTGCCCCCTAGTCCTTCTATTAAGTTAGCAAGTAGCACATTTAAAACGAATTGGAGAAAATTCTTTTTCACTCAACACACAATTAAACTCTGAAATTTGTTGCCAGGGGATGTTGTTAGTGCAGTTAGTGTAGCTGGGTTTAAAAAAGGTTTGGATAAGTTCTTAGAGGAGAAGTCCATGAACTGCTATTAATCAAGTTGACTTAGGGAATAGCCACTGCTCTTACTGGCATCAGTAGCATGGGATCTACTTAGTTTTTGGGTACTTGCCAGGTACTTGTAGCCTGGATTGGCCAAAGTTGGAAACAGGATGCTGGGATTGATGGACCCTTGGTCTGACCCAGCATGGCAACTTCTTATGTTCTTAAGATTGAGTAAGGGAGCCAACAAGACCTTCTAGGGATCAAGATAAGGACCCCTTCAACCCACAAGGGATTAAGCCTCAAACTAGACAGACATTTTGGCTTCTCAGAGACAAGACCCACATTGGTGCAGGGGGATTCAAGGGGACCAGATGATGTATCCTCTGGCTGCTCCTTGTTCGCTCCAGTGGGCAGTCACTTAAAATATTTCAAAGAGTGGACCTAAGTAACCAGGGACAAATGGGTCCTGGAGATATTCCAACAGGGTTATACACTAAGTTAGCTGCCTTGGTATCAGACATTTTTATAATATCTCCATGCAGGTCACCTAAAAAAAGGGAGGCCATCCAACAATGCCAAATTGATTGATAGACCTAGAAGCAATAGTCCCAGTCCCCGAAACACATAGATGTTCGCTTTATTTCCTAGTCCTCAAGAAGGACGGCAGGGGAGAAAGACTGATACTTCACACATATCCATCTCTGCTTCAACAGCAGGGGAGAAAGTCTGATACTTCACTTTCAATGCATATCCAGCATAACTCTCTGCTTCAACAGCAGGGGGAATGAAGAAAAGTGGATCTATATACAAACAACAGCCATCAAGGACTGAATTACATAGTCTGTGTAAACAAATAAGCATGGGTGTAGCTTGCTTATTGCGGCGGTTACTACCCCTAACTAATTAAGCTAGATATTTCACTTAGATGCAGCTCCAACATGCTCTCTACATTAATGGTGGGGGTGGAAGGGAAATAGAACCAAAAGGTTACTAAGAGCCAAGAGAAACAGATAAGTATGAGAAAAAAAAAGTGCGAAACTTGCTGGGCAGACTGGATGGGCCGTTTGGTCTTCTTCTGCTGTCATTTCTATGTTTCTATAAGGAGGATCTGTTCCATCCAGCATTAGATTTAAAGAAGGTAAATAGGGCCTTCAGAGTTCCCTGATTCAAGATGGAAACACTAAGATCAGTAATGGGAACTGTAGGGAAAGTGGAATTCCTTACCTCCTTGAACGTGGCAGAGGCTTATCTACACATTCCCATCAGGGAAGTGCATCAGAAGTTTTGAGTTTTTCGCTGTTAGGAATCCATTACCAGTTCATGTTCTTGCCATTTGGACTAATCACAGTGCCATAGACTTTCACCAACATGGTGATGGTGGTAACAGCTGCCATGAGGAAGGAAGGAATACCAGTACACCATGTCTGGACAATTCAGGGCAGGAGAGCAAACATTTTACGCTGACCACCTGGAGTCAAGCTGGGTTCTGAATGAGACCAAAAGCCAATTGCATCAATCCCAGTTCCTGGTATACATGGGAGCCCAGTTCAATACTAGGGAGGGGAAAATCTTTATGATGCAGGCAGAAAGCTACAGGTCCAGGTGAGAGAAATGTTAGTGAGCAGGAGGTCAAGGGGGATTGGACTCGCTGGCAGCCACAATAGACCTAGTCTCCTGGGCAAAGGCACATGTGTCCTATACAAAGGGCATTGCAGTCCCAGTGGGTGCCACATAGCCAGAAGTAGTGGAGGGGGTTTCTGTTGCTATTACTGAGGTGGAACCAGAATTTGAATATTCTTTTTTTGTATAATGAGTTGTAAGGGGAAACGTCTTAGTACTCTTATGCACCTGTTATGGGGGAGTTTCCCTGGATATGGAGTGACAGTTTATAGAACTGGAGCATGTGTACTCTCCTTACTCCTTCCCATCTGGCTCTCATCAGGAAAGCAGCATGATGCACAGCCTCTTAGCTCCCATCTAAAGTTCTCAGCAGGGGTTCATCATGTCTGGGCAGCTGCGTTTTCCCTCTTGTACATAGGCCAAGTATTGCATCTCTTTTTAGGACTGGGATTGTTGTTTCCAGTACTGCTCTTTCTCCAGTCTGAGCCACTCCCTGTGGGAGCTGTCTGATGAACTCCTAGTCATCCTGGGCAGAGCTGAGAATAGAGCCCAGACATGTTACTGTCACACCAGTTAGCAGGATTTCTGCTATGGAGACTAAATCTGCAACTGCAGAGAACTCAATGAATGCCACGGTGGCAGCCTTGGGAAGAGGGAGGGGAGGAAGAGCATGCACAAAGGTCAGACTGGATTCCTTTTCTCACACTGAATCACTGACCTCATTTTTCCCTTACAGTTTCTGATTAGCAATCATGTAAAAATAATACCAGCTCTGGGAAATTATTTGCATGCTTTATTAACCTAAAAAAAAATTGGCTCAATTTAAAATCCTGGTCTGAATCTCAAACTTCTGCAAACTGGATTTGAGGGAAAAGGAATGATATCATTACATCTCTGTTGATATCTAGAAGCTGTATAGTAAAGATAAGGGGGGGTTAATGTGACAGGAGAAGTGGGGGCTGTGCAGCCTGGGCTCATCTTCAGGATGAATTCTGCTGTCTGCAAAATCTGGAGACCAGGCATGGGCTGACTTTAACTCCCAGTGGAGCTTAGAGATTCTCAGCTCTCTGTCTGCATGGAAGTGTGCATGCACTTGTATATATTTGTATGAATCTCTGTGTCTGCTTGGACCTGTATGCCTGCATGTGTGAAAACAGAGCTGACAAGGTGCCAAACATGGAACACTTCTTGGATTCCATGCTTCCTTGGCAGTAGCTGCATCATCTTGTAAAGTAAAGCAGATTTTAAGGAGTCAGATGAGCACATGTGAGGTGGGAGCCGCAGGGCTCCTCTACGCTACCTTCTATCATAAGCAGATAGTTTTTGTCTGCTGTAGCTGGGCCCTCATTAATAAAGGATCTAGAAAACGTTTTCAGAAGTGAAGGAATAGGACCTGCCGCAGTGAAGCTCCACTGTGACGAGGAAGCTGAAAAGCCACTGTGAGACAATAACAGTTCCTGTTCATACTCCAGATCAGTCCAAACTCTTGGGTTTTGCTTCCCTGCTAGCAGATGGGGACAGAGAAGAAAAGCTTAACTGACACTGCTACTTAACCAAGAGTGCCACATGCAGTCCCTCAGTACATCTCTGTCTCCAGCAGATGGTAGAGGTGTAAAACCTGCAGTCTAGAGTTAAAAACAAAAAAAAGAGGACAGAGACAGACTTTTCAATTGGAATTGTACTCCGAGGTGTTAGGTTCTGGGAAGGACCATCCCCCAGGTGGAGTAGCCTAACAGGGGTTGCTAGCAGCAGTAACATGGGATAGACTTAGTTTTTGGGAACTTGCCAGGTTCTTATGGCCTGGATTGGCCACTTTTGGAGACAGGGATGCTGGCTTGATGGACCCTTGGTCTGACCCAATATGGCATGTTCTTATGTTCTTAATTTGCTGGTCATTTTCCCTTCATCAGAGGGAACTCCTATTTACGACCACCACCACTCTTGAGTTCCTTTGCTGAACCAACTTCTCACTCCGCTTACAGTTTTTGTTTCAAATTTGTTCACCAGTCTTCTTTATGGAAAAGTGTCAAAGGTAGTACTGAAATCCAGGTAGACCACACTCCCCTGATCACATCATCAAAGAAAGCTAACTTGATTGTTAGGTAAAATCTCTTGTGTATCGATCTTGTAACCCATTGTCTCCAAGGTGTTGCACTTTATTATCTTTCATTGCTGCTTCCATTGCTTTACCCACAACTGATGTTAAACTAACAAGTCTGTAGCTTTCCACTTGGTATTGGGTACCTATGTGTATAATCCTCTGTCTTCTGCTGTTCCCCTAGTTCTTGCGTGAAGACTTGAATTATCATGATCCGACAGTAAAGCACAGTACCTTCCATGGAGAAGACAAGTTGATCAGTGTGGAGGACCTCTGGAAGGCATGGAAGAACTCTGAAGGTAAATGCCCATTTCTTTCTTATTGATAATACAGAGACGTTATGTCCATTCATTTGCAGGCTTGAGTTAGGGTAAATATATTGCCGTCTGCTTCTTCATGGAGTTAATATATATAGAGAGACATATAGAAATGACGGCAGAAAAAGAACAATCGGCCCATCCAGTCTGCCTGGCAAGCTCCCACACTTATTTTTCCATACTTATCTGTTTCATCAACCACCAAGTTCAGGGCCCTTGTTGGTAACAGTTTGATTCAAATTTCATGCCACCGCCTGCCATTGATGCAGAGAGTAATGTTGGACTTGCATCAAAGATGAGCCTAAGGCTTAATGGTTAAGGGTAGTAACCGCCGCATCAAGCAAGTTACCCCGATGCTTGTTTACCCAGACTGCACAGATCAATGCCAACAAGGCATTTCCCCCTGCCGTTGAAGCAGAGAGCAACGCTGTATTTGCATTCAAAGTGATTGGTTTAGGGTAGTAACCACTGCAATAAGCAAGCTACCCCCATGCTTATTTGTTTACCTAGACTGTGTATTTCAGTCCTGTTGGTTGTTGTCTGAATGCAAATCCTCTTTTCCACATTTCTCCTTGCCGTTGAAGCAGAGGGCAATGTTGGAGTTGCATTAACCGTGTGAAGGCTTATTGAGTAAGAGTAATAATCACCAGGTAGTAGCCTTCATTCCAGCAAGCCACCCCCATGGCTCTTCTCTTCATTCCCATCCTCTAGCCTTTATGGATCCACAGTGTTTATTCCATGCCACTTTGAAATCCTTCATAGTTTTAATCTTCATCACTTCCTCCGGAAGGGCATTCCAGGTATCCACCACCCTCTCCGTGAAGAAATACGTCCTGACATTGGTTCTGAGTCTTTCTCCCTGGAGTTTCAAATTGAACAGGACCGGTCCCAACACCGATCCTTGCGGCACTCCGTTTAACACTGCTCTTTCTTCAGAGTAAGATCCATTTACCATCACACATTGTCTTCTGTCCGTCAACCAGTTTGCAATCCAGGCCACCACCTCGGCACTCAATTCTAAGCTTCTCATTTTATTCACAAGCCTCCTATGTGGGACTGTATCAAAAGCTTTGCTGAAATCCAAGTAGATGACATCGAACGCTCTTCCTTGATCCAATTCCCTAGTCACCCAATCAAAAACGTTAATCAGATTTGTCTGGCAGGACCTTCCCCTGGTTAATCCATGCTGCCTCTGGTCCAACAATTCTTCTGACTGTAGATAGATTAGTTGAACACAGCCCTTCGCGTACACGTCCCTCACAGAAACCTGAGATCAGCAAACAAAGCACTGCTAACTATTCCTTCAGTCAAAACAGCAAGACTAACCAAGGGAAAGGGCCGTTAGAAATCAGATTGCAAAGAGTCATCAAAACATTCAGAAAAAGTTTAAAAACATGGCTATTTAAGCAAGCGTATCGCAAAGAGAATGGAGAGTAGAATCCAGGGAAGTGTAGGATGTGGTCAGTAGACACTCTCACACATCACCTAACTCAATATGTGTGTATTATTTTTTATTTTCGTTTCAACACCAAAAGGATAAGATATAACCATTAATTCATTTATTGCTGATTTGGATATGAATGGACATGATTTATCACACCCACCAATTAGTATTTATTATGAAACTATGTTACCGTATCTTGATGGCACCTGTTTTGTTGATGTAATTTAATACATTTAACATTAATTTATGTGCCTTACTGTGAACCGTTGTGATGGCATCTAGCTTAACGACGGTATAGAAAAGATTTTAAATAAAAATAAAATAATAAATAGTTCACTATTCTTTCTTTCAGCAGCGACTCCATTACTTTTCCCACCACCGAGGTGAGGCTAACCGGCCTGTAGTTTCAGCCTCCTCTCTGCTCCCACTCTTGTGAAGCGGGATCACCACCGCTCTTCTCCAATCACTCGGCACCACTCCCGTTTCTAGGGATCTGTTGAAGTCACACAGCGGACCCGCCAGCACATCTCTGAGCTCCCTCAGTATCCTGGGATGAACCTCATCCGGCCCCATTGCTTTGTCCACTTTTAGTTTTCCTAGCTCTTCCCATATATTCTCTACTGTAAATGGAGTTACATCTACTCCACTCCCCTCCAGTTTCTTAACTAGCGATGTTAAGAAACTGGAGGGGAGTAGGATGGAGGGGGAGTAAAGATGTCTAGGGTCCTCTTTAGTGAACACCGAGCTGAAGTAATCCATTTAATATTTCTGCCATTTCTTCGTCTCTCTCCACCCATTGATCCTTTTCATCTTTCAATTTCACTATACCACTTTGGACTTTTCTCCTTTCTCTGATGTATCTGAAAAATGTTTTGTCACCTCTCTTTACCTCCTTGGCAATCCTTTCTTCCGCTTGACTTTTTGCTTTCTTGATTACTTTCTTCGTCTCCCTCAGTTCCACCAGATATTCTTCCTTGTGCTCTTTCCTTTGGGATCCTTTATATTTCTTAAACACTGTTCTTTTAGCTTTTATTTTGTCAGCCACCTCCTTTGAGAACAGATAGGTTCATATTTCTCTTGCTTTTCTTTACTTTTCTATCATATAGATTAGTTGTCTATGTAATTGCTCCTTTTAGTTTGGCCCACTGTTGTTCCACCTCTCTCATTTTCTCTGTCTTCTAGTTCTCCCTCCAGGTACTTCCCAATTTCAACAAAGTCCATCTTTTTGAACTGCAAAACTCGGGTCTTCGTGCGACTTCTCCATATCCTATTTGTGATATGAAACCATACCGTTTGATCACTGGTGCTGAGGTGGGCACCCACCAGGACATTAGAGACATTATCTCTATTAGTGAGCACTAAGTTGAGTATAGCTCCCTCCCTCATAGGTTCCATTACCATTTGTTTGAACAGAGCCCCTTGCAGGGCATCCACTGTTTCTCTACTATTGTTAGATTCTGCAGATGGGATTCTCCAGTCTACATCCAGCAGATTAGACTCCAATGATCACCACTTCTCCCTTCTTTCCCATCTTTGGATGTCTTCAACCAGATCTCTGTCAAGTTCTTCCATTTGATTTGGAGGCCTGTAAACCACTCCAATATAAATGGATGCCCCATCATCTTTTTTTAGGATGGCCCATAGTGCTTCTTTTTTGCCCCATCTTCCTTGCAGCTCAGATGCTTGGATATTGTTTCTGACATAAAGAGCCACTCCTCCCCCTTTCCTATCCTCTCTGTCTTTCCTTAACAAGTTATAGCCTGGTATTGCCATATCCCAGTCATGAGATTCGGTGAACCACGTCTCCGTGACAGCAACAACGTCTAAGTCTGCCTTCACCATTAGGGCTTGCAGATCTGGGATTTTATTGCCCAAACTATGAGCATTTGTGCTCATAGCTTTCCAGCTTTTCTCGTTCAGGTTACTGCTTTTCTTGGACTCCTTTTGTGACTTATTTAGCTGAGTTTTGTTATCCACTTCACCCTTTTCCCTTGCATTTGTTTTTGGGGAGTGACATTCTAATTTCCTTCTGCCACCCCCGGCATCTAGTTTAAATGCCTTATGACATAGGATTTGAATTTATCTCTTAGGATCCTTTTCCTGCCACAGAGAGATGTAAGCCATCTTTGACAAAGAGCTTTTTACTGTTCCATACACGGCCCCAGCCCCCAATATATCCAAAACTTTTTCCTTACACCAGGATTTGAGCCCTACATTGAAGTTATTAATATGACTTAGCCTCTCCTTCCCCTTTCCATGAACAGGTAACACTTCTGAAAAGGCAATGGTTGTCGCCATGTGACTAAGCTGCTTCACTAGAGACTGGAAATCTCTCTCTACTGCCTGAATGCTGTTTCTAGCAAGATCGTTGGTTCCCAGATGGATGATAATATCAACTTTAGAGTCTTTGCTTTCTTCTTTGCTCGCTTTGAGTATTTGAATAACATTTCTGCTGGCTGATGATCCTGGGAGCCTTTTAACTGTACCAAGTGTTTTCTCTGGAGAGACCAATTGGTGCTGTAGTTCATGGCAAGAATAAAGGAGTGGGATTAAGCTGCACTCTTCTGTGTGAATGGTCTCAGTACTGGAACAGCGGGGGGGGGGGGGGGGGGGGGGTCATAGAGGTCAGGATCAAGGTGCATAGGTTGAACTTTCTGTGGGCTTCTCACTACTGGATTACCAAGGGGTGCTGCAGCGCAGGAGTGAAATGTATTGGCAAAGCTGTGTGTAGTTATCTGTAACAAGGTGGGAGAAACCTGTTCTAATAGATATCTGAATCGAGGCCAGGGTCTCTTCAGTGGCTTGCTGCAAGTCGTCTAGGGCCAGTCTAAGAGTGCAGCCAGGTGAAGGCACTCCCCTAAACAGAGAGAAGCTTAAGAAACATCAAGATCAATTCTCAGCTTTGCAGTGAGAAGACAGTTTTTCTCGTTAAACTAGACTGGATAAATTGTGCTAAATATTCAGCAGAGCTCTTCCAATTAGCTGCTTCACTGAATATAGCCAAATAATGTCCTAGTTAGCTGGATAGATGTATCCGGCTAACTTTAGGACTGCTCTCTGGCACAGCCATATTTAGCTGGATAAGTTATCTGGCTAACTTAAATCTGCCTTCAGAATGCCTTCAACTTATTTTGCTAACTTTTATCTGGCTAAACAATTAGCTGGATAAATCATAGCCATTCAGAACAGCAGGAAATTTAAAACTCATGGTTCACCAAACTAAGCCCTGAATTTAGCCAGAAAAACATTCTGAATATTTACTCCATAGTCTGTTTAGGAGTTGGAATGACTGCAGTTTCAAACCTGAGGCATACACTGCTTAAAGAGCTGAGGTGCTGAGCCCCTCTCCCTGTCAGGACTCGGGACTAGAGTTTGTGGTTACAGAGCATCATGCTGAGGTGCAGAGCCCCTCTCCCTGCCAGGACTCAGGGCTGGAGTTTGTGGTTACAGAGCATCGTGCTGAGGTGCAGAGACCCTCTCCCTGCCAGGACTCGGGACTGGAGTTTGTGGTTACAGAGCATCGTGCTGAGGTGCAGAGCCCCTCTCCCTGCCAGGACTCAGGGCTGGAGTTTGTGGTTACAGAGCATCGTGCTGAGGTGCAGAGCCCCTCTCCCTGCCAGGACTCGGGGCTGGAGTTTGTGGTTACAGAGCATCGTGCTGAGGTGCAGAGTCCCTCTCCCTGCCAGGACTCAGGACTGGAGTTTGTGGTTACAGAGCATCGTGCTGAGGTGCAGAGCCCCTCTTCCTGCCAGGACTCAGGGCTGGAGTTTGTGGTTACAGAGCATCGTGCTGAGGTGCAGAGCCCCTCTCCCTGCCAGGACTCGGGACTGGAGTCTGGGGTTACAGAGCATCGTGCTGAGGTGCTGAGCCCCTCTCCCTGCCAGGACTCGGGGCTGGAGTTTGTGGTTACAGAGCATCGTGCTGAGGTGCAGAGCCCCTCTCCCTGCCAGGACTCAGGGCTGGAGTCTGGGGTTACAGAGCATCGTGCTGAGGTGCAGAGCCCCTCTCCCTGCCAGGACTCGGGACTGGAGTTTGTGGTTACAGAGCATCGTGCTGAGGTGCAGAGCCCCTCTCCCTGCCAGGACTCGGGGCTGGAGTTTGTGGTTACAGAGCATCGTGCTGAGGTGCAGAGCCCCTCTCCCTGCCAGGACTCGGGGCTGGAGTCTGGGGTTACAGAGCATCGTGCTGAGGTGCAGAGCCCCTCTCCCTGCCAGGACTCGGGACTGGAGTTTGTGGTTACAGAGCATCGTACTGAGGTGCAGAGCTCCTCTCCCTGCCAAAGCGCAGACACTGATTCCAGGGTTACAGAGCATCGTGCTGAGTTAAGGAGCCTTCTCTCCTTGGCAGCACACAGAGCTGGAGTCCAGTGTGCAGGAGATTACTCAGTGCCTGAAGCTGTGTTTTAATTTGCAGGCAGCTACTGTATTTGGAATACCAGCCACCCTGCCCACATATAACACATTTACAAGAGGTTTATGAGACGAGTACAAAATGAGCGTGGTAAATCACTGTGTCTGCGTATCCCAGAGATGAGGGCAGGGCTTGGTTTGTTCAGCAGTTACTCGATTGCACCAATCCTGTCCATCATGGTGGAGGATAAACCCCTCAAACACAGCTCGTCCTTACTGCCCTATATATAGAAAGTCATGTGGTAGACAGCAGAGAAAGGAGTGGCCCATCCCTAGCCCTGAATAATAGGGCAGTGCAGCTTGCAGAGGCTGCCCCTGCCCTCGCATGGGGCTCTTCCTCTTCTCCATAAGGAGGCTGCCCCCACTGTACCATGAGCTCTTCCATTCCTCCACAGGGTATCTGCCTTGTGGGCTATTTCACTTTTCTTGGTAGGGTGACTGCCCCGCTCTACCCTGGGGCCTGTTTCATGTCTTGTTGGGCTGTAAGGAATAAATAACGAGTTTATGGTTAGTAACCGAAAGTTTTCATGGCAAATAGTTATATTTTAGCGGCAGAGCGTCTCTTTAAAATGTGACCCAATGTAGCTTGTTTATTGAGGATTCTCTGAAGACTGCCTGTGACACCGAATGGCTTCCTGCTACTGCTCATACGTGGCTGCTCCGCTGGCTCATCATATCGTTTTTTGGCAGGCTCCATGCTTTCTTCATGCTTTAGCCAAGAATTGTATACATTTTTTTTTTTAACTCCTTGCTCCCTCCTGAGGATTTGGCACTGCTGAATTAACACCCTCTTGCCCCCCTGCCGATTCGTTTTCACTGGGAAATCGGGTGTTGGACAGGCCTCTGGTTAGGTTTTTCTCTTGCAGGTGTTTGTTTGTGTTTTTTTTTCTATTTAAGCCCCTTTCCAAAAGCTGAACTTTTGAAGGCTCAATGCGCAGCTCGGGAAGGCGAGCAGAGTCGCACTTGTTGCCAGGCCTCGCCTTTGTTTCACTCTGGCAGCCCCGCTCCCAGCTCTGCCCAGCCTTCACGAAATGATAACAGCTCAGTAAGAGAAGACTTCCCCATGTGAAGGTGTCCTGGCACAATCGCACTGATGTCAGGCTCACTTGTCTATCATTTTCCAGATCACCCTTGGAGCACTTTTTAAAACATTGCCACACCCCAATTCTTCAGGCCCAGGGACTGATTTTTAATGGTAGTTATGGATTCCTAGTAACAGGTCTGCAATTTTACATTTGTGTGCCTCTTGTTTACAGAACTGCTTTTGATTCTAGCAAAAGAGCATTCTGTGTTTCATGTTTACAACCCTCCCTTAATCGTCCACAAGAACTTTTTAGGATAGTTAATGACTTGTTGCAGCCCAAAGCCAATTCTTCCAGTACAGCGATCGGTTGTGAACTGTTTGTTCTTTATTGCACTAATAAGACCGTAGGTGCCATGAGTTCCAAACATGATGCATCAATAAACCCCATGACAGAGGCTGCAGAAAATACCATTATTTGCTGGGTGGAAATTCTGAGTAAATTAAAATCTTCACACTGTAATTCAGGTCCTTGTCCTTCTTGGGTCTTGAATACTTTACAGGACCAATTTCTGGAGATTCATCCCAAAAATTGTGAATGTGGTTTTAATTGATGGCATCTGTCCTTCTCTTTTCAAAAGAGTGTTAATTTCTCCAATCAAGAAAAAAAGGTAATTGTCTACTGATTACAGGCCTATTTTAAATCTGCCAACACTGGCTAAGTTTTGGCAAAATGTTTACAGCTGCTAGATTTTGTCTGAGAATTTTCACAAACGTTATCTGAGCCTGATTATCTGCTGTTGCAGCGGGGTAAGGGTCAGTCTTTGATTGTGTCAGTCATTCTTTGCTCCTAAAATTTTGTTACAATTGCAAGGAATGTAGAACATGTATTTTGGTAAACCGATATATAGCGAATTACAGTAGCCAGTCGTGAAAATAAATGTCTGTACTACAAAACTGAACTCCTCCACTGGCAATAAATGTTTTATGGAATGTATCGGTCGAAGTTTAAAGAAGCACGATTTAACTACAGTCACCAACTGTGCCTTGAAAGATAAAGTAGAATCAATTATGAGACCCAAGACCCTGAATGAATCCCTAAGAGTTAACGGAATCCCCTTCCACTGCTAGAGCAAGCAGCTGAGAAGAAAAAGGGAGCTTACTTGTCTACATGGTCTCCGTTCTAGCAACATTTAAGATTGTTATTAGCCTTTAACTAACTATTATGCTGGTGTTACAGAAATTGCATTGGTTGTCTTTAGCCCAGGCATTCATTTTAAAATGGTTGTATTAATTTTAAAGCTTTGCAAGAAGCAAATCCTTATTTAACTGAGCATGTAGTGAAGCATACGCCGTCTTGAGCATCGCGTTCCATGGACAAATGCCTTCTTGAAGTATTTTTTCATAAAGTTGTGTGATTCAAGCCACTCGTCATCGAGCCTTCGGTGGCAGGGCCCACACTTTGCAATGACGTTCACACAATGACAGATTACAAATTGCTTCTTATATGTTTGTAAAGTTTGATATGATTTTCTTGTTTGTTTTCTGTCTATGTAAGTTGTACACTGCTCAGAAAAGATTTCCATTTAGGCGGTATAAAAGCTCATTTTGCAGTTTCACAGTTATTTGTTTCAGGTCTTTTGAATCATCACCTTCAAAGATTAATACCAGTGAGGGTACTGTATCTCCCCAGCATGCCTTCTCAGGAAAGACAAGCAAAGAACTCATTTAGTTTGAATGCAATGGTCCTATGCAACCTGAGCACCACCTTTTTCATAATAAAGCAGTGAACAATAAAATCACATAAAGGATTAAAATTGAAATCTTAATACTACATAATAGAATTCTAGACAATACAACACCAATCTGTATAAACAGTGAACACAAATGGTTACCACCCAGACATAAGAAAATAATACCTTAGCTTAAGATTACATAACATTACCATAAGTTTACTTCCCTCACATGCTTCTTGTCTGTCACATATTTGAAAGAGATTTTATTATTAATTTTTGAGTGATGGCAAGTTTCTTGTTATATTCTTTCTTGCCTGCCTTACTGATGTTTCACATCTAACTTGCCAGTGCTTATCCTCTTTACTATTCTGCTTATTTGGATCTGCCTTCCATTTTTTGAAAGATGTCTTTTTTTTCTGTAATAGCCTCTTTCATGTCACCAATTAACCATACTGGCAGTCATTTGCTCTTCCTTCAGCCTTTTGTAATGCTTGGCATATATTTTATCTGGGCTTTTAACTCTTGACTGCTCCTTTAGTTTTATTATGATTTCCTCAATTTATCGCTGTCTCCCCTTTTAAAGCTAAATGCTACTGTTGATATCATTTTTCAGCAGTGGGGACCCCAAGGTTTCCATGGATTGGCACTGTGGCCTGCCCCATCTAACACGGATCTTCTTCATAGGGCAGAAGCAATCCCCATTCACTCATGTCCCATCAGTGCTGTAGCCCAAAAAAAAAGCTGACTCTCAGCTGGCACCATTTTCAAAATTTTGCCATAAAACGAAATGGTGCTGGCCTCCCAGAGAGGCATTTAGTGCCATGCATTCTAATCCTCTTAGACTTCTGGTACTTGCAAACAGATATTTAAACATGTGCTTTTTATTACTGTTGACAATTTGCTTATTAGCAGTTGATGCAGGTAATTTGTCTGCTCTGTATTTTCGCACTTAACACAAAGCTTTCTATTAGAATATTCTTACTTTCCTATTTTGATGGTATCTTTAGGAGATACCTCCCTCCAAACCATGCACTTTTTTTTTTTTTAAATGTTCATTGGTTTTTATGACCATACAGAGACATTTCCTGCCCTTCAAGGGTAGGCCAACACAGCTTAACACCAAGTATTTTGTTCAAAATGAAGTTATACAAATTAGATCTATTTGTATAACAATTAGATCTATTTGTATAACAAATTAGATCTATTTGTATAACAATTAGAAAACTGGTAACATAGGTCCATTCACGCTCTGGTGGCTATTACTAATAGGTAATACTTCCATAGAAGCTGGAGTCCTCTGTGTAGGACTCGGATTAGAATTATCCATACGATGTACAGTATACGAGATATATGGAAAAACTAAATCACAATAAGAACATTTATATAGTAACTTCAGTGAAAGTTTTCTTGATGGATAAATCAGCTTATCTATCTTCCCCTCATCTCTCACAGGAATGTCTTTGAGTCTTCTATTCCTGTCTTCTTTTCCCTCTTGTATGATTCCATATAATCTATAGGGTACAATTATTGGTAGATAATCAGTAATGTCCAATGATGTTTGTGCTGTTATTAAACTTGAGGATAATGAATGTGCTGATGAAGGTGATTATGATGATAAAGGTGTTGGTAATAAAGTTGGTGGTGACAATAATAGTAGTGATAATGATGATAATAGGGTGAGTGAGTATAAGGATACCTCTGGCACTCAATAGTGGACATTAAAATAAGATAAGATATGGCATTGTTGTCGGTCTAAAATGCAGTGATGACCAATTGCGAAACTCTGTGTGTATTTGTTTATTATTATGATTACTTGTTGGGTGGATGGACATAACCCCGTCCAGAATATCTACCCTACTGATTGGATAGTTCTATTCGATACGTTGAGGCTATAGATCACCCTTCCAGGGATTAGTATGGGATTCTGTTACATGTCAGTCCTCTTCCTCCCTTTCTCACACTGTGGTGGTATCTTAATAAGTAACTCTCCCTCGATCGTGCTCGTTCGTTGAGGTCGTCGTAGGGGACAGATATGTTAGGAAAGCGGCCCAAGTCTGTTTATTAGCCGCAAATTTCTTTAGGGAGGCGCTCTGAGCTATTACATTCTCAAACGAGCATAGTTGTATCATTTTTTGGAACCAATGTTCATATTCGGGTCCTTTTTCATCTACCCATTTTGACAGGATTACTCTTCGCCCAACTAATCTTGCTTTCCCAAGAAATGTCTGGTTAGCAGAATCAAAGGTGATACCCATCAAAGTTGTGGCACCAAATAGCCATAAATTAGGATGGAAAGGCAGGGGAACTTGGAGCAAACATTCACATTATGATTTAATTTTCCCCCAAAATTGTGAGATTATTGGACATTCCCAAAAACAGTGGAAGTAAGTACCCTCCGATAATATGCATTTCTGACACAGCCTGGATGCAGTAATCCTCATCTGATAGGCCCAGAGAGGGGCAATATACATCTGCCACAGAAACTTGTACTAGGATTCTCGCATCAGCATATTATCAGAGATATCCCCCAAATTGACAGTTATTTTTAAAATTGGTAAATGAAATAGTAAAGAGGGGCCAGCCCTGCCATTTCGCATAAATTCCTTGAAGTACCTGTGAGGCTGTTCTTTTTAGTAAAGCCTTTACCAATGCTGATATGGTGGGGCATCGTGTTTGCTCCCCCTGCAGAATTTCTCGAATTAGTTGTGGAGAGGAATTATCAATCAGTTGTTGTATGTTGCTCTTGGTAAAGTGTTGTAGTTGTATGTAAGCAAAGAAATCTGTGCCTTCAACTTGAAATTGTTGTTTAAGCTCTGTGAACGTTAGGAAGGTATCGGAGACTGAGTTGAATAACTGGTAGACATTTATTAATCCTCTGTGCTGCAATCTTCGGAATGTATATGATTCTGAACCTGGAACAAACATTTGAGTGGTGATCATCGGGGAGAGTCTGTATAGATGGTTGCATAAGGTACATAGGTGCATCCACACCCGCCTACAAGTCCCCAACACCAAGTGCAGTTTGAGATGTGGTGGAAGTAGTTGACTATCGAGTTGAAGCAGAGGGTTAAGTGAGTGTACAACATATCATTCTAAAAGACTATAATAGGGGGATGTAGTTCAAGAGTGAAAATATCCAGTCTCTCACGTAGCATAAGCAGCACGCTAGATTGTACAATTGTAAATTGGGACGCCCCAATCCCCCCTCCTCTGTGGGTCTCATTAGTATGTCCAGTGATAATCTGGCCCTTTTCCTTGCCAGAGATATTGTTTTAAAGCCTGAAGGAAGAGTTTGTGGTCCTTTTTGATGATCCAAATGGGTAACATCTGTAATATATATAACCATTTGGGTAGAAGTATCATCGTAAATAGTTGGATGCGGCCTATTAATGAAAGGAGTAAAGTTTGCCACCTAATTAAGGTGGAGCTGGTATGCTGGAGCAATGGTTGTATGTTGGCTTTATAAATATCATGTATATGTAATGGAATTAAGTATTTGAGTTCACTCGATACCCATCTCAACGGAAACAGTTCAGGCCAATTCTGATGCACGTTTCCCGAGACATCTATGGCCTCAGATTTATCTTGGTTTATTTTGAGGCCAGCAAATTGTCTGAAAAGATCCTGAAGCTGTAGCACTGCTGGCAGTGACCTGTATGGGTCTGTAATAAAAACTAGCACATCATCGGCAAATGCCGCTACCTTGAAGATATGATCAGGACCCCCAAATCCTTTTTATGTCCACCGAAGCTTCCAGCTTGCAAAGCAAGGGATCTATAGAAAGTATATAAAGTAGGGGCGATAAAGGGCAGCCCTCTCTCACCCCACATTGAATGTAGACATCTCCTGATAAAATCCTGTTAGTCATTATCTGAGAAATCGGTTTATTATAGAGTAGAAGAATATATTGCAGAAATGCATCCCGAAACCCAAATCGAAGTAGAATCGAGAACATGTAGGCCCAAGACACCCGGTCAAAGGCTTTTTTCGAGTCAAAGCCTATGACTAAGGCCTTGATTTTTTGAGTTTGACATATTGTGAATGCCGTAAGTAACTTAACAATATTTGCATTAGCTTTTTGACCCTTAACAAATCCAACTTGAATGGGAGAGATCAGGGAGGGTAGTATTAGGTTCAGTCGATCTGCCAACACTTTAGCTAATAATTTTAAGTCGCAATTAAGCAATGAAATTGGTCTATAAGAGGCTGGTAGTAACTGGTCTTTGCCCAGTTTGGGGAGAACTGTGATATGGGCTAAATTAAAGGTGGGAGGGAACACCTTTTGAGTGAGTCCATCCGTAAAAAATTTAGTCAGTGGCTCAGAAATATGAGCACTGAGGATTTTATAGAAATCGTATGAGAAGCCATCTAGACCCAGAGATTTCCCCGATTGCTTGAAGTACTTCAACAGTTTGGATGGGGCGATTGAGAAATTCGGCTTGGGCATTGGTAATCCTGGGCACCTGCAGGTTCTAAAAGAAGGAAGCTTCTGCTTCCGGGGCTTCATCCAGATCTGCTTTATATAAGGTCTCATAGAAGCATCTAAAAACTTCCCTAATATCTTTCTTGTTCGTAGTGTAGGCCCCAGTGCCCGTTTTCTGTTTAGTGGATCGTACTAGGTTCGCCGTAAGTTTCCCGGGTTTATTTCCAAACCGAAAAAGCAGTTGCTCCCCCCTACTGAGAGCAAATTGTGCTCGGAAGTTAAGAAATGTGTTTAATTGTCCTAAAAGGCTATAATATAATATTCTTTTGGTGTGAGAGGGGTTTTGGTGTAACTCATGTTTAGCGTGCTGTAGTAAAGATTCTAGGCAAAGAATATCTTTATTCAGTGTTTTGTTTTGATGGTGGACATATGCTATTATTTCTCCTCTCAGGACTGCTTTCCCTGTCTCCCAAAAAAGCCGGGGTTCAGAGCTGTGCTGTTGATTGTTTATGAGAAAATTCTTCCATTTATCTTTTAAAAATTCTTGGAACTTAATATCAGCTTTTAGATGTGTTGGGAACCGCCATATGCGTGGCGCCGTGATGTCAAATCTCATATTGAGGGTTATTGAGACCGGTGAGTGATCAGAAATTACTTGAGGTTCTATGGCCGCATTGTCGGCTTGGAAGAAAAAACTTGTGGAGATTAGAATGTAGTCAATTCGGGACAGTGAAAGATGGTATCTGGAAATATGAGTATAATCTCTCCCGGGAGTAGGGTTCACCATATATTAATTGAAGTTGTTGGCTTAAAAATGCTATTCCAGTTTTTTGTTTGGAATTTGGTATGCGATTATTTGTGGGTAGAGCCGGTTGTTTATCCACAGTGGGATCGTGCGTACAGTTGAAATCGCCCGCTAGCAGAAGAGTACCTTGCATATGAGTGATGAGAGTATTAACAATATGTCTGAAGAAAAAGTGTGAATAAGTGTTGGGGGGCATATACATTACATATGGTGATTGATGTACCGAGCTAATCCCCAATCAGTATTATGTATCTGCCCTCTCGGTCAGCCAGACATTTATGAACTTGAAAGTTCGTGGTTTTGCTGATCAGTAAAACCACAAACTTTCAAGTTCATAAATGTCTTTTCTCTGGGAGGCTGCAGCGAAATGGCAGGAGCCCACCCACTCCCTTTGAAGCTTCTGACTTTCTATAGCAGAGAGATGGGTTTCTTGCAGACAAGCGATATCCGTATGCAGATGTTTAAGGTGAGAGCACTTTTTTCTTTTTTATAGGGGACCCTAAATCCATTTATGTTCCAAGAGACTAATTTATTCGTATCTGCGATATGTAGGGATTAATGTTGTGGATGACATGCAATATACGAGCAGGGAAGCCCCCAGCCAAGCTTTTCCTCTCACTGTGCCCGAAGTTGGTATGAAAATAAGATGCTGTACAATGAATGTAAAAAACTTTGTGAATCTGGTGCAAATACAGAAATCTGTGACTGGTTTATTTATTTATTTAAAACTTTTCTATACCGACATTCATGGGAATATCACATCGGTTTACATTAAAAAGGGGTAATCATTAACTTTGGAAATTAGAAATTACATATAACATAAGGAAGCTAAACTGGGGAGAAAGGGCTAGAGTAGCAGAGTCAGGTACCAGAAGAGGTTACAACAAAGAGTATTAACAAATTGTTTAACGTTATATGATTTATTTATTTATTTATTTGAATTTCTTATATACCGGCATTCGCGATGGGAGTCGCATCATGCCGGTTTACAATAAACAGGGTGTGACAAAAGGATAAATACTTAAAAACACTTAACATTAACATGTGATAGAATAGGAAAATAGCAGTTACAATAAAACAGGGACATAATGCAACTTGGATTGTAGAGAAGGTGAAAGATAAATTAACAATGAGCTAAAAAAGAAGTAACCAAGGTAATAAAACCTGCCAAATTAGAAAAAGAAAAATAACATTAAGGAGTTGTCCAAGGTTGTTGATTACTCTGACGGAGTTGAGTTGCTTGAGTTGAAAGTAAGTTCAGTTGGTATCTGGAAAGGCTTTCATATATGATGATATATATGATATATCATCATATATTTGTCATATATGATGATATATGACAAATTTACAATATGTACAAAATAAAGTTCATAGGGCAATTACTTGAATGAATTCGAAATGAGGTTAGATAGTTAAGGGGTAGAAAGGAGGTGGAGGAAGAATAGGAGGCTGTGGGAGGTACTGAGAATTGGAGGTGGTGGGGTTAAGTGAAGGCTTGTGTGAAAAACCAAGTTTTTAGGTTTTGTTTAATGGTTTGTATACAGTGTTCTTGGTGCATAGTGTGAGGGCATAGAATTCCATATGGTTGGTCCGGCGATGGACAGGGCCCGTTCTTTCGTGGCTATGTGATGGGTGAGTTTTGGGGGAGGAATGTAGAGAGGGTTCCTTTATAAGCAGTTCTCGTGGGTCTGTTCGAAGTGTGATAGTGTAGGACGTTATCCAGGCATTGGATGTTTTGAGAATGCAGGGTTTTGTGAATAATTGTAAGAGTCTGTGAAGGATTCTAGAGTGTATTGGGAGCCAGTGGAGATCCCTGAGTATGGGGTTTATGTGGTCTCTTCTGCAGGAATTGGTGAGGATTCTGGCCGCCACGTTTTGGAGCATTTGGAGCGGCTTGATCGAGGTAGCGGGGAGGCCTAGGAGGAGGGTGTTGCAGTTGTCAATTTTGGTGAAAAGTGAGGCCTGGAGGACCACGCGGAAGTCATAGGGATGAAGAAGTGGTCTTAATTTTTTTAGTATGTGGAGTTTGTGAAAACATTCTTTCATGGTGGAATTAATGAATTTTTTTAGGTTTAGATGATTGTCTAAAGTGACTCCTAAGTCTCTTACATGTTGGACTTTAGTTACAGGTGATACGGGTTGGGGACAGTTGTGGTGGTCTGGTATGATGAAGAGGAGTTCTGTTTTGGATGTGTTGAGGGCCAGGTTGAGGTTGGTGAGGAGGTGGTTAATTGAGGAGAGGCAGTTATCCCAGATCTTGAGGGATTTGGGAAGAGATTCTGTAACAGGGATGACTATTTGGACATCGTCTGCATAGATATGAGTAAGGCATAGGTCAGCGAGGATTTTGCAAAGGGGGAGATAGATATTGAATAGTGTGGGTGAGAGGGAGGAGCCTTTGGGGACTCCTCGAGTAAGGTTAATGGAGTTAGATTCTTTGTTGCTGATTCTGACATTGTAGATGCGGTTGTGGAGGTAGGATTCAAACCAGCTCAGGGCTGTTCCCGAGATGCCGATTTCTGAGAGTCTATCTAGTAAGCTGTTGTGGTTGATGGTGTCGAATGCTGATGAGATGTCAAGTAGAGCCAGGATGAAAGATTGGCCCTTGTCTAATCCTTTGAGGAGGGTGTCAGTGAGTGAGATAAGTAGGGTTTCGGTATTGAAAAATTTACGAAAGCCGAATTGGGAAGTGAATAGGAGGTTGTTTTTTTTCAAAGTGATCCGTGAGTTGGAGGTTCACCACTCTTTCCATGAGTTTAGCTACAAAAGGGAAGTTGGAAACATACAAGCAGGGACAACCAATGGGTTCTCCCCCCCCCCCCCCCCGTCCCCTAAACCTAACCCCCCCTCTATACGTCCCGCTTATCCTCTCATCTCCAGTCCAAAAAACATTCCTCATTACTGAGGAATGAGATCAAGATCCATGTGCCCAGGTATCCTGCTCCTCTTGTGGTATCAGAAGGCTATTACACCGTTTGATCAAGCCTCCTCCATAGTCATTGCAAAGAGGCGCATCACGTTTGGAGGTGGCTGTAGTGACACAAGCAATCACACATCTACTCTGTCACCAACGTGCTCTCTTTCCGAGTTTTCTTTTGAGAACTCCATCGGTGCATTCCCCGCGTATTTTTGTTATGTTATGTGACAGTCTCCCTATTTTTAAAATAGAGAGACTGTCTTTTTTTCTGACGGTGGGTTTCAAATCTTCCATGCCTTGCAGAAACGAGAATGTATAAGTAAATAGGTATTTCCCAGCTCCACTGTGCTTTGAGCTCCCAGCCTTACTGCATACCTGGTACAGCCAAGACATGTTGTGCTAAAGAATTATGATATTTATGAAAGTCTGCAGTTGCCTATTGTCTTTTGTACCGAGCATAACCATGGAAACTGGTGGCACAACATATGCTGATTCCTAGAACAGCCCCTTGCGCTGTAACACCGAGTGGAGGTGGTTAAGCTGTAGGCGAAGATTTGGCCCATCCGGATCCATGTCCCTTCTGCAAAGAATGTTTTGAAGTCTCAGGGTTTCCAGACCGTACATAGCGGGGATACCGCCTACACACTGCATCTCGAGGAGCTGGGTCGCCATTTAAATAGGCCTCCATCATGGCGGCCACAGGGAAGCGCGTCACATTCAAGGTTGGCTATAACAGCACTAGGGGTCCCCCGACATCACTTCCCTGGTGTCTGCTATTCTCAGGTAGTCCTATGGGGGTCTTGCCAGGGTGTTTCGGCATAAGTCTGTCATTTTAAGTTGTTTCATAACTGTCTCCCTGTTCATCCACGCCTTATGATCAGGGGACCACCCGAGCCGCCAGTTTCGAGTTAAAACCAAAGCTCCTGCGCAGACAGAGATTTCTCTCTTTCCCCCCTTTTGAGAATCCTTAAGATATGGTATGGGCTTTGGGTAGCCGATTCTAAATAAAGTACAAGTAAATCAAATGTGCAATGTCCCAAACTTATCAAACCATGAATAAAGTCAACTCCATGCCCACTACAGTGAATGCTTAGTAATGCCAGCCTGTTCATTTATTTAACGTTTCTAGGAAGGCTCACACATGTGTACTTTCTCCTCATGCCATATTCTTAACTTGGCAGGATACTGCAGGGAGAATTTTATTGTAGCTTATGTAGAGTTGTGCATATAGGCCGGATCCCCCTACGGAGCTCAGAGACAGCCGTTGAATAATCCTGAAAAATGCGGATAATTTGGGAATTGTACATCACGTCTGATATATATATATATATATATATATATTTTCTCCCTGTATGCTCGCCATATTTCGTTTTTGTGGGCATAGTTTAGTATTTTCGTGATGACGAGTCTGTCTGTTCATCGCGTCCCGCTTGATGCCCAGCCAGTGAGCGCATTCTACCACCAGTTTTCCCTGCAATTCAGGGAGGTCTAATGCTGATGGAAGCCAGGTCTCCAGTATCGAGCCCAGATTTCTCTCGTCCACTGATTCCGGGAAACCTAAGAAGCGGAGGTTAGATCGACGTACCCAGTTCTCCAATTCATCTAATTTTATTTGTAAATCAGACAGCTTTTTATCCTGGGCGGCCATTTTGATTGCGCTGACAGTTGCATTGTCCTCTAACAGGGAGATTCTTCGTTCCGCATTGTCTAAGCGGGGGTTTATCTCATTTATCGCTGCCCCAACTTTGGTAAGTTGACTGGCTATCCCCGCTAATTTTTCATCCAGTGCCTCCCTCACTACTTTTTTGATGTCAGTGATACTAGCTGTAGTAATAGGGGTAGTTCCTGTACTATCACTCCCGGCCGCCATCTTGGCTTTGACTCCTCGGGGCTTCTCTTTATCTTTCTTACCTCCCTTGGTGGCCATTACTGGAGGAGATCTCTGCATACAAGGGATTATAGACATAAGCCTGATCAGATGCTGGCTGTGCTGGAATCCAATGCCCTATTTCTGCAAGGATTAATCGGGATAAAAGGAGCAGGCCCTGGGAGCCGAGGATAACCCGCCTTCCTGGCTCACCACATCACGTGATCTCCCAAACCATGCACTTTTGAGCAACTATATGTTTTTCCCAATGTTCTAATTTTAAAAGATACTCTATCTACTTTTAAATGTTAGCAGCAGTCTGGTTCTACCCTGCTTAAGGTAAGCCCATCCCAGAATGTTCCTAAGTTGCTAACAAATCTAAAACCCTGTTCCCTGCCCATTGTCTCATCCACGCACTGAGACTCTGGAGTTCAGCCTGCATCTGGGGTCCTGCACGTGAAACGGGGACCATTTCTGAGATTTCAGTCTCCTACCTAAAAGCCTAAATTTGGCTTCCAGAACCTTCCTCTTGCACCGTTCTGTATCATTGGCACCTGGTTCCTCCCCAACAGTCTCTAAAATCCTATCTAGATGACATGTGAGGGCTGTCACCTTTGCACCAAGCAGGCAAATTACCAAGTGATCCTTATGCCCATCAGCTACCTAGCTATCTACATTTCTAATGACTGGATGACTAAACTGGGGTGGGTGGGAATCTGAGGCATTACCAGGTTGTTGGGTGGCCAAGAGCAATACCAAGGAACTGGGCAGCAGAGAGTTGGGGTGGATGTATTTCTGAGGCAATGCCATGGACGTGGGCAGCAGAGAGTCAGAGTGAATGTATCTCTGTGCCATTACCAGGGAACTAGGCAGCAGAAAACTGGAATAGGTGCATTGCTGGACAAATATTTATGCATTCTTCTCTAGAACTGCCTTACTCTTTGTTTGGTTTCCATAGGTATATCTTTTAAAGGTGTCAGAGACCCAGGAGTGCTTTTCATGCTCCTGATCTCTCATCCTGCTGCACTTCTAGTTACATAAATCCCTACACTGAAGTGCCTGAGCAAAGTGTGAAAGTTTTAACAAGCTGGAACATCTCAGAATGAGCTTCTTACTTTGTCTAACATTGTTTGAATAGTTGAAAGTTTTCTTGCCTGGTTCCTGAGTTTTATGAGGCTTAGCTGACTGTTTGATATTTTGTTCTTGCTAAGGACTCACTCATTACAAGCAGACTAAGAAAGGGAGTTCCTGCTTGTCTACAGTTTATTCAGAGCATAAAAAAACCCAGGTCCTACAGTAAATCTTTGGGCTCTGTAGACCATAGAAAGAAGCTGGGCCATTAGATCACTGGGAACTGTCACTACAGTCCAAGAAGCAAGATCAGAGAAGGGGGGAGAAACACCAGGGACAAGGAATGTGTCTGGTTTTGCCTGTTGTGCAGCCTCACTGTGCCCTGGTTTTACCTGCTATGACGCCTCCCCACCAGCAGAGACCTCCAGTGAGCTTTGCTCACTACCTTGCCAAGATTAGCCTGCTGCGCAGTCTTCCCTTCACCAGGGGTCTTCAATGAGCCTTACTCATTAACCCTCTCACTGATCCTGCTATGCCCAAGCTTCAGCCTTACTTAACCCAGTCTGCTGAATGGCTCAGTGCCTCTTCATTGAGTCTCCTCGACTCTATGATTGGCCACCTCTATCTTGCTATTCTTTCTTACCTTGCGGCCTACCCAGGCCTTGTCTAGCTCTGTGGCTCCAGGCCTTTTGCCTTACTTTGCCTTGGGGCCTCTGGGCCTCCTACTTTGCCTTGTGGTCTCTTAGGCCTCCTTGCTTTGCTCTGTGGCCTCTGGGCCTGCTAGGTTATACTAGTCAGCCTTGTGCCCTGTTGGGCTTCCCAGTTTTCTGTTGCCTGTTGCCTGTTCTGTCTAGTCCAATCCTTGTTCTGTCTTGAACCAACCTGTCTATTCCTTGTCTATTTCCCAGTCCTTGCCTTTGTCCCTGGTCTAGTCTATACCCTGAATCTAGCCTCAGTCTGTATCTTGTATCCAGCCCCAGCCTGTACTCTGCAACTAGTCCCAGCCAGCACCAGTGTCCAGCTCTTAGCCAACATCTGTGTCCAGTCTTCAGCCTGTACCTGTCCTCAGCTTCCAGCCTGCCGTGCCTCGTCCAACCTATGCCTGTACTCTGCTCCATTTGTACCATGATGTTCCACAGAAGACGAGCCCTACTGGCTCACAGAACCCAAGGGCTCAAGTTGTGGGGGAGGAGAGGCAGAAGACCAGTTCTGCAGCCCTGTACTGCTTCTGTGGGGGTGCTTCCTGACTTCAAGCTGCCTGACCATGACAAAATGTTAACATTTCCCATGGGAGAGGATCAAAGGGGTAAAAGAGGGAGAAAAGTCCCTGGGCAGGGCAGTGACCTATGTTGTACATTGATTAATTCACTGGTGCAAGTGCTTGAGGTAGCAATTTGAGGAGAATCGCTGCAAGTCTGGCTAGGTATGTTAATTATTAGTTTGTCTATGGATTTATGAAAATGGTCCAGATGTGAGACCCAAATTCCTTTGTGTGATTAGCATCAGGGGAGGATATTCATATTGAAGAAATGCCTGTTCCTCTATTAGTTTGCAGTTAGTTTGTAAAACAAGAGAAAATAAATAAACTCTTTCGTTGTAATTTCAGAGATTATGGTAGAATTTATTTATTCTCCAAGAAGCTTGCCTTTATTTATGACCTTTTTACCTCTTGTTCTCTTCATTTCCTTACTTTACCGGAGACCTGGCTTCAGTTGCTGCTCTCTGTCATGGAGAGAGTGTTTCTCCCAAACACCTCGCCTGTTAGGCCGTGGTGGTGGTGGTGTTGGACTACTGCTCTCACTCTCCTGCAGATTTGAAGCCCTTCTCCCACCTCAATCACACTCTTTTTCTTCCTTTGAATCCCATTCCATCCGCCTACTCACTCCACTACCTCTCCGGGTATCTGTCATCTATCGACCCCCTGATAAATCTCCCTCCTCCTTTCTCACTGACTTTAAATCCTGGCTTTCCTTCTTTATTGACCCATCTTCCCCTTCCCTTATCATTGGTGACTTTAACCTCCATGTTGATGACCCCTCTAACTCTTATGCCTCAAAACGCCTTTCTTTAACTTCATTTGATCTCAGACTCTGTGCTATCACCTCTACTCACCAGCATGGCCACTGCCTTGACCTAGTCTTTGCTTCTAGCTGCTGTCTCTGACTTCACCACCTTAGTTCTTCCGATCTCAGATCATCACCTGATAACTTTCACATTAAACCACCCTCCCCCACAGACTCGTCCTATCTTCACTTATACCTTTGGAATCTCCAAGCTGTTGACCTTTGCATCTTTTCCACTGCTGTTTCATCTCTCCTTTCTGCCACAACTTTGTCTGAATCTGTTGATGAAGCAGTTTCTTCTTACAACACTGTACTCTCTTCAGCCTTAGACACTCTTGCCCCTCCTCTTACCCGTCCTGTAAGGCGCACTAAACTCCAACCTTGGCTCACACCTAGAATTCACTACCTTCACTCCCACTCCTGCTCTGCAGAACTTCTCTGGCTAAAATCCCGTTCCCATGTAGACTTCATACACTTCAGATTCATGCTGACCAATTTCTAGTATACTATCGCACTTGCCAAACAAGACTACTATGTCCATCTGACAAACTCTCTTACATCCAACCCTCACTGTCTCTTTGCCACGCTCAATTCCTTCAAACTTCCCTCACTTCCCTCCTCTTCTTCTTTCTCTGCCCAGATTTTGGCTGACTACTTCCATGAACAGATTCACAAAATTAGTGTTGAGTTCTCAACTATTTCACCTTTACCTGCCTCTCTCCCACTTCTTTCCTCTACCCTTCCCCTAGCCTCTTCTACTGTCTCATCTTTTTCTGAAGTCACAGTGGGGAAAACTGCTCATCTTCTCTCTTCCTCCAGACTCACTACTTGATCCTGTCCCCACTCGATTCCTCAGCTCTATCTCCACTGCAGTCATCCTTTCTATCTGTCACATCTTCAGTCTATCACTCTCCACTGCTACTGTTCCTGCTTATTTCAAACGTGCTGTAATCATACCAGTCCTTAAAAAAAACATCACTGGATCCTTCCTGTCTGGCTAATTATCATCCCATCTCCCTTCTCCCTTTTGTCCCCAAACTGCTCCCGCTGTCTTGACTTTCTTACACCTCAACCCGTTCTTGATCCATTCCAGTTTGGTTTTCGCCCTCTACATTCAACTGAAACAGCCCTTGTCAAAGTTTCCAATGGCCTGTTTATGGCTAAAGCCAAAGGTCTTTACTCTGTTCTTATTCTCCTTGACCTGTCTTCTGCTTTTGACACGGTTGATCACTACCTGTCCTCGCTTGGATTTCCGGACTTTGTCCTGTCATGGTTCTCTTCTTACTCTCCCATTGTACTTTTAGCATTTTCTCTGGTGGCTCCTCCTCTACTGCCATTCCACTATCAATTGGTGTGCTTCAAGGCTCCGTCCTAGGCCCTTTTCTCTTCTCACTATATACTAATTCCCTTGGAGCTCTGATTTCCTCTCATGGCTTTCAATACCATTTTTATGGTAATAAAGCCCAGATCTATCTTTATACACCAGAAATTTCACCAGAAATCCAATCCCGGATCTCAGCCTGCTTGTCTGATATTGCTGCCTGGATGTCCCGTCGCCATCCTAAACTCAACATGGCCAAGATGGAGCACTTTATCTCCTCCCCCCCCCCCCCCCCCCAAGCCCACCTCCCCACTTTCTTCTTTCTCTGTTTCTGTGGCTAACACGGTCACTATCCCATCAGCCTGTAACCTTGGAGTCCTCTTCAACTCCTCTCTCTCCTTCTCTATACATATCCAAAACACTGCTAAAATGTGCCATTTCTTTTTTTATAACTTTGCGAAAATCCATCCTTCACAGGTCTCCTAGCAAGCCATCTCTCTTCCCTACAATCTGTCCTAAATTCAGCAGCATGACTTATCTTTTTCCAAAGTTGCTATGCTCACATAACCTCCTCTTCTGAAGAAATTGTATTAACTCCCAATCCGCTCTCGCATATTGTTCAAGCTCCTCTTTCTCACCTACAAATGCCTTCATTCTTCAGAACCTCACTTCCTCTCATCTCTCTCTCTCTGCACCCCTTGTGCACTCCGCTCGTCAGATAAGTCATGCCCTTCTCCTCTACTGTCAATTCCAGACTCCGTGCTTTCCACCTGGCTCCCCATGTGCTTGGAATAGTCTTCCTGAACTGGTGCGTCATGCTCCCTCTCTTGCCATGTTTAAATCCCATCTAAAGACACACCTTTTTGAAACCGCTTTTAATTATTATGCCTGATTGTCTGCCTTTAGTCTTATTAACTTTCTTTATCCCAGGACAAGCAGGATGCTAGTCCTCACATATGGGTGACGTCACTTACTGAGCCCTATCACGGAAAACTTTCTGTCAAAGTTTCTAGAAACTTTTGACTGGCACACTGAGGCCATTGAGCATGCCCAGCATGCCATTATCCCCTGAGCCACAGGAGTCTCCCTTCAGTCTTCTTTTTTCTGTGCTGCTGTTAGCCTCGCGGGTAAGAAGCCCTGTTTGGTAAATTCACACTAGAAAAAGTTTTAAAAAATTTTGGAAAAAGTTATCCCACCGTAGGGGTCTCCCTGTTTTTCATCTCCGGTGATTGATTTGAATTTTCCGGTTGATTCAGTTATCGATAAAATCCAGTCAGAAGGTCGTCGACGGCTGTCTGGCCTTCGATATGGCTACCGGGTTTAAAAAGTGCCCGAATTGCTCTCGCACTATGTCCATAACGGACCCGCACATCGAATGTGTACTGTGTCTTGGTGAGAGACATGATGTGTCGACATGCCCGAAATGCGCTGAAATGACACCGAAGGGCAGGCGAGCGCGTATGTAAAAGATGGAGCATTTTTTCATCTTCAACTGATGCCATCGATTTTGACTTCAACACAATCGTCTCCGGCTTGAGCGGTTAAAAAAGTAGTTCTAAAAACTCAACATCGTCCAGATGAAGTGGGTGATCGACCATCACCGACCCGTTCCCGGTTGTCAAAAAGTCTACTTCCATCATCGAAACAAAGGGCGTCGAGCATCGACAAAAGCACTGGCATCGACATCGGAGGCCTCAGGATCCGGATTCAGACACGAAGCCCATATTGGCTAAATTGGATACTCTTATCGGTGCCATTCCGGTGCAGCCACTCGATGCTTCGATGCCATAGCCTATAGGAGAAGAAATAACGAAGGATCTACCGATACCTGAGCCCATACCAGATCCATCGGGAATATCTCGTCCCAAACCATCTTTCTCTCCATTATTTCCATCAAGACCACCGATGAAACCCTCGATTCCATCCTCCATCGACTCCTCCACATCCACCTTCCTCGGACACTTGGGATGATCCAGATACCGATACGTCATCGGAGGATGTCCTATTGGATCCCTCTCCTCCAGAGGGAAGGAGGAAGTCCCCTCCAGAGGACCTCTTTTTCTACTTTCATTAAAGAGATGGCTGATACCATCCCTTTCCAATTAGTATCGGAAGAAGATACTAGACAGAAAACGCTGGAGGTATTGCAGTTCGTGGATCCACCAAAAGAAGTCCTGGCAATACCAGTACATGAAGTTCTTGTGGAATTACAGCACAGGTTATGGGAACACCCTTGTACCGTATCATACCATCTGTGAATAAACGGACTGATGCCATCTATTTGGTACAGCACATTCCTGGCTTTCAAAAGCCCCAACTACCTCATCAATTGGTGGTAATAGAGTTGGCCCAAAAGAAATCTAAGAAGATTAAACTACATTCATCTAATCCTCCTGGAAAAGAACACAGATTTTTGGATACCATTGGCAGAAAGATGTTCCAAGGCTCAATGCTAGTTTCCAGAATTGCGTCCTACCAACTTTATATGATGCAGTACCAACGTAATCTGTGGAAACAACTCCAAGAATTGTCTGAATCTCTTCCCCAACAGTTCCAGGATTCTTTCAATAACATTATTTATAAAGGCCTGGAAGTTGGAAAACATGAAGTTAGAGCAGCATACGACAGCTTTGAAACTTCATCCAGGATGGCTGCTACAGGCATTAGTGCTCGCAGATGGGCCTGGCTGAAGGCCTCAGACCTAAGATCAGAGATACAAGAAAAGCTTGCTGGTCTTCCTTGTACAGGAGGTAATCTCTTTGGAGACAAGGTACGTGAGGCAGTCTCACAACTGAAAGAGCACTCGGAAACTCTACGTCAGCTTTCCTCTGTTCCGCCAGAATCCCAGCCTTCTGCACGTAGACCTCTCAGGAAAGATTCCAAAAGGCCATATTGTAGACCATGGAGATACTATCCTCTAGCAGGCCATGGTAGGTCATCAAGGCCAGCGCAAAGAGCACAAGTCCGACAACCAAAAGCACCTAGATCTCAGCCTCCACCACATACAGGCCCGGCCTCGGGATTTTGAAAACTCACCAGAGAACAGACGCCTGCCTGTCAATCCAACTCCAAATCTACCTGTAGGTGGTCGGATCACCTTTTTCCATCAAAATTGGTTGCACATCACTACCGACCAATGGGTACTCTCAGTCATATCTCACGGTTACCATCTGGACTTTTCTCACTGTACCAAACGATACTCCACCCACCTCGTCTTGGACAGTGAACCATCACTCCACGCTTTTACAAAAAGAATTATCCACCTTTCTGAGAACCAGGGCCGTGGAACCAGTTCCCCGACCTCAGCAGGGCAGAGGATTCTACTCCCGATATTTCCTCATTCCAAAGAAAACAGGAGGCCTACGTCCCATATTAGACCTTCGGAAACTCAACAAATTCCTACGGAAGGAAAAATTCAGAATGGTATCATTGGGCACCATGCTACCTCTACTTCAAAAAGGAGAATGGCTCTGTTCTCTGGATCTTCAAGACGCTTGCGCTCACATTCCCATATTCCCTCCTCATTGCAAGTATCTGCGATTCCTGGTGGGACGTCAGCACTTCCAGTACCGAGTTCTGCCATTCGGACTTGCCTCAGCACCTCGAGTGTTCACAAAGTGCCTGTGCCTGGCGGTGGCAGCGGCCCAGTTGCACAAGGAAAGTGTACATGTTTTTCCCTGCCTGGACGACTGGCTCATCAGAAGCCAGACAAGAGAAGGAGCTCTCAACTTTCTCAAGCTCACAATAAATCTACTCCAGTCATTGGGATTCCTAATCAGTTATCAGAAATCCCATTTCATACCATCTCACCTGTTGCAATTCATCGGAGCAGATTTAAACACCATAATGTCAAAAGCTTTCCTTCCAAAGGACCGTGCACAGACACTCTCCTCATTAGCAGAATCTCTACGCGCACGCACATGGACACATGCTACAGCCCGTTAATTACTAACTCTCCTGGGTCACATGGCCTCCACGGTTCATGTCACTCCTACCCTGTTTCCCCGAAAATAAGACAGTGTCTTATATTAATTTTTGCTACCAAAGATGCACTAGGCCTTATTTTCAGGGGATGTCTAATACCGTAGAGCTCCTGGCTGCCCCTGCCTCAGCCATGCCTCACCAGTGTGCTGTCAGAGAGAGGTAGGAGTGTGCAGCATTCATGGGAGTCAGCTTGGGCTGACTCTGCTGCTTTTGAACCTCTGCACACTGCTTGGAAGGGGTCCCCCGACTGGTATTGCCACCATCCCCAGATGTCAGTAATCTTGCTGCCACTGTCACTGCTGCCACGTGGCTATTGGGGAGGCGCCGATTGCTGCTACTGACACTGAAGCCCATTCTGCTGCCTCCTCTGTGCAGGCCCCGTGGGCTTCCACTTTCTCCATGCTGATCTCGTACATTGTGAGATCCGCATAGAGAAAGTGCTATTCTTGCACATTCCCAAAGATTACATGTGCCAATCACTAAAAAGTAAATTTTTTTTTTTTTACCTTTGCTGGCTGATGTTAGTTTTCTAATCGGTTGGTCACAGGCTTTTTTTTTTTCCACCTTCCCTTTCTTATTTTTTTGCCAATTCCTTTTAGATTATCCTTTTTTCTTCCGTATTTCTTTTCTCTCCGTCTTCTTCCCTCAAACACAGTCAGGTTCTCATTCTCACATGCATTTCTCTCTCTCACACACACACACAGGCTCTCACATGCTGTCTCTCATACAATCATTCATACACACAGTCTCTCACTGGCACATGCTGTCTGACTCACACACACAGGCTCGCTCTCACTCCCACATGCTGTCTTGCTCTCGCATAGGCTCTCACCGTCACACGCTGTCTCTCTCTCACACACAGAGGCTCTCACATGTTGCCTCTGCAAACATTCAGATCCTCACTCCCACACTCAATCTCTCAACTCATCTCATACACGCACGCACACACACTCTACAGACCCTCAGCCTCTCTCTCACCTCTGGGCCTCCTCTTCGCGGGTCGCCGCAGGATGGGCTCTGCAGCGGCCCTGAACTTCTCGGGCCGCGGCAGCCCTGCTACCGGGTCTCTTCCTCTTCTTGGGCCGCTGCGACTTGGGATTCGCAGCAGCCCGCGGCGGCTCCTCTTCTGCACGCGCTGATGCTCCTTCTTCTTCTTGCCCACGCGGCTCCAGGGCCGCGTTTACTTCCGGGGCCGCATAGGCAGGAAGGAGAAAGAGCATCAGCGCATTTGAACGCGATATTTTTCTTCGGGCAAGGAGGCTCAGCGGCCGCATGAGCCTCCTTGTGCCCGGGGGCATCGGCTCCCCTCCGGATACCACTGCTCGCGTCTGCCCCTAATACTTTGGAAATTTTATTTAAAAAAAAAAAAAAAATTAAAAAAAATGACGCCACAGGATTGACCGGCCCACCGGGGGAAGCCCGATCCCCCGATAGGTCAATCCGCCCCTGTTTACAAGGGATGCCTTAATTTCGGGGGAGGTCTTATATTTAAGAATTCGGCAAAATCTCTACTAGGTCTTATTTTTGGGGGATGTCTTATTTTCGGGGAAACACGGTATAGCCAGATTAGCCATGAGGATCCTCAATGAACACTGAGAGCGCAGTGGATACAATCCATCCAACCACTGTCCTCTCCAATTCAAATAACAATAACTATGTTCCTCGCTCCTCTGGTGGACGAACATAGACAACTTGCTCACAGGCCTACCTTTCCAACAACCAATTTCGCAAGTAACTTTAACTACAGATGCATCCACCTTAGGGTGGGGAGCCCACATAGGACATCTTCAAACTCAAGGTACTTGGACGAAACTCGAAGCAACATTTCAAATCAATTTCCTAGAGCTTCAAGCTATACGTTATGCGCTGCATGCGTTCAAGGACCTCCTTTCACACAATGCGGGGGAGGAAGGAGAGTTGTGTTTCTCGGCCCAGAAGGGCAATTTGTGAAATATTGAGAAGGGGGGGATGGGAATCAGGCCATAGGCCCACACTGCAGTTTTCGTTTTTTAAACCAAACAATGCCACATTACTGGCCATATTCTTTTGCGTATGTAACCTGCTAACTTTAGGTCTGCTCTGAGGCTGGCATAAAGTTATCTGGATACAACTGAAAATCAACTAAATTAGCCAGATAATTTAGGCCTGGTCCAGATTGCCTCCTTTTTCAGTCTGGTTAGATTTTAGCCAGATAAGTGCTCCTTCTTCTAAAAGTTGCCATTTAGCCAGATAACTTCTGAATTATCCAGCTATCTGTCTTTGAACATTGGCCAATGAAATGTAAATGGTTAATTGTTTAGGAGCAATTTTCAGAGCAACATGGGTACATAAGGAAGCGTAAGAGCATCCCTCCCCTGACATCTGCAGAGATGTGCACGTGTTACTGCATTGCGTACCCCTGGGGAAAGGTGGGCGTGCTGAGCTCCTCTCAGCATGTCCCCATGTGACTTGTCTGAACAAATCTTAGGGCGATCTCCTCAGCCTGCTCCTTCTTTGCAAACCTCCTCACAGAGTTCTGCAGAGAATATGCGACTCCCATGCAGGAACATAATCACGTCTCTTCTAGTTGCTCAGCATTTCCTCCCAATAAGTTGGAGATTTAAAGTCCTGACTTTAATACACAAACTGCTCAATAATCCGGAGATTTCCTGGATTACTTCAGCCTTAAGAATTTATAGGTCATCCCTCTCCCTTCGCTCGCTCATCTCCCAGACTCGCTCATTTAACTGAGACAAACGTGGCAGGCCTGATACTGTGGAATGCTCTTCCTGAACATCTTTGTCTAACCACACATGCAAAAAGTTTTAAAAAGGGTTAAAACATAGCTCTCTTGTGAGGCTTTCAACTAAGATATAAATCCGGGGGGGGGGAAAGGTGGTGGCAGATGAGCACCATAAGACCCATCTGACGTCACACCTAGCATTAATCCAGCAGCACCCATCCCCAGTGAGGGGAAATCTCTTCTGCCTGATTCCTCACAGGGGCTCCAGGAAAGAATTGAAAAACTCATGACATAGCCATAGAATGTTGAATTAATGGACTGATTACTAATGCTTGCTGTGCACACTTCTGAAACAGAGGAAACCGGTTGCTTTAAGAAAGTAAGGAAACTCCTCTAGGAGTATAGTGGTGAGAAGGGAGCAGAGTCCAGGGGGTTACAGGGACACGGGGGAACTCTTCTGGTGTTACAGTATAGGGTGAGATGGGAGCAGAGCACAGGAGGTTACAGGAACACGTGGGAACTCTTCTGGTGTTACAGTTCCCTTGTTATATGTAACTGCTTTTCTGCACTATTGTTTAAATGATAACGTTTATTATAATTGCACCCCTGTTTCTTGTGAACCAGCATGATGGGACCACCGTCTTGAATGTTGGTATATAAAAAAGTTAAATAAAATAAATAAAAATAAGTATAGGGGTGAGAGGGGAGCAGAGTGCAGGAGGTATAATGCAATTTTGTGTTTCTCTCTTTCAGTGTATAACTGGACAGTAGAAGAAGTGGTACGGTGGCTAATTGATTATGTTGAGCTGCCACAATATGAAGAAACATTTCGGAAGTTGCAGCTAAGTGGCCATGCCATGCCCAGGTCAGTTCAGCTTTCTGTGCCTGAGAGAAATATCTGATATGTGCTCTGTGAACTTCTGCATTACACTGTCTAAAGACAGCGATTGCCCCAATATTACAACTATACTTGAGGATCCCACACTGCCTGTAGCATTCCCCAGTACTTCAGTCATACATTTTTATTGTTATTTAGATTGAAGCGGATTACATTCAGGTACTGTAGGTATTTCCTTATCCCCACAGGGCTTACAATCTAATTTTGTACCTGAGGCAATGGAAGGTAAAGTGAATTGCTCAAGGTCACAAGGAGAAACAGTGGGATTTGAATCCTGGTCTCCCTGGGTCGTGGCCCGCTGCTCTAACCACCAGGCTAAATTTTAGGCACAAAGTATCCTACAGTTCAAGCCTTTTTAATTGGGGAAAAAAGATTGAAGATACATGAGGGTCTCATGGGCCCTGCAGCGCTCCCCAGTACTTCAGCTGTACATGAGTATCCCACACCCCTCCTACAGCACTCTGCCAGTATTACAGCCATACATGAGGACCCCACACTCTTTAGTACTGCAGCTGTACTTGAGGGTCCCATGCTCAAAGTAAGAGCAACTGTCGATGATCAGGGATAAGATTGTCTTGGTACATGTGGGTACCAATGAGACATAGGAAAGTGCAGGAGGGAGGTTCTGGAAGCCAAATTTAGGGTTTTAAATAAAGCTGAAATCCAGAACCTCCAGGGTGGCATTCTCTGAAATGCTCCCCGTTCCACATGCAGGACCCAAGAGGCAGGCAGAGCTCCAGAGTCTCAATGCGTGGATGAGACAATGGTGCAAGGAAGAAGGTTTTAGTTTTTTAGGGCCTGTGCTTCATTTTGGGATGGGGAGGGGTATTTTCTGAAAGGATGAGCTCTGCCTTAACCAGAGTTGAACCAGGCTTCTTGCACTAACCTTTAAAAAGGAGAGAGTGCAGCTTTTAAACTAGATGATGGGAAAAGCCGATAGTCGCTCAGAAGCACATGGTTCGGAATGATGTATCTTTGAAGGATGCTAAGAGAACAGGGAAAATAGGGCATCCCAGTACAGAAGTTGCAATAAATGCCAAAATGGAGCAGGTGTCTTTAAGTAAAGTGCAGTACAGAAAGATTCCAAATGACTCCTGTCAACTGATAAGCAGGTTGTTAATACAAACAAGAAACATACTTTGAAATATCTGTATACAAATGCTAGAAGTCTAACAAATAAGATGGGAGAGTTAGAGTGCATAGCACTGGATGAAGAGGAAGATATAACTGGCATCTCAGAGACCTGTTGGAAGGAGGATAACCAATGGGACACTGTGATACCAGAGTACAAATTATATCGAAATGATAGGATGGGTGGCACTATATGTGAAAGAGAGCATTGAGTCAAACAAGATAAAAGTTCTGCAGGAAAAAATTGCAATGTTGAAAAAAGGAATAAAATAGTAATGGGGGTGTATTACTGTCCACCTGGCCAGAATGAACTAACAGACAATGAAATGCTAAAAGAAATTAGGGAAGCAAACAAAATCAGCAGCACAGTAATAATGGGTGCTTTCAGTTACCCCGGTATTGATTGGGTGACTGTCACATCAGGGCATGCTAGAGAGGTAAAGTTCCTGGATGAAATAAATGACTGCTTCATGGAGCTGCTGGTACAAGAACCAACAAGAGAGGAAACTATTTTAGACTTAGTCCTTAGTGGAAGACAGGATTTGGTGCAAGAGGTAACAGAGTTGGAGCCTCTTGGGAATAGTGATCACAACATTATCAAATTTGACTTAACTGGAAGGAGCGCAAAAAAGAAATCTACTATGACAGAATTTAACTTTCAAAAAGGTGACTATGATAAAATGAGGAAAATGGCTAGAAAAGAACTGCAAAGGTTAAGAGTTTAGCTTAGGCATGGATGTTTAAAAAGACCATTTTGGAAGCCCAGAACAAATGTATTCCAAACATTAGAAAAGGAAAGAAGGCTAAATGACTACCGGCCTGGTTAAAAGGTGAGGTGAGAGAGGCTATCATAGCTAAAAGAACATCTTTCAAGAAATGGAAAAGGGATCTGAATGAAGAAAACAGGAAACAGCACAAGCACTGGCAAGTCAGATGCAAAGCATTGATAAGGAAGGCAAAGAGAGAATTTGAAAAGAAGCTTGCCATGGAAGTAAAAACTCATAATAGAAACTTTTTTGCAGGTAAATTCGAGGTTAAAAGCCTGTGAGGGAGTCAGCTGGACCATTAGATGATCAAGGGGTAAAAGGGACACTTAGGGATGACAAAGCCATAGCAGAAAGACTAAATGGGTTCTCTGCTTCAATATTCACTGAAGAAGATGTAAGAGAGATACACATAACCAAAATGGAGAACTTCACCATAATTACATGCCATACTGGGTCAGACCAAGGGTCCATCAAGCCCAGTATCCGGTTTCCAACAGTGGCCAATCCAGGCCATAAGAACCTGGCAAGTACCCAAAACCTAAGTCTATTCCATGTTACTATTGCTAGTAATAGCAGTGGCTATTTTCTAAGTCAACTTAATTAATAGCAGGTAATGGACTTCTCCTCCAATAACTTATCCAATCCTTTTTTAAACCCAGCTACATTAACTGCACTAACCACATCCTCTGGCAACAAATTCCAGAGTTTAATTGTGCATTGAGTGAAAAAGAACTTTCTCCGATTAGTTTTAAATGTGCCACATGCTAACTTCATGGAGTGCTCCCATGTCTTTCTATTATCCGAAAGAGTAAATAACAAATTCATATCTACCCGTTCTAGACCTCTCATGATTTTAAACACCTCTATCATATCCCTTCTCAGCCGTCTCTTCTCCAAGTTGAAAAGTCCTAACCTCTTTAGTCTTTCCTCATAGGGGAGCTGTTCCATCCCCTTTATCATTTTGGTCGTCCTTCTCTGTACCTTCTCCATCGCAACTATGTCTTTTGGATTTTAATTGACTCAGAATTGAGACAAGCTTAAGATAAGTCTCTTTAAGCAATATTTTTTTTTTATAAAAAATTCTTTAAAAAAGAAATACAAAAATAGTCAACATGTTATGAAGAAATAAAGTATAGTCAAGTTGGTGGTCAGATTTTTATGGCCAATTATTAAACAACATGAAACATGCCTTTCAAGTTCAGTGAACTAGATGTTTCAATTCTGAGGTCTTTTCCTCCATTCACTGTATACAACAAATTCAGCATTGGTAGCATTTAATGTTGTACAATATCTGGTGAAAATTATTTCTATTTTGGTTGGTTGGATACATTTTATTTCATCTGATTAGAGATATACACATGCCAAAAATAATATTAAAAGGTGATGATTCAGAGGAACTGAAACAAATCTCAGTGAACCTGGAAGACAGACTAGGGCAAATTGACGAACTAAAGAGTAACACATCACCTGGACCAGATGGTATACATCCCAAAGTGCTGAAAGAACTAAGAAATGAAATTACAGACCTGCTATTGGAAATTTGTAAACTATCAATAACATCATCTATGGTACCTGAAGACTGGAGGGTTGCCAATGTAATGCCAATTTTTAAAAAGGGATCAAGGGATGATCCAGAAAATTACAGACCAGTGAGTCTGATGTCTGTGCCAGGCAAAATGGTAGAAACTAGTTTAATGGGACAAAGCCAACATGTATTTAGCCAAGGTAGGTCTTGCCTCACAAATTTGTTATTTTTTTTTGAGGGCATAAATAAATGTGGGTAAAGGTGAGCCAGTTGATATTAGTGTATCTGGATTTCCAGAAAGCATTTGACAAAGTCCCTCATGATATACTTCTTAGGAAATTAGAAAGTCATGGCAGTGTCCTATTATGGATTGCCAACTGATTAAAAGATAGAAAACAGAGTAGAACTAAATGGTAAATTTTCCAAATGGAAAAAGATGAATAGTGGCATGCCCAAGGGATCTGTTCTGGGACCTGTGCTTTTTAATATATTTATAAATAACCTGGAAATGGGAATAACAAGTGAGGTGATCTAATATACAAAAAACCCAATAACTAAAAACTCTGATATGAAAAACACCATAACATTCAGAAAGAAAATAAAAATTGAAATGCTAACAAATGCAATAGAAATTAAAATTGATTTAAACCTGAACAACTGCTATGACGCATTTTGATTCGTGAGAAAATACGATCAAAGAGATTGCAGGCAAACATAGCCCACTACAAACAAAAGTAAAGAAATTCTAAGAAAAATGAACCCATGTTATAATAAACTGACAGAGGCTAAAAAAGTACTACGACTAGAAAAAAGATGGTGAAAATACCCTACTAATGAATCTCTAAGAAGGTACAAAGCTCACCTGTCCCAATACCGAACACTGAACAACTCAAAAAAAGAATATTACGCAAAACAAATACATGGAGTAATTTTCGACTCAAAACTCTTGTTCGAGACAGTTAAGAGCCTAATTAAAGACCCTTCTCATCATTCAACAAACACTTCATGTAATGATTACACAACAGCACTACCTGAAAAAAAAATCAAAATTCTGATCAACACATCATCTATTCCTACACTCTGATAGCAACAGAAAATTTATCAGCACAAGATAAATGGTCATCATTTGACAGAGCATCAAAACGAGATAAGCAAAATTGTCAAACTAAAACCTGCTACACATCCTCGTGATCCGATACCATCAACTTTACTAAAACAAGTAAACCAGTCAATAAACCCCTACAATCACAACGCTAGTCAGCCTTTCCTTACTGAAGGTTATATGCCCCATGATCTAAAACAAGCAATTATAAAACCTATTTTAAAAAACAAATCTGGAAGCCTTGATAATTGGAATAACTATGGTCCAATCTCCAACTTAACCTTTATTGCATTCTTGACCCAACTTGAAAATCATCTTGCAGACAACAAGACACTTTAACCTAACCAATTTGGATTCCGGAAAAACCACTCAACTCAAACTCTTCTCCAGTCATTAACTGACCCAATTTTATGAGGATTTGACTCAAACAAATCATACTACCTAGTCCTGATTGATATAATAGCTGCCTTTGACACTGTGGACCATAACCTACTTTGCCAACAACTGAAAAACATTTGGATTGATGGAATTGTACTAAAATGGTTCACCTTTTCCTCACAGACAGATTATTCCAAGTAAAACTAGACAGTTACTTGTCTGACATCTTCCAAATCACAACTGTGGTGTACCACAAGGATCTGCTCTGTCAGCAACACTATTTAATATCTACATGCTGCCCATATGCAAATTACTGAGACAGACCTGGGTTTAATCTTTCTCCTTTATGCCGATGACCTACAACTTTATATCCCCCTAAAAATCTTTTGAAAATACATAATCTCTTATTTATTTATTTATTTAAAATCTTTTCTATACCGTCGCTAAGTTATATACCATCACAACAGTTTACATGTAGGCACATAAATTAAAGTAGGTGACTGCGTACCATGGTACATTCTAACAGGTGCCAAATAGGTTCAGTTACAATATATCATAAAAGACAATCGATTATTTAGTGATGCAGGTCCTGACCATGTGTACCTGTAAGATACTATTTACAGGTAAAATTCACAGTCTCTGTGCTTTACTATTATGTTAGTTGTGAAATAGTTATTAGTATTATCATGCACATTTTGAGAATAGTGCTGTGTGCTGGTGCTCTTCTGCCTATTCCTGTATATTTTCTATTCTCCAGTCTCTTTAGAAAATGCTTGTTTAAAAAGCCATGTTTTTAAACTTTTCTTAAAGGTTTTGAGATCTCTTTGTAATCTGATCTCTAGAGGCATTGTGTTCCATAGTGTAGAGCCGGCTAAAGATAAGGCCTTTTCTCTCACTTGGATTAGTCTCGCTGTCTTTACTGAAGGAATGGTTAAAAGTGCTTTGTTTGCTGATCGAAGGTTTCTGTGTGGGACTTGTACTCGTAATGCTGTGTTTAGCCAATCTGCTTTTTCGTCATGTATTAGTTTATGTATGGTACATAATGCTTTGTATTTTATTCTGTGTTCTATGGGTAGCCAATGTAATTTCGCTAGAGTTTGTTATATGGTCCCTCCTTTTTCCAGTTAATATTCTAGCTGCTGTGTTTTGTAGTATTTGAAGTGGTCTTAATGTTGTATTTGGGAGTCCTAGTAAAAGTGCATTGCAGTAGTCAGTGCTGGAAAAGACTAGTGCCTGAAGTACTGTTCTGAAATGATCTGGTGTTAGTAGTGGTTTTAGTCTTCTGAGGATCATGAGTTTTGCATAGCCTTCTTTTACTTTTAGCGATATGTACTGTTTCAGATTGATTTCTGGGTCCATTATTATTCCAAGGTTCTGTGCTTTTTCAGCTAGTTCAATTTTCTAGTTGTTTTTGAGTAATATTGGAATTTGAATGATTTTGATATTTTTCCGTTCTAAGAGGCAGATTTTATAAATCTGCGCACACGCGTACTTTTGTTCGCGCACCAGGCGTGAAAAAGAGTACGCGGGATTTCAATAGATACGCGCAAAGCCTGCGTGCGCCGAGCCGCGCAGCCTGCCTCCGTTCCCTCCAAGGCCGCTCCGAAATCGGAGCAGCTTCGGAGGGAACTTTCCTTCCACCCCCCCTACCTTTGTCGGCAAAGTTACGCCCAGGCGTAACTTTGCGTGCGCCGGGCCGGCTGCCGTGCTCCATATTCCGGTCCAGGGGCTGGTCCGAAGGCCGCGGCCATGCCCCCGGAATGCCCCCGGGCCGAAACCACGCCCGCGGCGCCGCCCCCGAAACGCCGCGTCACTCGCGACACGCCCCCCGACACGCCCTCCATGCAAACCCCGGGACTTACGCGCGTCCCGGGGCTTGCGCGCGCAGCCGAGCCTATGCAAAATAGGCTCGGCACGCGCAGGGGGGGGTTTGGGGTAGGTTTTCGGGGGGTACGCGCGTATCTTACGCACGTACCCCTTTGAAAATCTACCCCTTAGTCTAGAAATTCAGTTTTTTCTATATTAATCACAAATTCCATTCGGTTTAGCAGTTGTTTTATAATGTCTAGGTACATGTTAGCTAGGTTTAACGTTTTCTCTATTGTGTCATCGATGGGAAGAATTAGTTGAATATCGTCTGCATACATGTAATGTTTGATTCCCAATCCTGCTAGCAGATAGCATAAGGGCAGCATGAATATGTTAGAGGGTTGCAGACAGGGCTGATCCCTGCGGTACTCCTGTTTCGAGATTGACTTTTTCTGATAATACGTTGTTGATCTGAACTTGAAAGAACCTATTGTTTAGATATGAATTGAGCCAGTGTATTGTTTTGCTGTGTAATCCAATTTCTTCTAGTCTTTTTAGTATGTATTTATTTATTTATTTAAAAGTCTTCTATACCGATGTTAGTCGAAACATCACCTCGGTTTACATGGAACAAAAGCAACGGAAATTACAAGTAACAGGAAGGGTAAGGGGTACAAAAAACCATAAGGAGAGCAGAGAAGCATAGGAACAAACAACAAGTGAACTATAATGTCATAAGAACAAGGTCATAGTCAAATTCAGGTCATGATCCATCACAATTCAATATTCATCAAGGGTGCTGGGGAAAGGCTTGTTTGAATAGCCAGGTTTTGAGCTGGGCTCTGAATTTGGTGATGCAAGGTTCAAGTCTGAGGTGGGTTGGGAGTGAGTTCCAGTGCATAGGTCCAGCAATGGAGAGCGCCCGATCCCTTGTAGCTGTGAGGTGCGCTTTCTTTAGGGATAGCACATGGAGGGACCCTTTGTTAGTGGTCCTTGTCGGTCGATTCGAGCAGGCAAATTGGAGGGGATCTGCCAGCCAGTTGGAGTGATGGGAATATAAGGCTTTATGGATAATGGTCAGGGATTTAAAGAGGATGCGGGAGGGAATAGGGAGCCAGTGTAGGTCCTTCAGTATAGGGGAAATATGGTCGTATTTGTGAGCATTGGAGAGGGTTCTGGCTACAGTGTTCTGTAGCATTTGGAGGGGCTTTAAGGAGGAGTAGGGTAGGCCAAGAAAGAGGGAGTTACAGTAATCCATCTTGGATGCCAGTGTAGCCTGGACGACGGTGCGGAAGTCACTAGCGTGAAGGAGAGGTTTCAGGTTTTTTAAGACTTTAAGTTTGAAGAAACCCTCTTTGAGTATGGCACTGATATGTTTTTTGAAGTTCAGTTGTTGGTCGATTAGGACCCCCAGGTTCCTTGCGCAGGGCTGTGCATGAGGAATCTTGATAGCAGAGTCAATTGAGAGTGCGGGATTAGTAGGGGGTGATGGGATATGAGGAGGAGTTCAGTTTTGGCAGTGTTTAGAGCAAGGTGGAGGTTTTAGTAGTATGTTATGGTTTACTGTGTCGAAGGCTGATATGTCTAGCATTATTAGAATGTAATATTTACTGCTATCAAAACCTCTTAGAATGTTATCTGTTAGTGAAAGAAGTAGTGTCTCAGTGCTGTAGTGTTTGCGAAATCCATGTTGTGACGGATACAGTATGTTGTTATTGTCTAGGTGTTCCGCTAGCTGTTTCTGTACAGTTTTTTTTATTAATTTGGCTATTAAGGGAAGATTTGAGACTGGGCAGTAGTTATTCATGATCAGGGGGTCGCTGTTTTTTTTCTTTATGATTGGTTTTATAATTTCCCCTTTTAGTATATCTGGCATTGTTCCTTCTTCTAGGGATAGGTTTATGATCTTAGCTAATTTTGGGGAGACTGTGTTAGCTGCTTTTTTTATGTCAAGTGTTGGTATTGAGTCGATATTGTGTGACTATATGATTAAAATAAAAAAAAAAATTAGCTCAATGGAAACTCTCGATGAATCCCAATAAAACTGAAATAGTTTGTTTGAGCCGCAACCCACAAAAAACTATACTCCCAGGATAGATCTTGGAAGTTGCAAAGTAACACCTTCCAACTCAAGTGAGAGATCTAGGGGTCCAAATAGAGGAAAATTTAACAATGTAAATCCACATAAGCAAACTAATTAGATCTGGTTTCCACAAGCTTCGGATTTTGAGACTATTAAAACTTCTATTAAACACTACAAACTTCAGAACAGTTTTATAATTCCTCATTTTCTCTAACCTTGGTTACTGTAATCCATTACTTCTAGGTCTTCCGACTAGTCACCTAAAACCCTTGCAACTTCTGCAAAATGCTGCAGCTATATTGTCTGGAGCAAGAAAATTTGACCATATCACCCCAATACTGATGGCTATGCATTCATTATAAAGTTCTAACAATAATATTCAATAACATCAACCTGAATAACAATGATCTACTAGGAATAACTTTTAAATCCTACAACCCCCTGCGAACCCTCAGATCACAGAAAGACTGCCTCGAAATCCCGAACTTGAGGCTCTCACCTAACGCTAACTAGAGATAGTGTTCTCAATTGCTGGCCCAAAACTTTTGAATTCCATGCCAGAAGAACTTCAAACATTAACAGATAAAAAGAAATTCAACAGTGACTTAAAAATTTGGTTATTCAAAAATGCCTTCCACTTGACTGAAACACCCAGTTCCCCATAACTCAAGATAACCTATATATTTCTTGTACAATAACCTCCCCCTTACAATTCCCCTTAATTCTGCTCTGTCTTCATGTTTGATATCTTCTTTTGTATTTCCTCTGTTTCTTTGAATGTTTTCCATCATGTAAAACACAGTATATTTTATGTTTTATCTGTAAACCATTATGAATTAGTGATTCTCACATGGAATGACTTTATATAAAACGTATAAATAAATAAACAAAGTTGTCAAATTGCAAGAGGACATTGCAAAACTGGGAGATTGGGCATTCAAATGGCAAATGAAATTTATTGTAGACAAGTGCAAATTGATGCAGTTAAGGCAGAGTAACCCAAATTACAAAATGCAAGGTTTCACATTAGGAGTCACCACTCAGAAAAAGGCTCTAGGTGTTGTCATTGGAAATACGTTGACATTTTCTGCTCAGTGTGCAGTAGCAGCCCAGAAAGTGAATAGAATGCAAGAATTATTAGGAAAGGAAAGGAGTATAAAACAGAGAATATCATAATGCCTCTGTATCACTCCATGGTGCGACCTCATCTTGTGTTCATATATCATACACAAACAGAATGCTGGGGATTATTAGGAAAGGAATGGAGAATAAAACAGAGAATATCATAATGTCTCTGTATCACTCCATGGAGCATCCTCATCCTGTGTTCATATATCATACACAAACAGAATGCTGGGGATTATTAGGAAAGGAATGGAGAATAAAACAGAGAATATCCTAATGTCTCTATATCACTCCAAGGTGCATCCTCATCTTGTGTTCATATATCATACACAAACAGAATGCTGGGGATTATTAGGAAAGGAATGGAGAATAAAACAGAGAATATCATAATGCCTCTGTATCACTCCATGGTGCATCCTCATCTTGTGTTCATATATCATACACAAACAGAATGCTGGGGATTATTAGGAAAGGAATGGAGAATAAAACAGAGAATATCATAATGCCTCTGTATCGCTCCATGGTGCATCCTCATCTTGTGTTCATATATCATACACAAACAGAATGCTGGGGATTATTAGGGAAGGAATGGAGAATAAAACAGAGAATATCATAATGTCTCTGTATCACTCCATGGTGCATCCTCATCTTGTGTTCATATATCATACACAAACAGAATGCTGGGGATTATTAGGAAAGAAATGGAGAATAAAACAGAGAATATCATAATGTCTCTGTATCACTCCATGGTGCATCCTCATCTTGTGTTCATATATCATACACAAACAGAATGCTGGGGATTATTAGGAAAGGAATGGAGAATAAAACAGAGAATATCATAATGCCTCTGTATCACTCCATGGTGCGACTCATCTTGAGTATTATATGTAGTTATGGTCACCGGTTCTCAAGAAAGATATAGCAGAATTAGGAAAGGTACAGAAAAAGGCGACCAAGATGATAAAGGGGATGGAACAATTCCCCTATGAGGAAAGGCTGAAGAGGTTAGGACTCTTCAGCTTGGAGAAGAGACAGCTAAGGGGAGATAGGATAGAAGTCTATTAAATAGTGAGTGGAATGGAACGAGTAAACGTTAATCAGTTGTTTACTCTTTTGAAAAGTACAACAACCAGGGGACACATAATGAAGTTACTGGGTAATACATTTAAAGCTAATAAGAAAAAAAATAGGTTTGGACAAGTTCCTGGAGGAAAAGTCCAATAACAATTGCTAAGGTAGAGTTACAGAAATCCACTGCTTATTCATGGGATAAGCAGCTTGGAATCTATCTACCCCTTGGGATCCTGCCAGGTACCTTGTGACCTGGCTTAACCACTGTTGGAAACAGGATACAGGGCTTGATGGTCCCTTGGTCAGCTCCAGTATGGTAAGCCTTATGATATGTTCATCTAGGTTCACTTTAGATGTTTAGAAATGTCGAAAATGATGGCAGATAAAGAACATACAGCCATCCAGTCTGCCCAGCCACATCTCCAGCTCATCTTAATAATTCATTCCTATCCTTCAGAGATCCATTGTGCTTATCCCAATGTTTCCTTAATTCTAATACTGTCCTTGTTTCCATCACCACATTTTATATAAAGATATATTTCCTTAGATTACTTTGTCTATCCCCTTTCACCTTTATTCCATGACCTCTCATTCCAGAATCTCTTTTCCATTGAAATAAGCTCGCCTTCTGAATTGTATTTAAATGTCTCTATCATATCTCCCCTTTCTCTCTTTTCCTCATGGTTAGATCTTTGTCTCTCCCCATATACTTTATGGTGAAAGCAATTGACCATTTTAATAGCCACCTCTGGACCAGCTCTGTTTGGTTTATTTCTTTTTGAAAGGGTGATCTCTAGATTTGTACTCAGTTCTTCAGATGAGGTCTTATCAGAGACTTTTATACAGAGGCAGAATATCTCCTATTTTTTTCCTTCTGGCTATTTCTCGCCCTATGCACCCAAGTATCCTTTTGGCTTTTTCTGTCACCTTATCCACTAGTTTGGCTATCTTAAGATCATCGGATATGATCACCCTCAGATCCCACTCTTGTACACAGAAGAACGTCACTCCCTATACTGTACTGTCCTTTGAATTTTTGTAATCCAAATGCATGACCTTGCATTTTTTTAGCATCAAATTTTAGTTGCCATACTCTCTAGATCATTCCTTAAGCTTTGCCAGATCCTCTTCTCACATTTTGAACAACTTCCAGGTTCTCTAGTCATTTGCAGATTTTGGTATCATCTGCAAAAAGGCAAACCTTCCCCGATAGCCCTTTAGCAATATTGCAAATGAAAATGTTGAACAGAACTGGATCAAGGACCAACTCCTGTGGCACACCACTGGTAACTCCCCTCTCCTCGGAGTGAACTTAGTTTGCTGCTATCGTTTGTCTCCTTACACTCAACCAGTTTCTAACCTATCATTCAATCTAGAGACCATACCTAGGGTGCTCAGTTTATTTATAAGTTTCCTATGCAGAACTAGGTCAAAGGCCGTACTGAAATCCAAGTACCCTACATCTAACACTCTGGTCACCCAATCAAAGAAATTGATTAGATTTGTCTGACAAGGCCTACCTCTGATAAAACCATGCTGCCTTGGATCTTGCAATCTATTGAATTCCAGTAACCACGCTGTCCTCTGTTTTAGGAGTAATTCCATTAATTTGCTCACCACAGAGGTCCGTCTAACTGGCGTATAACTCCCATCCTCCTCCATATTTCCACTTTTGTTAATTGCAATCACATCTGTCGGTCTCCAGTAATTCGGATCTACTCCCGACTGTAAAGAAGCTTTGAAAAGGAGCTGCCTGAACTTCTCTAAATTTCCCAACTGATCCCATTGCTTTATCTACTTTAACTTTTGCTTTCTTCTCATGAACACAATCTTCTGAATTTTCTATGAGGTCTATCATACTTTCATTCCTATTTATGGCAGTTTTCTGAGATCCTAATCCAAGCCCTTCCTCAGTGAATACTGAATAGAAATATCTGTTTAGCAATCCCACTTTCTCCTCACCTGCCCCTACATATTCTTCCTCTTCACCTTTGAATTTTACAATCCTGTTTTTGCACTTCTCCTGTCACTAATATATCTTAAAAAAATAAAATGTTCTTCTGTTTTATCTTGTTAGCTATCCTTTCTTCCATTTGTGCCTTCATTCTCCTGACAACTGTCACAGCTTCTCTTAGATTTTCCAGATATTGTTGCCTGTCTTCTCTTTCTGCAATATCTTGTAGTTTGTGAATGCTAATCTTTTTTCCCTTAACTTTTCAGCCACTTCTTTAAAAAACCAATATGGCCTCTTTCCTTTATTTACTTTTCTAACAAAGGGCTTGATTTAGTAAGCCTTTTCTCCCATCCTGTGTCTATAGGGAAAAATGCTTAGTAAGTGAGGTCCAAAGTTTGTTGCCCTTACACTATCTTTATTTTTGCCCACTACTCTTCTTATTCCCCCTAGCTTATCCCATCTTCTTGAGGTACTCTCCACCCTTCTTAACAAAGTTAGTTTCTCTGGTGTCCAGAACTCCCGCCTTTGAATAAACCTACACTGCCTATCTTCTACTGCTGAATCACACCATCCAGTGATCACTGGATCCCGGGTGATCATCCACTACAACATCAGAAACACTCTCATTTGTAAGCACCAGGTCCAGTATTGCCCCTCATGCTTCCATTGTTGTCTTCTTTGAAAGTTGATATGGTTGGCATGAGAATATAAAAGCAATTATTGATGATGTGGCATCCTTAAATGGTTCTGTCTCTGCTGTTGTAAATCTGCTCCAGTCCTTTAAGTGAATCTTGAGGCTTGCTGAACGATGATATTAAAAGCATAAAAGGTTTCCTGACTTGATTGAATACAAGAAGTTCTTATCTAAGTATTCTTCTGTGAAATCTTTAGTTTTCTCCAGATGATTTTGCTACTTTCTTCACCAGCAAAATAGTCAAAACTTTGGTTCAGTTTGAATCTGCTTTACTATTTTGGGTTCTCAGGTACCAAATTTGGGTTTTTTTGTGGAATGAATTCAAGCAAGTCATAGAACGTGAAACTTGATCTATAATGCAAACAAACGAACAGTAGTTCTTCTCCATTGAACCCTTGTAAGAGCTCTCTGCTTATGGTTTTATGTACTGCTTTAGCTCCCACAGTTTGCCAACCTGTCACTCATGTCAGATGAATTACTGGATTTTTTTTAAAAAAGCATCTTTTTTCCACCCTGAAGAAAACGTCCTTAGTGTGGTAACTGGCCAATACAGATGGATCTATCTTGTCACTTCCATTTTTATTGAAGGTTATTGAGGCAGTGGTTCTTAATCAACTAAATGATTATTTGGAAGATCATAATGTATTAGATCCTCATAAGTGCAGGTTTTGTAAAAACTTGAGCAATGAAGTCTTACTATTATCTTCTTTTGATACGTTTTGGCATGGCTTTGAAGATGGTACCACTTACATACTAGTCTTGTTAGATTTATCATCTTTAACACTTTGTATCATTCTACCCTGCTTCCTTGTCTTCAAGAAATTGGCATATCAGCAAGAGTACTTAACTGGTTGTCTTCATATCTTTCTAATTGAAAACAAGTAGTTCATATGGGTCATACTCTTTCCAGTTGGCATAGGTTGACCCCTGGAGTCCTCAAGTATGTGCTCTATCAGTGATGTTGCTCAATATCTATTTAATCCTGTTTTGCAAGCTCCTTGCCGATCTAGGGTTTTGCTACAAGATTTATAGAGATGACTTTGTTCTTCATACCGATTCACTCATCTTGGCACATTACTTTACAGTTGCTTGTTATTTACTTATTAATTATTAAACAATGGTTACATCAAAATAAACTTTCCCTTAATGTTAGAAAAACAGAGCTGCTGATCCTGCGTAGAATATTTCTGGCTGATCCTCCATCTTCTTTATTCTTTTCTGGGCATGTATTGTCCATTGTTCAACAAATCTGTAATCTTGGTGTTTTTCTTGGACTCAAATCTCTCAATGCAAACCCACATTCGGAATGTTACTAAATCTGTGTGTTTCAAATTTAGAATGTTAAAAAGATTAAAACCATCACTGGATGAGAGCAACTTTAGTCTTGTTCTTCAAGCTCTAGTCTTGTCCACACTAGATTACTGCAATTCCCTCTTACTTGGTTCTCTCTGCCTGGACTATCCGGCCGTTTCTATTAGTCCAAAATGCTGCTGTGCGCATATTGTCATGTAATGGCATGCACCAACACATTACTCTTGTTTTGCAGTCTTTTCATTGGCTGTCGTTACCATGGAGAGTTCAGTTCAAGATTGAAACCTTGATTCATAAAATGATTTACTCTCTGTATCTGTTTTACATACCAATTTATGGATCTACTTTTCATAAAAAAACTTTAAGGTTTGCTAAGCGCAACCTATTGGAGGTACCTTCCTTGAAAGCTGCCAGATTAGGCGAGACTGGAGACCACTTTTGTAGAATTCACTCCGTGAACAAGTTCACCTCATACTTTGTCAGAAACTATTTAGAAAGCAGTTAAAAGCATATTTGTTTAAACAGACTTTGGAGTGTGTACAAGTATCTGTATAAATTGTAACGTTCCACAGGTTATATAGTCCATTCTCTCATCAGCTGTTAATATATTGTTTGTTTGGTTTGTTCTAGGTTTCAATTATGTTTGTTGTATTTTTTATGTTTGTTCAGTTGTAATCTGCCACGAACTGTGGATGCGTTGCAGGATATACATTTTTAAAAATTAAATAAAAAGAAATAAATGTGATGGAACAATTCGTTCTGCAGTCAATCCAGGATCTCTCTGCTTCTAGTTGACACCACATCTAGAATATCCCAGTCAACTTTGGCAGATTGAAATCCCCTAGCAATAGAACTTCCCCCTTCATAGCAATTTTGTGAATATTCTCCATTAAATCTCTCTCCATTTCTTCTGCCTGCGAAGTAAGTGTGTGTGTCCTGCCAATATAAACGGATGTTCCATTCCCTCTTGTATTTATTTATTTGATTTATGTTCTTTTTTTCAGCACTTCAAGCGTATTACATTCAGATACTGTACATACTTCCCTGTCCTCAGGGGGCTTACAATCTGAGTTTTGTACTCAAGGCAGTGGAGGGTTAAGTGACTTGCCCAAAGTCACAAGGAGTAGCATTGGGTTTGAACCTAGTTTCCCTGGTTCGTAGCCCGCTGTTCTAACCTAAGCTACTCCTCCACTCCCCTCAGTGCCATATTCTTACCGCATAAGTTCAGCAATGCTGTTGCTTTAATACAGTTCTTTATGTATAATGCCACACCTCCTCCCTTCCTGAATAGATTTAGCCAGGTATAACTATATCCCAGTCATGGTTTTCCATCTACCAGGTCTCCGTGACGCCACTACATCCAAGTCAGCTTCTTCCATGACTGCCTCTAGATCCAGGACTTTATTTCTCATCCTGTGAGCACTAATGTACATAGCTTTTCAGATGTTGCTCTATAAGTGCACCTCCCCTCCTCTGTCAGGTAGAGGTGGGCTATGGTTTGACTTTGTGATCTTCCTTTGTGCAGGTTAGCCGTGACAAATGCCACCATGACGGGCACTGTCCTGAAGATGAGTGACCGGAGCCACAGACAGAAGCTGCAGCTGAAAGCATTGGACACGGTGCTCTTCGGGCCTCCTCTGTGTGAGTGCATTCGTAGAAGCAGATGAGTGGGACTGGGGCATCAGTTCAGGCTTACAGAGCTGACGCGGAAAACGCTTCTTGGTTTCCTGTTACAAGGCTCTTTGTCAGGCAGAACTGGAGAACCAAAAGAAGCAATGAGTGAAAGAAGAGACTCTTGTAATGATTTCATCTCTCTGAGATAGCTGATCCCTTCCTCCACATTTCACACTAGCTACTCCTGGGGGAATTCTGCGCACAAAAACTTAAAATTCTGCAAACTTTATATTGGTCAAAATGACAATTTACATGACAGTCTTAAAGTAATTACATTTTAAATTAATACAGAAAAATGTTGTTACTTAAAGATGAAGAATTTTAAATATTTTGAGCAGAATTTCCCTAGAAATTCACTGTAAGAGTGTCCCTTCCATCGCTGTCCCTACTCCCCTGGCCACTTTGCCCTCCTCCACCTGCCAGTATCTCTCCCCACCACTCTAGGTTCAACCCCTTCCACTCTATTGCCAGTCCCAGAGTTTGACCCCATTCTCAGTACTGCCCCTCACACAGGCTCCCTCTGTCCCTCCCTCTCTCACACATATGCTCCCTCTCTCTAATACACATACACACCCCCTCATACAGACTCCCTCACTCTCACGCACACACACACACACACACACACATCCCCTCATAAAGGGCCCTCTCTCTTGCATACACCCACATAAGCTCCCTTTCTCTCTCACACATACATCCTCACACAGGCTACCTATGTCTCTCTCGCACGCACTCATTCACACAGGCTCTGTCTCACACATAACAATCCCTTCACCCAGACTAGCACCCTCACATATACACTATTCCTTTTTCATACACATGCGCTCCCTCTCTCTCTCTCTCTCTCACACACACACACACTCACTCACACACACACACACACACACACTCTCTCTCTCTCTCCTTCACAAGCTCCTCATATAGGCTTCTTCTCTCTGAAACCCACACTCAAGCATCCCCCCCCACTCTCTTACTTCCCATGCTCTTTCACCCTCCCCTCTCACACCTTCTCTCACCTCACCTCTCCTCTCACACACACACACAAACATTCTCTCTCACCAGGGCCTTCCATCTTCGCCGTGAACGGCACGCCCGGGCCTTCATCTTTGCCACGAGCGGAGCGCATCCCATGGCACACGCGGGCCTTCGTCTTCGCATGCTCCATTCGCGGTATGCCGTGGTCTCCTCTGCTATTTTCTGCGCAAAATTTGGCAATTCTGTGCAGAAAATGGCAATTCTGTGCTGGGGGGGGGGGCGTGAATTCTGCGCTCCGCAGTAGCATAGAATTCCCCCAGGACTAATGAGCACACTGTTTTATTTATTTATTTAAAGCTTTTTTTTATACCGGTATTAGTAGTTACATCATACCGGCTTACATCAGAACTGCAGGTAGAAAATACATCAAACAGGTACTGGGGATGGGACTACAGAGAAAAGAGAGATAAGCCAAAAACTGGCAAACGAGAACAGCAAACTGTTTAAGATAACAAGTGAACAATGTAAAATAACTTTATACATAGGTTCAGGTCAGGTACTGATGCAGCAAAGGGTCAACGGTGCAGGGGGACTAATCTGGGTAAGCCTGCTTGAAGAGCCATGTCTTTAGTTTATTTTTGAATTTGGTGCAAGGCTCAAGTCTGAGGTATGTGGTTAGAGAGTTCCAGCGGGTAGGACCAGCAATGGAGAGGGCTCGATCCCTACTGGAGGTGAGGTGTGCCTTCTTGAGGGAAGGCACATGGAGGGTGCCTTTGTAGGTTGCTCTGGTGGGGCGGTTGGACAGTATGAGGCGGAACGGTTCATCTAGCCGGTTGGAGTTGTGTCTGTAGATGGATTTATGAATAATGGTAAGGGTTTTATAGAGGTCTTTAAGGATGGGGGTGATATGGTCAGATTTACAGGCATTTGTGATGATCCTTGCTACCGCATTCTGGAGCATTTGAAGCGGTTTTATGGTGGAGTAGGGAAGACCTAGGAGAAGGGAGTTGCAGTAGTCCATTTTAGAGGAGAGGGTGGCCTGAATGACGGTACGGAAATCATGGGTGTGAAGTAAGGGTTTTATTTATTTATTTATTTGTTTATTTATTTTTTTAGAACGTTGAGCTTAAAGAAACCCTCCTTGAGGATGGTGTCGATGTATTTCTTTAGGTTCAATTGCTGGTCAATCAGGATACCGAGGTCTCATACAAAGGGCTGAGTGGAGATGGAACTATATGCTGGGTCATTTGCAAGGGAGGGTTTGGGGATTTGGTGTTGGGATATGAAGAGTAGTTCAGTTTTGGAGGCTGGATTGATGAAGCCTTTTTTTCCTGTAGACACAAAATGGGAAAACTGAGTACATCTGGTCCACTAGGAGCTGCAAATCCTTGTTTGTTGAAGGAAGAAATGGAAGTAAGGGCAAATTGGCGTTTGCTACTGGATTATAGCTCACTTGAAATATTTACAGCAAAGTGATTTTGGGTTGTCTGTACTCTGTCCTCACAGCTGCTTTCTGCTTTGTTCAATTAATTATATATATATATATATATATATATATATATATATATTTTATTGTATTCTGCAGACTGTAACAATTCAACTGAAAAACGTGGCGCAGTAAACCATGTGGGGAACTGTCAATATACATCATGACCTGACCTGGGAAGCTGCACTGTGATAGGCTAATGAGTTTGCTTTGTGATGTCACACCTGTGATGTAATGGATGGATAAAATCTCATTTAACATTGCAGTCCTTGAAAATTAAAATGAAAGCAGGAAAATTTGCTGACTGTAGTAAGAACCATTTGTTTAATAGTAATGTCATTCATGCAAATAACGTGTCTCTTTTTGGTTTAAGTCCCTGGAAGCACGGTTGAAGACCAAAGGAAGAATTAAAAGGGAGAATGGGTTTAGTGAAGAGGTTCAGAAAAAAATGCAGTATTCATTCTAAAAAGAGAGGCTGACGGACCAAGGACAATAAGGGGTTATGGTTTGAACTCATTAACAGTTTGCTGAAGTTGCAGTATTCAAGATATTGGCACAACTAAAAATAAATAAGGCTTTGGGACCTGATGGTATAGCCCAGAATATTGAAGAAGCTAAAGAGGGTGCTAACTGTCGCCCTGGTAGTTCTGTTCAACTTATCTCTTGAAATAGGAGAGGTTCCAAGAGACGGCAGAAGAGCAGAAGTGAAAAAATACAGAGCTGTTAGGTTAACATCAGTAGTGGGCAAGGGAATGGAAGTGTTACTGAAATATAAAATAGTGCAATCCCTTGAAGCAGCCTGGCTTCATAAGGAGAGCATCTTGCCAAACAAATTGATTGACTTCTTTGATGCAGTGACAAGAGGATTGGGGTGCAGGTAGGGGTTGTAGTAAATGTGGTCTCTCTGGATTTCAGTACAGTTTTTGATAGCGTGCCACACAGAAGACTTTAGCCAGCCTGACAGTTGGCACAAAATTTATAAACTGAGTGAGACGTTAGTTGGGCATCAGCTTAGCGAGCGGTGGGTCAGTGAGGACCACTCTGTTGAAAGGAAAGTGACCTGCAGGGTGCTACAAGGATCAGTGCTAGGCCCAGTCCTCATCACTGTCTTTGTAAGTGACATTGGGGAAGGGTTTGAAGGGAAAGTGGGCTGGTTGTGGAGTATAACATTTTCAGTAAGCTGCTGCTGGTAGATATGATGAAAATGAATTTAATATTTGAGACTGTTTTGTTGTTGTATATCTTCAATAAAGCTTGACATACATGATTCTGAAGCATGCCAAGCATCAAACAATATACACAATCAGTGTTCAAAACATTTTCACGTTTTTCCCCGCACCACATGGCATAACCCCCCCGCCTCAGATAACACAAGGGAAACGAGAAAAGAGTAAGAAAAAGAAGATTCATATTGGGGGTCATACACATGCCAAAATAGAGATGCTAGAGTTCAGAAATTTATGGATGAATTACCTCGCTTCTGGTCCCCAGAGACAGTTATAAATAAGGGTGCTAAACGTCAATAAATTTAAGCTTGCATTTAAACGATCGGGTTGTAGTTTGATTTTTCATTTG